>NW_026947506.1:18111247-18421247 GCF_034190915.1 Cavia porcellus
ACCTAAGGAAAAAATAACTGCGAAGTTCCAGGAATAGTCCGTACTTTTGTGTGGGAAAAACTCTCTTACAGCAGTGTAATGATGTTGTTGAAGCACACACACCTTAAGGTGCACACTGTAAATTGCAAAATGAAATCTTGAAGCTAAATCAGATAACACTGTTTGTGCCGCCCTCCCCAAGCTCAGTCAGTCAAGAGTTATTGCCACAGGTAAACACAATTTCCCTTCTGTGCATTTTTTATGCTTTCCAAGTTATCTTAAAATCATGGCAGGACAGTATTGGAAAATTCTCCTGCATTGGTGAAATTTACTGTATTTGAGAATGCTGGAGTCACAGCTCTTTCTCATCGCCACTATGAAAGCAGGAGAAAGGATGCAGGATATCAGGGTTGTACAGAATTGGCCAGATTTACACCATAGACACAATGGTTTCTGATTCTGTCTGACAGATTCCATATAAATTTCTGCTCTAAATCTCTCTCCTTGTGGCCTTTTGTAACAAGAGTAGCCAAGATATATAATCATGCAAGTTTCAATCATAATAAATCCTGTTAATTGAGAAAATCTTTCCATCCATTCCACATGAATAAATATGTGGCTACCTTGAGAATGTGTACATGATATGTGACCATCAATTCCAGGCAAAAAGGCAGAGTAGCTACTTATACCTGGTCTTTGGGGAAAAAAGTTGGTATTTTATTTCCTAAGGATTATATTTCAGTTCATTAGAGTGGAAAATAGCATGGAAAATCCTCATGTTAGCATTTTATATTTTCTCCTTAATATTCTGTAATTATTTTCCTCTTAAAATGTGAGGTTTATGATCTACCCAAGATCTTACTTCTTTTTTGACTCAGTCACAACTATCTTTTGTTATTGCAGTTATTTTTGTCACATCTCTTTGATTTGTGTTTTAGAACTTCCTAGCACAATAATGGGGTTCAGTAAGTTTGTGATCGGAGCTATCATGATTCTGCATCCAAACCAAATGCAAAATTTCTTGTAACAATGTAAAATTGTATGACAGTGTCTAGACAGATGCCATTATACTAGCAGTCAGAAAGTCTGCTCTTTTAGAGATAGTTTGTTACTATTTTAAGGAATTTTCATTTTCACTTTGAAAATCAAGCTCTTATATCCAGAGTTGAGTAAATCCACTTAAGTGAAGAAATAATGAGAATAATTAACTTGTATAAAAGGAAATATACTGATATGAGACAAGTGTTTTATGACAGTTTAACTCTTTTTGATGTAGTTATTCAATAGCCATGAAGGAAGATTTTTTTAATAGAACTTTTTGAACAACTTAATGGAGATGAAATTCAGATACTGTATAATTCATGCACATGATTTTTAGTATATTTGCAGAATTGGGCCACCATCATCACAATCGATTTTCAGTACATTTTGTCTTCAATAAAAAATAGCCCATCCCTGTTAAGGGTCATTCTCATCTGTCCTATCTAAAAACAGCTACTGGTTTATTTTTCTATGAATTTGCCTTGTCTGAACATTTTATATAACATGATTATACAATATGTGGTTTTATATGACTAGTCTCTTTCACCTAACATAATATTTTCAAAGCTTATATGTGTTTTAACATATAATCAATACTTCATGACTCTCTCTTTTTTGGTGAATATTATTTTATTACATAGATGTGTCTCTTATGTTCATCCATCATAATGGCTATATGAATTATTTCTATCCTTTGGCTATCATGAATAATTTTGCTATGGAAACTTGTTCAAATTTTTGAGTGGAAGAATATTTTCATTTCTGTTGGCATGAAATTGTGAGGTAGTGTGGGAAATTCATGTTCAAATTTTTAAAAAGCTATCAACCTTTTCTTCAGTGGCTATACTATTTCACATATCCAATAACAATGCAGAAGATGCCCCGGAACACCTAGGGTGCCCCAGGATGCCTGGTGTGCCACCAGTATGCCTGAGATGCCTGGACTCCCTCTCAACCCAGAATACCTGAAGTGCCCCTGGCATGACTGAGATGTCCTGCACTGCTGCCATGGATCCGGCCCTCAGTTCGGTATGCCTGGAATGCCATGGATCCCCACTGCAGGCCAGCCCCTCAGGGAATCCCCCACATCCTGGACCAGTAGTGCATTTGATCTTTGCCTCTAACTCCTCCAAGAACCTTGGACTATAGTAGATTACTGTGCTCACTCGATAGGAGACTCAGGAACCCCTCACCCAAACAGAAGACCTCAGCAGATACCAGTCAGTATGATGAGTTTACCCCTAAAATAGAGGTCTGCAGTGGGTAAATAGGAGCAGAAGTGAAGCTCCCTCCAACTGTACAACCTTGATGAACCTGGCAACAGAAAACATAATCCCCTTTTCCATACAGAAACATCAGACAGGTTGAGGAGTGTGCCAATAAGGTCTCCTCAACTTGTAGAAAATTAAAAGAGCTTATGAGACACCCAGTGAGATTTAGGCCTCAGCTGACACAAACACTATAGACAGGGAGAGCTGGTAACCTGAACAACCTGAAGACATAGCAACAGCAGGAACTAAGAGTTGACTTACATCAATACTTCTAGGCAAGTTAGCCCAGGAAGAATATAGGACTCACCTAACAGGCCCTGCAGGAGCAATTCAGTTGGATGGCTCTCCTCTTCATTGTGGTATCCAGCAATTGGACTAACATCAATTACACTGTAAGACCCCAAAATTCACACTATGAAAAATCGAGACTGTTGGGATTGAAAGACCACATATTTACCCAAATGTGAACCTGACAAAATGAAAAGGCAAAACGCAATCTCAAACATCTAGCCCATCAGGAGCAAGTACAGGCAACACTGAAATAGAGGACTTTAAAAGACATATACCATAAATGTCTAAAAAGATAGCAAATAAAGTAAAGAAACAAATGCATGAGGCTATAGAGGAAATTAAATTAGAAATGTCTCATATAAAGACCAAAATAACAACCTTAGTAAATGAGTTGCTCAACATATCTAGAGATCAAATAGTTAAAAAAAATACAGAAGCACAGAAAATTGATTGAAACTTTGAATTAACAATGTAGAAAACAAGCCAAATCCATGAAATAAATTCAAAGAAATATTCAGGAAATAAAAAAAAAACTCTATTGAAAGCTAGCAAAACAGTATAAATGAAGCTGAGGATAGAGTTTCAGATTGCAGATAGTGATCATGAAAGGGTAGAACTTATAAAAACAACAAAGAAGTATTAAATGACAATCCAGAAGCTTCAAGATGATGGCAAGACAAACAATATAAGACTAATAGGCATCAGTGAAGATGCCAGAGTCAATGCAAAAGACATAACTAAAATATTCAAAGAAGTAATAGAAGAAAATTTCCAAAACATGCAGAAAAATCTTATATACAAATAAGTGATGCATATAGAATGCCAAACTATGACAACCAACATAAATCTACACCCAGACATATAATAATTAAGATTGCAGTCACACAGCATAAAAGCAGAATACTAAAAGCTGTTCGAGAAAAGACATAACTCACCTATCAAGGAAAGTCCATTAGAATCATGGCACACTTTTCAGCACAAACTTTGAGATTAAGATGAGCTTGAAATGAAGTATTTCAACCCCTAAAAGAAAACAACTTTCAACTTAGACTGATATACTCAGCAAAACTGTCTTTCAAATTTAATAGAGAAACAAGATACTTCCATGACAAAGAGCAACTGAAGAAATTCATGTCTATCAAAACAGAAAGAGTACTAAAAGACATGCTATATACAAATAAAAATGACCACAATCCTCAGAACAACAACACAAAGAAACCACCAAGCTGGACAAAGAGTTAAACAAGGGACAAAAGCGGGAGATCAACAACGAGAACACAACATGGCAAAGTCAAGCCAGTACATACCAGTGCTACCCATAAATGTAAATGGGCACAATTCACCTATTAAAAAACCCACGTTGACTGAATGGATCAAGAAACAGGATCCCACAATATGCTGCACCACATCTGGCTCAAAAAGAAAATTATAGATTAAAAATCAGAGGATGGAGAACTATATTCCATGCATAGAAACCCAGAAAAAAGCAGGGGTAGCTATTGAACTTCAAACCTAAAAGGATTAAAAGAGATAAATAAGGCCACTACTTATAAGTGGAAAACTACAAGAGGAAGAACTAACAATTATAAATATATATGCACCAAATATAGGAGCACCCAGCTGTATAACAAATACTAATAAACATGAAAAACCAAATACACAAGAACACAATTGTAATAGAAAACCTTAACACCCCACTGTCACAAACATAGATCAACTGTATAAAAAGTCCACAAAGGAAAAACAGAATTGGATCATACCTGTGAGTGAATGGACTTAGTGGATGTTGACAGTGTTCCACCCAACCACATCAGAATATATATTCTTCTCAGCTGCACATGGGATATTCTCCCAAATAGACCATATATTAACCCATAAAGCATTCTTGAGTAAATGCAAAGGGAGCAAAATTATCCCATGCATAATATCTGACCATAGAGCACTAATATTGAAAATCAATGGCAAAAAAAACTGCAAAACCAGCATAAATACATGGAAAGTAAATAAAACCTTCTGAATTACCAGTGGGTTACAGATGAAATTAAAGAAGAAATAAAACAATACCTACAATACAATAAAAATGCATACACAACATATTGTAACCTATGGGATACAATTGAAAGCAGTGCTAAGAGGGAAATATATAGCAATAAATACATCAATAAAATGGAATGAGCACAACAAATAACCAGTGCTACATCTCAAGCTTCTAGGAAAGGAAGAGCAAGTGAAACCCAATGCTCACAGAAGAGAGAAAATTGTAAAGATAAGAGCAGAAATTAATGCAATTGAAACTTAAAAATAATACAAAGAATTAATGAATCAAAGAGCTGTTTTGGAGCCTGGCATTTAGCTCAGCAGCATAATCGCCTGCCTTACAAGCACAGGGTCGTGAGTTTGATCCCTGGTACCAAAAAAAAGAAAGTCCTGGTTTTTTGAGAGAATAAACAAAATTGATAAACCTCTAGTCAATCTTATCAAGGAAAAGAAAGAAAAAAAACTCAAATCCACACAATAAGGACTGAAAAGAGGGAAATCACTACAGATCACATGGAAATTCAAAAGATCATGAACACCTACTCTGAAAATCTGTACTCACATAGGGTGGAAAACACAAAGGAAACTGACAGATTTCTAGAAATGTATGAACTACCAAAGCTCAATCAAGAAGATATAACGATTTTGAATAACCTAGTATCAATTACTGAAATAAAAAATGTGATTAAAACCTTACCAACAAAGAAAAGCCCAGGTCCTGATGGATTCATGCCTGAATTCTATAAGAAATTTAGAGAAGATTTAATGCCAATACTCCTTAAACTCTTCAATGAAATTGAAAGAGAAGCAGTCCTCCCTAACTCATTCTTGGAGGCAATTGTCACTCTGATTCCAAAACCAGAGAAAGACCCAATCAAAAAGGAGAATGTTATACCACTCTCACTAATGAACACTGATGCAAAGAGTCTCAATAAAATATTGGCAAATAGAATGCAGCAAATCATCAAGAAGATCATACAACATGACCGAATGGGATTTATTCCAGGGATGCAGGGATGGTTTAACATACTCAAATCAATAAATATAATACACCACGTCAACGGAGCCAAAAACAAAAACCACATGATCATCTCAATAGACACAGAAAGAGCTTTTGGTAAAGTCCAACACCTTTTCATGACAAAAACCCTACAGAAACTCAGAATAGGCCATATGTACCACAACCTGATAAAGGCCATCTATGACAAGCCAACAGCCAACATTGTACTAAATGGATAAAAACTGAAAGCCTTCATTCTAAAATCAGGCACAATATAAGGATATCCAGTATCACCACTCCTATTCAATATAGTTCTGGAAATATTACCCAGAGCAATCAGACAAGAGGGAGAAATAAAAGGAATTAAAATAGGAAAAGAAGTTAAATTATCATTATTTGCAGATGACATGATACTCTACATAGAAGACCCCAAAACTCTATTAAAAGACTATTAAAGGTAATAAACAAATTTAGCAGCATACCTGGATACAAAGTCAATGCTCAAAAATCAATAGCATTCCCCTGTACACAAATAAAAAACTCCCTGAGAGAGAAACTATGGAAACACCATCTTTTACTATAGCATTTAAAAAAAAATGAAATACTTAAGAATCAACCTAAACAGGGAAGTAAGAGAACTATATGTTGAAAATTATATTACTCTAAAAAATGAAATTGAAGAGAATATTTAAAAATAGAAGGAAATTCCTGGCTCTTGGTTGGGAAGAACCAACACTGTGAAAATGGCCATACTCCCAAAACTGATACACAGATTCAAAGCAATCCTAATCAAAATACCATTAATATATCTTACAAATATAGAGGAAAATATTCCTAAAATTCATATAAAAACAGAAGAAACCTAGAATAGCAAAGGTGATTCTGGGCAACAAAGGCAAGACTGGAGGCATCTCAATTCTTGACTTGAAAATATACTGCAAAGCCACAGTAATAAAATCAGCATGGTACTTTCAAAGACATAGACTTGAGGGTCAATGGAACAGATTACAAGATGCAGACACTACTACAAAGGCACTCATATTTGACCAAGGGCTGAACATGTTCACTGGAAAAAAGATAGCCTCTTTAATAAATGGTGTTGGAAAAACTGGCTTTCCGCATGCTGAAGACTGAAAATAGACCCATGCTTATCACCATACAGTAAACTAAACTCAAAATGGATTAATGATATAAATATTAAAACAGAAACACTAAATTTATCTGAGGATAGGTTAGGTAGAAATCTTGAAGACATAGGAGTAGGCAGAGAATTCATAAATAAAACACAGACTGCATGGGAATTATTTCAAAGAATCAACAACTGGGATCTGATATTACTAAAAATGTTTTGTGCCTCAAAAGAAATCACCAATGAAGTGAAAAGAAAACCTACAGAATGGGAAATAATTTTAGCCAACAATCCATCAGGTGAAGGGTTTATATCCAGAATATATAAAGAACTGAAACACATCAAGCCCCAAAATTCAAAGACCTCTTTAAAAAATGGACATTGAAGGTGAACACACAGTTCTCAGATGAAGATATACAAATGGCAAATAAACATATGAAAAAATGTTCACCACTACTGGTCATTTAAGAAATGCAAATTAAATAGCACTGAGATTTCATCTCACCCTGGAAAGGATGGCCGCCATCAAGAAATCAACTGATAACAAATGTTGTGAGGATGTGGGGAAAACAGAATACTTCTCCACTGTTGGTAGGAGTGCAGACTGGTGAACCACTGTGGAAATCAGTATAGACATTCCTCAAAAAACTAGGATTAGAAGTTCCATTCAATCTAGCTATTCCCCTCCTGGGTATTTTCCCAGAAAAATTGAAAATGTCATGTCACAGTGATATATGTGCACCCATGTTCATAGCAGCACAATTTGTGATATCTAAATCCTGGAAACAACCAAATTCCAATCAACCACAGAGTAGATAAAAAAATGTGATATTTTGTACAATGGAATACTACTCAGCTATAAAAAAGATGATCTTGAGGCCTTTATAAATGGAGGCAACTTGAGAATATTTTCATTAGTGAAATAAACAAGAGTCACATTAGTAAATATCTAATTGTCTCTCTAGTGTAAAACATAATAAAAACTGACAGAGTAATAGAATCCATAAAAGTATAATAGATATTGTATAAGTGACAGGGAAGGAAAGTGCTCTAAAGGATATAATGATAAATATAATGTGTAAGATAGATGACCATATTACTAAAATTCTGTTAGATCATTGAACAGAAGGGTTTACACTGTGAATGTTTGAGTGTCTAGCCACTTCTTATTCTTTGATTTTGTAACTTTAACAACTATTTTAAGATGACAATATGTACTGCATCAACTAAAGATTTTATGATGTTAATTTTTTTGAACTCTATTATTCTACCTTTTTTCTATTTTTTAAAATTTTCTTTCCTTTCTTTAAATAAAAAAAAAAAACAATGCAGAAAGCTCCATTTCCTTCTGCTCCATGCAGGCACTCATTATCTGCCTCCTGGTAATAGTTCTTTCAGGGTATTTGTGGTAGTAGATCATTGTGGTATTGGTTTGTTTCTCCTTAAAGATTAAAGACACCAATCATCTTTGCAGTGCATATTGTTCCTCTTTATATCTGCTTTGCAGAAAAGTCTGTTGATCTTCTTTGCCCAGTTTCCAATTCATCAATAGTTTTAATTTCTTATTTAAGTTACATTTTCTGTCCTTGGCTATTCAGTATTCTTAGCTTTCCAAATGATTTGTAGTGGTTTTTAAGTAGTTATTAAAGTATATAAATTTGGCTAAATATAATTTTGTATTAATAACACTTTATATTCCTGTAGATTTTAAGGCAGAACTTAATGGCATTGCAGAAAGCCAAATTATGCAGCCACCACTCATGTTGATTTGTGATCTCTTCAGCTTTGACCTCACGAGTAAGGTTTTTGTTTTGGCTTGAAGTTTACCATAGTGCAGAAGTTCTGTTTTAGATACTATGAGTGTGTTTATTTCAAAGCTATTTTTCTTATCTAAATACTGAAAATGAGATCTTCCTGAAATCATCGGTTAAGTTGCTTTGCTTATATTTTCCCTGCAAATGTCAGGCACAGACAGTTTATTATTATTTATAGGATTACATTTTTCTAATGTATCTTTGAAAACTAGTTGAGTCTATTACTGTATTTAAATACAATAATTTGGCAGGCTTTCTTTGTCGGTATCTTTCTTGAATCTACAACCAGTCAAAGGAAGAATATTAGTTTTGGAGTTGGTATGAGTTTGAATCTAACTCTGTCACTCACTTGATGTGTAATTTTGGGTAAATTATTTTAGTAGTCACTTAAAGCCACAGTTTATGTTAATTGGCAAAAGGATAATATCATCAATACCATGGGGCTATTTTGGAGATTTTAGAAAATTATTACATTCCATTATAGTGTCTAAAATAGATGACATGCTATAAATGGCAACTCTTAGATTTCTTTGTGTAGAGTCTCACACTACCAACCACTTACATCAAGGGTGTCATTATTCCTGTTAGTAAGATCTTCAAATCATGTATGTGTGTGTGCACATACATGTGTATAAGGAAGCTCTTCATGATGCTTTATTTTGCATTTCTCAAATGACCTATGATGTTGAATATTTCTTCATGCATTTATTTTCCATTTGTATTTCTTCATCTGAGAAGCACATGTGCATCTCAGATGCTGAGTTTTGAATTGGGTCTTTGAATTTGGTATTGGAGGGCTTATGTTTTTCAGTTCTTTATACATTCTTTATAAGTTCTTTATAAGCCCTTTGTCCAAGGCGCAGTTGGCCAACATTTTTTTCCATTTTGTCGGTTTTCTTTTCACTCTGTTGTTGACTTCTTTTGAAGTGTAAAAACTTTTTAATAAGATGAGATACCAGTTGTAGGTTGTTTGAAGTACTTCCCATGTGAATTGCATTTTGTTCATGAACTCTTTGACAACCTCTATGTCTTCAAGATTTCTACCTACCATGTCTTCCAGGAGATTTAGTATTTCTGTTTTAATATTTATATCTTTGCTCAATTTTGACTTTAGTGGAATGCATGGTGATAGATGTGTGTCTAGTTTTAGTCTTTGGCATGTAGAAAGCCAATTTTTCCAGCATCATTTATTAAGGAGGCTATCTTTCTTCCAGTGAACATGTTTGGACCTTTTGTCAAAGATAATGTGTTTGAGTGTCTTTGTAGTTGTGTCTACATTTTCTAATCTGTTCCATTAATCCTCGTCTGGTCATTTATGTATTTGTTTTTGCCAGTACCATGCTGAAATTATCACAGTAACTTTGTAGTATGATTTCAAGCCAGGGATTGTGATGCTTCCTGTCCTGCCTTTTGCCCAGGATTGCTTTTGCTATTCTAGGTCTCTTCTATTTCCAAATGAATTTTAGTAATATTTTCTCTAGATCTGTGAGTTATGTTGATAGTAGTTTGATCAGGATTGTATTAAATGTGTATAACAGTTTTGGAAGTATGGCCATTTTCACTCTGCTGGCTCTTCCTATCCAAGAGCAAGGGATATCTTTCTATTTTCTGATATCCTCTTCAATCTCCTTTTTTTCTTTTTTTAGAATGTTATAGTTTTTGATGTATGTATACTTTACCTCCTTCATTAGGTTGATTCCCAAGTATTTCAGTTTTTGAATGGTACTTTTGAAATGTGTTATTTACATAATTTCTCTCTCATTGAGTTTGTTGTTTTTGTATAGAAATGCTATTGATTTTTGAGTGATGACTTGTCTCCCTAGTATAAAAAAACTGAAAGAATCATAATATCCAAAATGTACAACAGATATTGTGAAAATGAAAATGAAAGTACTCAAAAGGAAAAAGCAGCTAAAGATGGGAAAAGATTATATATGTATATATATATATATATATATATATATATATATATATCATAGATAGCTATACTACGAATCTCAGTTCATCAAAAAGAACAGTTTGTGATGCCATTGTTTGATTCTTTAATCATTTTTATGCAAAAGTCTTGTAACCTGAATAGTTACTTTTAAGGTAACAATATGCAATATATTAGCTAGTGTTAATTTCTTATTATTTTTTGAAATTCTCTATCAGTTCTATCTTTTGTTTTGTTTTTAAAATGTAAACAAATAAATTAAAACAGAAAGTTCTTCAGCCAAAGCTTTTGTCTCTCATTCATGAAATCAAGAACACATCTCCCCCTTCTTCGCGTCTGTGTAACCATCTCTTCACTGAGTGCCCAGCAGCTATAAGGACCTCGGCACATAATAACTTCTCAATAAATGACCAAATGCATGAATGGGCAGTTGAAGCAAACTTTTCAAGGGTGCACAGTCATTTAATTCTCAATTTATTTTCTCATTTTTGTAATATTCCAATTTATCTTTCTAAATGCATTCTGAATGATGTTCTCCTATTATTAGTGTCTCTGCCTCTGGCATGGGTTGGAGGCCCTCTGCAAGTTATCTTAGAGGTGTGCAGTGCACTGAGTGCTGCTGCCACCTCCGCATCCATCTCCCTCTTGTCTATGGCCCCACAGAAGTATTCTGGCCATGACAATATACCGTACTGACCCTAAATTCTTCTGCTTTTGCATGACTTTCTCTCCATTTGTGCATCTCAGTTAAGAAAAACAATAGTATAGAATCCTGGGTAACTTGTTCTGGAGTCAGTTCCTAGCTCTGATGTCAGCTGCATGACCGGGGTTGTCTTCCTCATCTCTCTGCACTCTGTTTTTCTCATGTATGAAAAATGGGAGCAGTGGTGGCTCTCACCTACAGGGTTGCTATGAAGATTCTATGTTACGCTGCTTTAAATGCTTATGATAGTAACTGACATATAGGTGTGTGCTTTATAAATTTTAACTGTTGTTTATAACACTTGCTCCAGATATGTAATTTATATTGCTTTTAATTTGCTTATAGCACCAGAGATGAGTAACATGAGTAGCCTTTTTGGTTTATACGAAAAGAAGTTACACATAATTCAAATTGGAAGGAAATGCACTTGTTTCTTATTCCAGACAAACAGGTAAATACACAATTGTTAGCAAATCTATGAGCTTCTTCATTCCTTCAGATTATCAGTGTTATAGATAAATGTTGATGTGTTTAAGTTGAGAAAACATAGTATGAAATATAATTAAAATATTCTTCTACTATTAAATGATATTTTTACCTTTCAATTGCCTTTATGTCTTATTAGTAGTTAATCATATGTCTGTTTAGCTGATTTCCATACAAAATACTTTAGTTTTCTCTTTTTCAGTTAATAGCAAATCTGAAATTTTTTATTTCCACAAGAAAAATGTTTTATAAGTTAGACTTTATTTATTTGAGTTAAATAAAAGACCACTCTCAATTAGTAACAACAATGAAAACGAATATTATTGATTACTTTAACATTAAAGCAGTATTCTACTGTATTTGGGATTTTATATTTTTTTTATTGAGTGATTAAACTTCTCAGTAACTTACATGCTAAAATATATAAGAATAGATCCTTAAAGTTTAGTCTGTATTTTTCTAAGATGTAAAAAAAAATGCCCTTGGTCTAGGTGAGATTCAAGTATTGTAAATTTCAAGTTAGTTGAGTCTAGTTTGATAGTTTTATTTATTTATTTTTCCTTCCTGTATGGTGAATTACTCCTAGTAGCAGTTTGACATCACTTGATTTGTAAAAAATAAGAATTAATAGCCATTATGTCTCTTAAGAGCTACTACAATGAACCACTCCTCTGATAGTTGTTTTCCTGTATTAGAGCTACTATGAGTAACCTCTCCTTTGACAGCCATTCCCTCATATTAGAGATGTATAATGAATTGCTTTTGGTAGATGGAGACAGTCCAGGGCTTCTGAGTTTTAGCCTTTTTTCTGTAAGACACTGTAGAAGATAATTGTAGAATAGTGTAGGAGAGAGTGTCTTTCTCTCTCTGCCCCTGCATTGTAAGAAAGTGGATCTCTACGCCATGGGGTGGAAGGACATTAGTCAAGCTCTGCATGGATGTGTGTTCTGGGGAGGGTATGTCCCAGGCCTGATCCTCGCCGAGGATAGATGAGTTTGTATTGAATAAGTCTTGAAGAGCAACAGAAATCCAATGATGTTTATGACGCTGTCTCTTAGCCCATCTCCCCAGAGAGAAAGGCACACTTGTGCCAAGTGGCTTTTGTTTAGATAAGTAACATTTTCTCTGAGGTCTGAAAGAAGTTACTGAGAATGAGTTCTGAAACTAGATTCCCTACCTGCTGAGATGGAGGAAGTGCCAGGTGCCCTTAGGTGACTCCAGCTTTCAACACACTGGAGTGGTAAAATGGACTGGGAGGCTTTCCCTTAACTCTGTCATCCTAGCAGAAACACAGACAAACCAAAACTCTACCTTAACTCTTAATGGGAGCTAAAGAGAGGGCTTTGATGGCAGCATCTCAGGTCACCCTTGAAAAGGGATACCTAGAGAACCCTGGGTGTTTCATTCCACTGAGGACTGCTGGGAGGTGATAGATGTAGAGATGCTTCCTCTGGGTACCGAGTCGGGCTAAACCTTGGCATGCTGTCAATAACCAAAGAATGTGATTACTCTTGCCATGGGTGTTGTCACTGCCACATCATTCTCAGCACTGCTGACAGCATCACTGTTACCATTGTCACTGTAGAAAGTGCACATTAGTCGGGGTCTTTTGGAGCAGGGGTTTCAGGGAATGGAGGGAGGATTTTTTTTTTTTTTTTTTTTTTTTTTACTTAAGGAAGACTCCAGCTATGAAATCTCTTCAAATTGAAGAACAATTACAAGAAGAGACAAATTTAATTATGATCATGGGGATTTATGCTGGTTATAATTCCTTATATGTGGGACTTCACATTTACTTTACTTCACATTAATCTTTTTATAATATTAAAATTTACTTCACATTAATATTCCAGAACAAAAACAATAGATTATAGTTTTGCAATGATTATTTTCTTATCTTTTTAGTTAACTGCTTTTTAAAAGACCCAATTTTTGGTGTTCTTATTGTATTTATTAATAAATACAGGGCAAAATGGATCATACTCTGTGACTTACCCTGTCACCACCTTCCTTTGGGATTAGGTATGAAAGTGTCTCAGGGTTAATACACGAAAACAAAAAGAGAAATTAATGAAAATCATATTAATGAAAAGCAAGTGTTGACCATTTTAGTGTTAGAATTCCTATCAAATTTAATGATGGTTCAAATAATTTTTAGCTAGTCATTGTGTTAGTAAGCATTTTCCTTAATTATATTTTTCATAGAGCAATATCACATTCAGAGTAAAAATCTTAAAGGTCTTTGACTTACAACAAATGTGCTTATTCTGTACCTTTAGGAGTGTTTTGAAAACCAGGGAATCAAACAGTTTGTCCATTCTTTCCTGGATCTGTGCTGTCAGGAATATTTTGAGTTTACTGATCACCATTTTGAGGTACAAATGATTATACCGCATATAAAATTCTTAAATATACAGAAGAAGAATAGTGCTCTAAAAGTGAGAATTGCAATGTAGATGCTAGTAGGCTATATGCTTCGAGTGTTGATTCTTATGTGGGCGGTAGACTTAGTGACTTAACTCCTGCCTTTTGATTGGTTTGTGATCAGTTGCAGATGTTTACAGAGTGGCTGCCCTGAGCTGAGTATGTGATGTGGTCTCAAAACAGAACTAATTTAATTCTCTCACATGGGTACTTAACTCTTGTCCCTAGTAGCCCAGTGCTAAGACTATTTGGGCTTATTGGTGGCCATTTGGCTAATTCTAGCAGGCCATAAATGAGGTGTGATTATTTATAAAATAAAGTGACTTTTCTTTTTCATGTTTAACAAGCATACTAGGGCTTCTGCTTTAAGTAAGGGTTTTGTTCACTGAAATATTCTGAAATCCCCAGCGTAATAGATGCTCAGTAAATGTTGAATGATTAAGTGCCTAAATCTAGGATATCTGATGTGATTTTGTTGCTCTGGATATTTCTACATTCTTCTTTGAAAGGATTTTCAGAGACATATAGATGGTCTTGTATCTCAGTGGTGTCAGTCTTAATCCTTTGAAGATTTATTTAATATTTGGAAAAAGTTATGTTTTGTGAATGATCAGTGATAATTATTTTATGTCTTATTTTCCTTCAAGTTTGATTTTTGATTAGTATATGTTTGCAGTACATAATGAACACATTTCTCCTGGAAAGTTGACATATGAGTATTACACATCTCAGTATTCTTCATCCTCTTCCTCTCTATCCCTCAGTCCTCCCTTTATCTCTTAGTATGGCTCTTATTTGCAGAAGGTCTTTCTCTTTTATGTTATCCTTTATTTTGCTTCCTATTTATAATTTGAGTTTCTCATATAAGAGACTATGCCATATTTAAGTGTGTATGTCTGATTTACTTAATTTAACATTATGGTCTCAAGCAGTGAGTTTATTCACCTTTTTATGGCAGAGTAATACTCCTTTCTATAAAAATTCCACATTTTCTTTATCTGTCAATGGACATGTACCCTGATTGAAAGATGTATCTATGAGTTGTGCTGTCACAATCGTGAGTATGCATATAGTATTACAATATGATTTCTCTAACTTTTTTAGGAAGACACACAGAAGAGGACTAGTTGGGGTTAAATGAAATTTCTAGATTTAATTTTTTGGAAAAAATCCATATTGTTTTCTAAAATGGTTGTGATAGTTTATATTCCCACCAGCCATGTAGAAGGGTTGCTTTTCCTATGTAGTTTTATTGACACTTGTTTTCATTTGCTTTCTATATGACAACTATTGTTTCAGAAGTAAGATAGAATCTTGATCTGGTTTTAAGTTGCATCTCTTTAATGGCCAGTAACACTGAATTTTTTTTCATGTGTTTATTGGCCCTTTGTACTTCTTTCAGGAAGTATTCATTTCAGGAACCTATTTTTTGATTGAGTCTTTTATTTTGGAGACATTTAGTTGTTTTGAGTTCTTTATATATTCTACATTTTAGTTCTTTGTCTGAGGAAGAGCTGACAGAACTTTGTTCACATTCTGTGGGTTTTCGCTTAACTTTGTTGGTTGTTTCCTTTGCTGTATGGAAGTTTTTTGATACCACAATTGTTGATTTAGATTTTATTTTATTAGTACAGATGGATAGTATATAATGTTTACATTCCTTATGTAGAACTGATATATATACATAATGCATATCACTCGGTTTTATTTGTCCCCGGCCCCTCACTCCCCCTCCCATCAGAAGGAAATAGATCACTCCCATTTTTTTGTAAATGTCACATTTTATTTAACCATTCATCAGGTGATAACAATCATTCCCATTTTTTGATTTTTGATACTATTTCTTCTGCAATTGGGATTCTTTTCGAAAAGTCCCTGCCTCCTTTTTCAAGAGTTTTACTTAGTTAATCTTTCAGTAGATTGTTTATGTTTTACCTTTTATATCTTTGATCCATTTTTTATTTTGGTTTAGTACATAGTGAGATATATGGGCCTAGATTTAATCTACTTCATGTAGATAGCCAGTTTTCCCAACACTATAGGGCGAAGAGACAATCTTTGCTCTAGTTTATGTGTTTGGCCCCTAACTGACACTAATCTTAAAATTTATGTTTATTAAAGTCAAGTCATCAGACTTCACTTCCTTACAGAGTCTGTAAAAGGAAACAGGAATTTGAAAAGAATTTTGAACATCACTGCAGTAAACAGTGCTTCCAAATGTGACAATTTTTTAAGAAATCAATGGATAATTTGAATTTGTGTGTGTGTGAGTGTATATGAGTGTGTGTGTATGTGCAGATAGGAAATGGTCACTGAATTTGTCAAATATTCCTTAAATATTGTAAGAGTGGGTGAGTTAATAGGTGATTGACTTTTACGTGTTAAAATTTCTTTTATCTCAGTATGAGTTTAAAGGGAAATTTTCAAGCGTATGCAATATAATTTTGAATAATTATATCACTATCAAATAAATTGAATTTATTTGGTTTCTTCTGATGTGTCATGATAGCATTTACCAGGACAGTATGCATTTTTTTTGCTAGCAACTGATTCATTTATGTATAAGTCCTTATGAAGTTAATTATCAGGATAATATGTACTTAAGTCAAACTGTGGCACTAAAACTGAAAACTTTTGGAAGTACTGTATATATAAATATTTTAATGATAGTGATCCTTCGCATTTCTCCTGGATAAAATTTTAAGATAGTATTGCTTCATTTTACCAGTCTTGTAATTTATAAAACAGAAGGTACAGAAAGACTATAATAATTACATATTTGTAATATTTGAAATAGAGAATATTGTATACTGGTGAATATTAAGTTTGGCACACAGTTTTCCTTTTTTATTTGCTGGCTAGAAACTCCTGAATTTCCACAGAAGGCTGTTTTATTTTGTGAGGAAGGGACTGTGGAATTTGGTAAACTATGGATGCTTTCACTGGTTACACACATAGATTAAAGCCAACATGAGAATACTTCCTTTACTCTGCATCCTCACTGTCTGCTTTCAGTTCTAATACAAATTCAACAATTTGGAATGTTTTATTATAAATCAATTCAAAACATTCAGAACAAATTAAATATTTTAAGCTTAATTAAAATTAAATATTTTAATTTGTTTGATGGATATATATACACATTTCAGTAACAGTGAAATCCAAGCATGTCATGCATAATAAAAATGAGTGAAATTTGACTTTATACACTTCTTAAATAAAACTTCCAGTAGGATCATTACATACTATTAGGAATATGCCTCAGATTCAGTTTGTTGCTGCTGATAATGAAGCACCCAGACACCAAGAAATCCTGACAAGGCAACTTTACTTGTACAGAAGGGTGTGCAACACCCCTAAAGCAAGGCACCAAGCATGTACAGAGGCTGCAGCAGACTCATTTTTATCCCTAAGGAGAGAAGCAGCTGACCTTTCTCACCATTGGGTTGAAAGGTCACAGTCTATCCTGATTGGCTAGTCTAAGCAGGCAAGGAGCCAGCCTAAAGGATTGATGACCGAGGTTGCTAATAAATTGGGGAGGAGGTATAGGGAACTGAAAATCCTTGACCGTGTTCCCAGCCATACAGACTTCCTTGTAACTAACAACTGTAACCCTGATGTAAAAGGTGGGAGAGGGCAGCCTAAGGTGGTCCAATGTTTAAGATGTAGGTACTCCTGTATATATCTTTTGATAGATTAAAATCATGTTTCTTATCACCATAGGTAAGATAAATGTAGACCACTTCTATGGAGTCTTTTTGAAAATGAAAGTGTAAAACACAATACATTTTTCAGGTAGACATCAAGTTATCCTAACCTGTTTTCATATTGGTTGTTTGAAGTTTCTTTCATCAGATACTCCACTCGCATTAACATGTGATTAGCCAGAAAAAAAAATCACCCCCAAACTAAAACACCATTCCAGATCAGGAATATTTAAATATATTACTATAATTTTAAGTTTTGTCAGCAGTCTTTCCAACCAGCCCAGAGTGTGTATTTGAGGTTTAATTTTTTTATGATAGCCATTGTGTTTAATTCTCTTGCCAAACTTTTTTTTGATGAAGACAGCCTTATGCTTTATGTGAGAATGGAAATCTTAGAATAATCAACATAAATCTAAGACTTATGGGAGAATAAATTATGATGGTCCACACATATGCAATAGAGATCACATACACAATGCTATATTAAAAATGTATAGAGTGGCCCAAGCTAGAATACAAGCCCAAAGAACCATTAAATGAAGCATGACAGGGTATCCTTAAGGGTTTTTGTCTCAAATCACCTCTTGAATTGTGTGGGTTGACCTTCAGTCAGTAGCAATTGGGCAGTTTTCCAATTTATTTTAGACTATGTACATCCCAGAATTTTCCTTCAGTGCCACACTGAAGGAAATATACTGAATATACTGAATGTATACTGAATGTATATTTCATTCCAGCAGTTTGAGAGCATTTACATTCTTCTATGTCTTCAATAAGAACAGAACATGCTCCTTCATCCCGATTGAATGTCCCATCTATGATCATTGTACTAAAACCTAGAAGAAGAATTCAAGTATCTTTTGTTATTGTTTATGATGTTCCAATAACATTTTGTCCCATAAGTCTAAAAATTTAAATCTTCCACCAACCACTAATCTGAGTTCCAGAAGCAAATGAAGCAAATGACGTTTTCTAGATCTAATCCTTTTGTTTGGCATTCTATGCAAAATCAAACCAGTATAAATCCATAATTCACACTGATTCTTTCAATTATGGTTCCCCTCTTTGGCATCTGAGTATTTAGCTTTTCTCTGCTGGCTCATCCTAATTCTGTCCTGCTGTCCATGAATTCCAGCTTGGGGGACTCACACGATATTGCTCTCTGACATTCATGCAGTGATCATGTTAGGACATAATTATATGATTGGTAAAGGCACACACAGACATGTTGTGGAAAGTTAAAATGAAATAGCAGCCTATGCTCATGCTCCTGCTGCCTGCCATGTAAACATCCTGCTGAATTCAGTCAGCCTTGACTGTCTGGATTTAGCTGCTTTTCTTCTGATAATGTGCTAGACCAATTTGACTATTCTCCGCTTATTTTTCCCTTAATTGAGAAAATATATTGCTTCTAATTGGCCTCAAGAACTTTGGTTGGGGTGAAGTAATCCAGACAAAGATACTTTGAACTCTGCTTATTATGTTTAAACCACTCCCTTTGCCCCCAGGATATGATGTGATGTGATGTTATCTTATCTTATGTTATCTTATGTTATGATAAACAGTTTTTTTAAGAAAATATATTTAGGATTAGTTTTCCTAGCAATGTATCACTTCAGTCCATGTAACCAATTGTATAATGCTTTATACTTCCTGTTTGTACATTATATTTAAACTGGACTCAAGGCTGGCTTTTTGCTGGTGATTTGGACTTGGTCCCACTGTCCCACTTGCCTAACAAACACTGCCTTCTAGTTCATTTGTTCATCTTATCCGTTAGCCTCCTGCCATGCCGAAATGTCTCCTGCATTACCTAAAAATTTTACTATAGAGACAACTGCCCCAACCTTAGCATCCTGAAATAACAACGATGTGTCTTTTTGTTCATGAGTCTTGAATCAGCCACAGGCCTGTGGATCTGGGCCCCATGACCATCTGATCCTAGTAGCTCACTCATGTGTCCAGTGGCTCAGTTGGGGTTCACACATTTAGCCCTTGGTCTCAGACAGTTGAATTGATCCAACTATGGATCACTCATGGCCCTGCTCTGCTTGCTTGTTTACAGGCACAGAACCTAGTGCAAAAGCACTTTCCAGCCCTCTGCCTGTGGCCTGTGTCTGCTGCCCTGTGGGTCTGGTCTGCTTAGGGGATGGAGTGGAGAAACAGGTGCTGCCTGGTATTGGAGGAGTGGAGAATTGTGGTCACTTTTAGAGTCCACTCTCCTTTTAACATATGTCAGAGAGTATTTTAAATGAAAAGTTCCTTTTCAAAAGTTCCTAACCCTTAAGTTTAGTTTTCTGTATCTACAGATATCTTTTCTTCTATAATTTGATTTTAAATCTGTGTCTTTGTATATGTGTGTGTGTGTGTGTGATTTTTTTGTTTTGTTTTAATTTTTGTGGTGCTACTTATAAAACCCAGGGTATCATGCATGTCAAACAAGCATTCTGCCACAGGGCTACTCCACCTGCCATCCAATTTATTTTTTGTCATTGAAATCTTAGTTATTCACAGTCACTTATGGCCTTGGACACTGAATCTAATTTATCTTGAAGTTAATTAAATGTGTTAGTAGTTGTTTGCTGTGGTCAGTGCCAGTGCTGTTTTCTAGCAAAGCTGCCTGAATACACTCCATATGCTTAGTAACATGCTTGATTTCAGGTTGACTTTTGCTACCTTGTCACCTTATAGGACCTCTGCTTACCCCTGCAAAGTTGTATTCACAGGAACGTGTTCTGCACAGTGATGCAGAGCCTTGTTTTTATTTTTTCTCAAAAAAAATTTTCATTTTAAAGAGAAAAAACTCCAAAACTTCAAAACAAGATAACAGGAGACTAGCAATAGTTAATACATTGTATATTGTTCTCTTCAAGGTAATTACTTAGGGTACAAAATAAAGGAGCCATCCCAAAGTTCCTCATATGCTTTGAACATGAAACATTGTATTTTTAATTATCACTAGCTTCCTTAAGTAATGTAGCAGGTCATGGCATGACTAATTTCTGATGACTGGAGTAAAATGAATGAAGTTCAAATACAGTACGGGATTGAAATACAGAGCGGCTGTTACCCCTAATTCCTCACCCCCTGCTGGCGTTTATAAAGATTCAGAAAGGGGCTGCTGTGGACTGACAGCTTTCTTCTTTCTGTGAGGCACCTGTTACTTGGCAGTGAAGCAACCATACATGAAGGGCAGTCTCATTTAGAAACACATCCTGATGTCAGCCCTGTGTTGCCCGTTAACTTCCACCAGATGGGTCATGACACGAAGATGTGCTGTTGATGAAGATGAAGCTTTGATGCACAAAGCTTCATCAGCCACTCCCTTCTCTCCTGTTCTCAGCTGTGCTCTTATGTGTGTCTCATATAGGAACTTTCATACCATTTACCCAGGCTGACCTTGACTAGCATTTCTTTTCTATATAATGTCTGTCACTGCATCACACCACGGGGGAAAAGCATCTCCTAATTTTTATTTTTGCAGTTAGGGTTCTTGCACTGCTCTTGAATGCTTCAGCTTGAATGATTCTCCTGCCTCAGCATCCTGAAGAGCTGGGACTGCAGACCCACACCACTGTGTGGTCTCTTGGTAAGGTCTGTCTTCCAGTTAATAAAGATTTCACATGTGCTGACCAACAATTTCAACAGTTTAAGCTTTAGAATACGAGGGAATATATATTTTTTTCCTTTTGAAAGAACTTTAACCATTTCTTTTAGCTATAGAGGTATAATACTGAAAGAAAGTAAGCACGCAGAATTTCTTTTTTTCAAGTGTATGGAAACCAAGGTTTCTTGACTTTTAAAATTGGAAAACTGCTTTCTTCATCACCAGAATGAATTTTGGAAACAAAGTAAGGGGAAAAAGGTAAAACTCATGTTCATGCTGCATCTGTTCAGTCTGAAGTAAATTTCTTTCTTTACTTACATATGTAACAGTCATTTTGTGAGGATGACATTTGCTTTAGTCACTTTCAAGTGCCTAGGATAAAATACCTGACAACTACAACTTAAAGGAGGAGAGGTTTGTTTTAGTTCACAGTAAACGTCCAGAGGTGGCCAGGGAAGAAACAGTAGAGGCGCAGGGTGGAGGAAAGCTGCTCACATCATGGAGCCATAGAGAGGGAAAGAAGAGCTGAAGATGAAAACACCTCCTTCCGGTCACACCCCAGTGACCACCTCTTCTGATCAGTCACTCCTCCTAACAGCAAGTCATGACCCAATCACCTGCCACAAGCTGTGTCCATGAGTGCATGAGTTCTTTGTGGGACCCTATCAATCTAAACCAAACACCAATATTGCTTCTGTTTGATAAATTGTCTGAGAGCAGGCAGGGTTAAGATATTAAACAAAGTATGGCAAAGTTCATGCTTAAGCATAATGTGTAATGTTTTCACTTTAACCATTGTCAAGTGGGATGGAAACAGCCTAGATGTTCTTCTGCAAAATTATGATTAGGTTAAGGAAAAAGGAGATGCACTCTATTTGTATGTCTTCATGCTTCATATATATATATATATATATATATATATATATATATACTCATGTTCATACAATGTCCATTGTGTCTACACTGATCAGTAACTAAATCTTCTGGAGCATCTCCCAGTGACTGATTTAAGATCTGAGGCTTAAGTATCAGAGGAAGAGGTGAGTTTTCTAATTTGTTAACACATTGAAGTTCAATTTCTTTGCCATTGGGTGTATTGCTTACTGCTCATGGCAGAAAAGCTTTTGGAAAATAAGTCTTATATTATAAAACTTTCACTTGCATTTCTTAGTTGAAGCTAGATTGATTGATAAAGGAAATTGAAGTAGGGGAAGTGAGACTTACCCTTTGGTCTGGCTTATGTTTTGATGTTTTTATGAAAGGTGAGGTTTTATCCCCTATTGTAATACTAATCCTCTGTTGCAGCAGAAGGAAAATGTTTATTGATCTAAAAGTTTGTGTCAGATGACTTATATGTGATGTAATGACTAATAATTCATAATGCACTGGAAAGGCATGAGGCTAATTCTTTTCTCCTCCAAGTCAAAGGCTGTGTTAGGCACAATTTTAAACAGATATTCTGTGGTTTGGAGTTCTCTATTTGTTACTACTTTGGTGCTTACAACTTTCTTTCACTCTGTTTATTTGTATTAAGTTGATATTAATGTCACTTTAAATCATGCAGAAGTATAAGGGCTTTCTGGTCCATGGCTTTTTAAGTGAGCCAGATTTTGACTGAGAATGCACAGAAAATATGATGAAATCATTCAGAGACTACTTCTCTCATTGTCATTGGTAAATGAAAACAGTGTGTGGTTAGATCAAAAACACTGTTCCTGAGTGTAATAGCATTGCTAGGCTTGTTTTCTTCATGGTCAATTAAGACCAAAAGGAAATTCTGTCTCTAAAGGTGAGAGAATAAACATATAAAAAAGGATGGCACACAACTTAGCAACTGTGTGTTTGGGGATGAATGAGTGATAAATTTAAAAAATGCATGGCAATTGAAAATAGAGGTTATAGACTTTCATCTTCTAATGCTATCTTGAATGTTGGGCTAAGAAAATAGATCACAAAAGAAATAACATATTCATCAATCCGTTCATGTACAATGTTAATTTTCTTTGCATGAAATTTTTCATATGTGGTTTCCGTATTTGAAAATAATGAGGTTTGTTTTAGTACTAGTAGTTGATATATAACTTCATCATCATTATTTAATCTCATTTAAATATCCAGACTAACATAAACCACTTCATACAGCTGAAAAAAAAAAAAAACAAATCATGAAATTAGGATGTAGTAAATTACAGACAGTAAAATAGCTACATCTATAGAAGATAAATGTACAAAGATTTACAAGAAATAAATTGAAACTGGCCTATGTTTGTTTTAAATGACTAAATTCTTAAACAAATTTTATTAATATTTTTCTACCTGTTATGTTTTGTGTTTGGATGCCCTTCCAAAGCCTCATGCAGTCGTGGAGGCAGTTGAATCTAGCATTTGTGATTGGTTCATTGTCTAGGGCTAGAATTGGCACTGTGAGTTCTGTTCTTGCACAATATAAGAGAGGGAAGCAGGTGTGCTTTTCATCTCTGCCCTGTTTTTTTGGTCTTTTGCTCTCGCTGCTTTGGTATCTGCAGGAGCCACCATGAACGACTGCTCCTCAGCCACACTGTCCTGATTTGAAGTCAACAAATTGAACTGAAGCCTCCATGGGCTGTGAGCTAAATAAAGCTTTCCTTCACTCATTTTGAGTTTCAGGTATTTTGTCTCAGCAAGTAGAGAAAAGTAACTAAGACACTACCATAATTTGATCACAATAAATATAACAACTTCGCAACAGTGTTAATGCTATGAATATTACTATACAATGCCTATAAAGCAGTTAAGATGTTGAACTTTGTGGGTATTTTACTACATACAATACCAAAAATAATAACTTTGTAAAATAGCATGTGGTCATAAATTCCTGTTCTTCACTAATATTTCCTGAGGGAGATGTTCCTTTTCCTGTATATACTTTGTAAGTAGCTTGTTCCTGCTCAATCAAGAAAAATGAGATAACTGAATGATAGGCTGGAACACATCATGAATAAACGTAGATGTTCTCTCCCTCTATTTGACATTCAATAGTCCTTCAATCAAGGTAGAAAAGTATAAAAACCTCTTTTAAAAATGTTCATTTTTATTGGTATATGTTTGCAATACTTAATAATTACATTTATCCTGGAGGAACTGGAAAATATGTGTATTATACCTGAATCATTTTTATTCCATCCCCCTCTGCCATCCCCTCCCCAATCACCCTCAGAGACCCTTCCCATCTTTTACAATTACTTGAAGTTTTCTTCATTCATATCAGGCACAACCTAGAATGTAATCTCCAAAGTGTGTTTGTTACAAGGACACCACTGATATACTCAGTATCCGTGTGGCTCTGTGGATGCCCTTTGCTCTCCAATGGAAGCTTATCCAGGCCACTACAAATGTGGACTTCCTATGTAATTTTAAATTTGCTAGACGTTATAGTAAAAATGAAACAAATGAAACTAATTTAAAGGTGTATTTTATTTAATCCTATGCACTCAGAGTATTATTTCAACATGTGATCAAGTGAAAATGATTCATGAAATGCTTTACCTTTCACAGCAAGTCTGAGTGCAGATTTATCTCACACTTGCAGTGCATCTCCAGGGCTGAGCAGCAGTAGTGACTCATGTCTGCTTTATTGGGCAATTGGCCCTATATATAAAGAACTTTCAGCTGGTAGTCTCACAAAGAGATGTGTCTTTTCCTTAATTTTTTCTCTCCTTTAGTCATTTTAAATTCTTCTTTGCACTGAATGTGAGCAGCGGACAGCTGGGAGGAGCACTGAGGTGACCAGGGAACCACCAGGAATGTTTGCTCATGTAAACCACACATCAGGTATTATATTTCTATTTTTTTTATTTTAAAGGAAATACATCAAACAATAAAAGGAAACAAAACAGTGATAAAACAGTAGGAAATTCACAATAGTTACTATATTGCCTATTGTTATCCTCTCAATAGTTGTTCAGATTACCATGTTTAGGCTTGCAAAGGCAACCAAACAATATAAGTATTGGGTTGCTTCTTCATTTCAGTTGTTATCGTCTCAGACTGTGTTCCTCTGAATCAGCCAGTTGCTTACTGGGGTGGGGAGTTGGGGGATTTTTTTCTCCCAGCCTACATGCTCGCTGTCTCATGGTGGTGAGGTGTGTCCTCCTTTCTGGTTCTCCCTGGCTGGCAGGACTGCCACTGGTACATAGAGGGGTGTGTACCTTCTTTACTATCATTTATTTTTAAAATTTCATCAGATTTGATGTCAGCTGACATGAGCTCCCTCTGTTTCTGTGACTGGTAATCAGATTTCCAGTAAATATTTATTGTACCTGCATAATACTTATGGCGTAGGACTTGAAATCTTACATTTTCTTGAGTTCAGGATTTCAGAAACCAGTAAGACCATTGGATCATCTAATGGCAGCCCCAGATTGGGGCACAACTGTTGACAAATCAACACTTGGTGGGTGGACTGTGATGACAGTGATGTAAGTGAGTTACTTTCCAACAAGGTATCTAAAGGCAAAGTATTATTGAAACATTGAATATATGCTTCACTGAGTTAGATGTGTAGTGCAATTAACATTAAGGGAGTGGCACAGACATCAAGAGGGAACAGATCTTTCAGTATATTTAAAAACTTAACATTCAATAACCATCTAGTGTGCTTTGCTTCACAGAGGCATATGTATACTTTGTATAAATTTAATGCTGACTTTTTTATATGTGTGTTTTCAATCAATATTTGAGTTTTCTTCATGGTAGTACCTTGCTACAAGAGATTTGAATGACTGCCTTAATTGTAAATTTAATATTGGTACTTTATCTTAGTAAGTTTATCAGATCTAGAAGTCTGATCAACTGTCTGAAATAAAACACTGTTATCTAGAAGTAATCAGGGATAGGGATACCTTCTGCTAAGATTTCATTTTGCTTGTTATTTGGTCGGGATTTTTTAAAATTACTTCTTTGAGATACATTCAGAGGGAAGATGTTTCTAGTATTACAGTAAGACTATTAATGGGCCCATTATAACGAAATGAAAACCTTATCTTTTTGTATCAAGAAAAAATGCAAAAGTAACCTCCAATTATCTGTAATTGTATGAGATTTTCTTTCATTTATGTTGTCTGTCTTTCTGGTTATTACCGTATAGCACAATTATTCCCTTTGTGTCATTTTTCTATAAACGGAACTCTAAATGGTTTGAAATTTGAGTTCACAATTATTACAACCCTTATAATCCTTACTGCTCCCCCTCCACTTTCCTTCCTTTCCTTGCTTGTGTCTTTCTAAATAAGGGAACACACAGCCACTTTCCTAGAGATTATTTTGTGATCCTTTTCAATCATAACAACAACACAAAGACATTCTGTCTTTACAAGAATTAGTATGAGTATTCCTGGAATTATTTCTTAGTATATTAATACATGCATGACAACTGTGCTTATAGTGTGGATTCAAAGTCCAAACAGAAACTAAGGATAAACTGAGGTGATGCATTTTTATTAGGTTTAGCATGTACATAGGAGCAAGGTCCTCTAGTAGTAATTAAAAGTGATTTAATGTAATTAGAGAATGTATTTGGAACATATGTTTATTTTTATACTACCCAAGAATCATAAATAAAAATGTATGTAATAGTATCAGCAGGTATCAAATTTCACTGGATTCTCTACCATCACCTGTATTTGTAAGTTTCCTTTTGTATAATTTCCAAATCTCTTATAGCAAGATATTAAATTTTAAAGAAACCTAACCCCAATTAGCTCAAAATTGACTACTAGATTTTAGATCTTACTTAATATTTTTGTTTCATGATTTCCTAGTTAGAATGTGAACTCAAAGCTGCATTCTTAGAGCTATTTTTCTTGTGGAAGTGCTGGATTTTCATGGACCACATTCCTCTGCCTTTCATCCCACCTTTGTGATTTAAGGTAAAACCATGCAAGATGAACCATCCTCCCAAGTGAAAGCCGCAGTCTCACAGAATCCTGCAGGGCTGCTCCCTACAGTCATACCTGTCAACTGCTTGTTTCATATATTAGATAAGATTAATTCTACGAGTGATCTTATCTGTATTTTTTTATCTTCTCCCATTCCAAGACTTCAGGGTCCCCTGTTGTCTATCACATTAACTGGGGTTTCTCAAGATGACATTCAAAGATTTCTGAAGAGTTCCACTCAGCTCTTTCTAATTCTCAGGCCTATTTCTGCAGATACTATGTCCATCAAGCTGGCTCTCTTCTTAGAAGATTAAGTCCATTGTCCATTAAGAGATGGAAGAATTTTAAAATGTGATACACCACTATAGCTGTAACTATATTCTTTCATGGTTCTGAATAAGTAAACACCAATTACTTCAAAATTCATGGTTAGAAAAATTGCGTCCTGTGTTACATAGTATGACATTAGTATAAAATCTGATACTTGATTCAGGTGATGTCAGATGAAATGGGTTTTCACAGCCTGGCTGACAATAGCACCTGTATGGTGCTGACTAGGTCTCCCCTTCTAAGCATTTTTCCTTTTTCTGGAGGGATTCTGTGGGCTGGAAAGAAATAGACACTTTTCTCCTGATGCCACTTTTGCTCTGTAAGTCTCCCTTGAAGTTAATGGAGCTATGTAGGTAAACAATCTGGCTCAAAATACCTGAATAGCATTTAAGGATCAGATAAACTAGGGACAGTATTCAATGATGAATCATTTTTATTTGTAATTTTGTATTAAAGTGAAATGATGTACGAAATGTCTTTGACATTAACACCATTTATATAGTTGCAAAAACCACACATTAGAAGATTCATGTTGGTGAGTTTCTAATTAAGACAAGATAATATTTTAGATGATGTTAAATTTGGGTTTGTTCATGCTGGGTTAGAGCACAAAATTTAACGTATTTCTGTTCCTTTTTTGAAACTTATATACCTCCAGTATAGTGCAGACCCTATACATGTATATGGAAATAATTAAATACAGAAGTACAGTCTATTTGTGAGCCAAAAAGATGCCTAAAACATGCAGATAAGCTTGAATATTCATCTAATGCTAATTGGAATATTGGTTTTCATTTAAAGATGCCAAATCTTCAGAAAAAGTAATTGGATTTAGCTTCCTAGTTAACAAACTACTTCAAATCCCCAAAGGGTCCCACATCTGAAACTAGTTTTTCCTGATTGTATCGAGTTTAATTATGAACAGAACAAGGACCGAAATAGTTTTCATACATAAGATATTCTTGGCAAGGTTTCTGCACTGTAGATTGTCCTCAAACCTTGGGTCAAGTTTGCTAAACGGACAGCCTCCACGTTTGCAGTAGTACTGAAAACATTGCAAAACTCTCTTCTTGAGGTAAACACCATTTATTCTTCTTTCTTGTATTAAAATTTAAACTTAGATTTTGATCATATTTTAAGGAAAAAAACAAAAGGGTGTATATCATAAAATATGTATACTTCACTCGTTAGTATCATACTAGGAAATGTATTTTGTACTGGTTTTTGAGTCCTGAGAGTGTTAGTAAATCTACAAATATTCAATGTGATGTGCCAAAATATTTGGAATTAGGAAAAACATCCTTAGAAATAAATGGAGTATGTGATCTTCAAAATTGAAATTCTGCAACTATTAAATTCAGTCTAAGGGATTTTTCTATTAAAATCTCAGTGACTGTCATCTGTAGAGATTTTATTGATTATAATGTGATTCACACCTGACAGAGCATGATTTTCTTGTGTAGATATAATTATTAAGATGCACAAATATTACAATTTAGTCTTTTACTATTGAAAGCAATCACTTAAATATTTGAAAAATAAAATAATCCTTATTGCATGAAATATGAGCAGGTGCATTATATATAATCCTTAAAGTGCATTGTCACAGGAAATAATTTTGATTGATTTTAATAATAATTAAGAGGGGTTACACAGCTTTAAAAAAGTATTCTAATGTATTTTTTGGACAAGGATCCATATTGTTAGATAAAATGCATAGTTATATTCCCACGTTGAGTTCCCTTCTAGGAACTCAAACTATCAAGTAAGTACTATATTCTTGAGCTGAGTGGATTTCAGCCTGTTTTTAGTCTATCTTCAAGGTAACATGGACTTCAGACTCACTTCCCCACCCAGAGCCAAGAGTAGCACATTCAGCTGTACCGATTTGTGAAATGCTCTGTGTCAGGGGAAATGTATGGGCTCGCAGTACAGTTTTATTTGAGAACAAACCTAAGAGGGTCCACTCTGGCACTAGAGACCAGACTGATTACATTCCTACAGGCTTTAAGATCTTTTATAGGATTGTAAGCATAAAAGGTTGGGGAAGCTGCTGTGGAAGAAAAAAATCACAATGAGATTTTTGGGGTGGAGAGATGGAGAGTTCAGTAAAAAGGAGTTGTGGTTGTTGGCCTGGGACCAGGCTTGATGGGGTGAACTGCAATGTGTTCAGGCCAAGCTCCTTATCCTTGTCAGTACATGGGGTGAGTCCATTGCTCTGGTAGTCTAGTGTCCGACGTGGGACTGAAGTGCAGAGCTCAGAGCAGCCTGGCTTCTCACACACATTCTTCTACATTGTTCCTAGGCATTGGTGCATATTCACTACCTGTGCTTTGGAATTTGAGGAACATGGAGAAACTAGGCTTCTCAGCTTGTTTTTTATAGGTTCTTCCTGCCTTTAAGTCTTGCTTATATAGCACTTCAGGGTAAAGTGTTTTCTGAGATGTATTGTACTTCAGGTTGAGACTCTAATTCCAGCTCCTCTGTTGGATTTTCCTTAGATTTTGTCTCTCTTCTTGCAGCCCTAAGAAACCCACTACCCAAGTCACCAGTTTTCAGAAAGGGGCTTCAGTGGAGTCCCAGGGATTCAGCGGAACCCCTGGGGCCATGAGGACAGAGGACACAAGTTCGGCCTTCCCCCTGAAGACTTCAGTGCTGTTTTTTTCTAGTATTGGGTATCACTTATGGTTTCAGTTTTTAAAAGATCTGAAAACCAGTTCCCTATTTCTAATTTTTATTTCTTTATTAGTACATGTTTGCAGTGCATGATGATTCCATTCCTCATGGGGAGCCCTTACATGTATATAACTCATCTTATTTACTTTTTCATGCCCTTTCCTTCCCTCCCCTCCCCTCTCCCTCCATCTCTTGATCCCCTTCCCTTTTGCAAAAGCTCTATCTCCCTATTTCCTATTATCTTTTATTTTGCGTTTTCTTTGTATTTTGGGTTTCTTACATAAGACAAGCTGTGTGATATTTAAACTTGTGTGTCTGACTTATTTCTCTTAACATTAAGGTAGCAAGGTTTCCTGTAAATTATTCAAATTTATTTGAATAATTGTGAATAATTGTGTATAAATGCCATACTTTTATCCATTCCTCTGTTGAATAATTGTGTATAAATGCCACACTTTTATCCATTCCTCTGTTGAGGGATACATAGGCTGCTTCCAAGATTTAGTTTTGGTGAATTGTGCTGCTATAAACATGGGTGTGTATGTTTCACTCTAATATGATGTCTTTAACTCTTTTAGGAAGAATACTTGTTGAAATTTTGGCAGAACTTTTGGGCTCCCTGACCCAGCCTCTGCCTGCTATAACCCAGAGTTCACCCTTCTTAGCTTCTCTTGATACTCAGGAAGCAGAGTGCTTGCTCCCTTTCTAAAGCTTCACAGTACAGGGGCAAGTTGGGTTCATTTTGGTGAGACAACAGAGTTGGGCCACATGCTGCTTTTATTAAGATATTTATTAGTGGACAAAAGTGAGAACCCAGACATTTACACAATTTTCCTTGAGAGGTCAAAAGTCCTGGCACTCTCCTGATGCAGTTAGGCTGCCCCTGCCAGGGGTGCTGCGTGTGTGGACGGGGCTCACTGCTGTGCTGTCTCTGACAGTGACCCTGAGAGCCAGGGACCTCTGATCATCATGTTCATGCTCCCTTCCCAACCCTTAATAAGAGTTATGAGGAAAGGGAAATTGTTCTTTTACACACATTTGTAAAAGTTTAAAGACTAAATGGTAGACTGAAATGGTATATTTGTTTCAGTATTCAGGACACTGTACTGACCAGTGCAGATCTTAGGGGTCTGTTCAAAGTGATCACCTGTATTTTACCCATTCAGCAGTAACATTTGAGTGTCTCTGTATGCCAGACGACAGAGCTGTGATGCACAGAGATGGCCACTCAGCTATGGTCCCTCCTGTTAACAGAATTCACAGTCTGCTGGGGTCCTCTGAGCATCCCAAATCCATCGCTTAATACATAGCTGTCTCGGGCTAAATGGAGATAATAAAAGAGGCAGCCATTGTCCTTTAGCTGTCAAAAAAGTGACACTGAGCTCCATTGTCCCTTTTTACTATTACCAGATCAGACAGGAGTAGGAACATTTGCTTTTCTGATTCTTCTGGGTTTCTTCTAGGAAAGTCTTACCGGTACTGGGTCAGTTGGTGTCTATTAGGGATGGGCAGGGGAGTCAGGGAGGGACTCAAAACCTGTTTAAAATGGTTGTCCCAGTCTTTCAGGGTGATGAGCTGAGCCTCGCTATCATTACAGTGGGCACAGTGCTTCCGCAGTAATTGTTAGGTTATTGTATACTCTACAAAGCTGCTTTGAACTTTTACTAGGAATAATGTAATTGATCCCCTTGTAAGTCTATTATTAAATACTATTTTTTTTTCATTTTGAGTGTATAGTTATTCAGTTTGGTCACATTATGAGAGAAAAGAGTCTTTGAAGACTGGCTTACAAAATATACAAAATTTATCACATTGTTTCACTGGGAGAAATTTCTTTTATGGCCATAAATTCCTTACAGACAAAACACTTTGGAGTGTTTTAATTCAAATTGGATACTTTATCTCTTTTTTTGAATTTCATATTATTAAATTTATGACATTGTAACCAACTTTAGTCATCTAGTTCCAACCCTCTGTTGGGCAAATAAATTCTTTCATTTAATGCAAATTAGATTAGACTAGCAAGTAATTTTCATTTCCCATGACAATTCTGAAACACTGTGGTGACTGTTTAAAATACTGAATTGAGAAATACTCTGAGGTTCTCTCCAGGTCCTAGAGCAAAGGTTATTGTAACTCTTTAGTGCAGTCTGTCAGAGGAATGTAAATTAACAATGCTTTAGTATATTCGTGGCTATAAAAAAGGAGTTTATTGACTGGTCATGATATTGAATCTTGATTATCAACTTGATTGGACTGAGAAACATTCAGAAGCTTAGTGAAGCACACGTCTGGCCATGTCTGTGGATATTTTTCAAAGAGGACCGGGTGTGTGATTACAAGTTGAAAGGAGAGACCTGCCCTGAATATGGTGGCATCATCAAATTGGGTGAGGCCCTTGGTGGAACAAAAGTGCAAGAGGAAGAAAGCTCACAGCACAGGCTCCTTCCTTCTCTGCATGCTGGCTGCAATGAGCTAAGCAGCTTTCCTCCCTCTCACCCTTCACATGAGAGGTTTCTGCCTCACCACAGGCCTAAAATCAGTGAAGTCAGTCAGCCATGGACTGCAGCCTCTGGAACTGTGAGCCACAGCAAGCCTGTCCCCACTAAATTGTTCTTGGTGTTTTGTCACAGCAATGCAAAGCTACTCAGGTGAATTTTCAATTTCAGTCTTTGGAAATCAAAGTCATAATACCACTGTTCTTCCACATGGCCAATTTTTCATTAAGACCCGTTCTTTGGTGCCTTTTACTCAAGTATTAAAAGATAGAAAACAGCTTCTCTGAAGAGAAGTGGGGACAATAAAGTTTTGCTAGCCTTTCACATGCACTATGAGTTTGAGCAAGTTTTTTTTTTTTTTTTTTTTTTTTAAATCAGGTGCATCCCAGGTATTGAGACTGTCTGTAGCCTTATGCAGCCTCTCGGTCCTGGATCCTGTGAGCACAAGACCCGTATCTGTCTTGCTGTGAGCACCACGCATAGTCACAGCACATGGGAAGTACCTCAGAATTGGTGATTGTATGAATGGATCTGATACAGTCAGAAATGGGGAAACGCACAGCATTGCTCTGGTGATCATCCATGTTTAAGCTTGGGAGGTCATAATGCCTGATGGGGCAGAGTATTTGTTCTGACACCAGTAAGACACAGAATGGGAGACACCTGGAATCAGTGGTATTGAACACCGTGGGAAGCACCTGAAGTTAGGGACATCTGACCTTTTAAATGCTGGGAACCTGAGTTGTGTTAAGATTCTTCAAGAGTTTCTCTTTTTGAGTTCCTCTTCCTTCTACCTGTTCTGCAGTCCTTCTGCCTGGTCTGGCTATTGTCCCATGTTTGTCTTTAAACACAGTTACTCCCTATGAGTTGCACACTTCACAATTCTTTTCTTGTCACACGCAAGAACCTAGATGGTTGTTGGCCCACTCAACTGTAATAGATCCAGTCCTCAATGTCTTTGGCAGAAATGTAAGATTGTCTGTCAGTGCTCTCAAAAGAGGCATAACATTGGCTCCTCTGGATGCTGATGCAGATTTTTGGTTATCAGTGTGTATTACGAGAAAGGTCTGTGTTCACTTGTTGCAGGCTATGATAGGGCCCTGGGGACTTTGAGAGTGTGCTCAGGACAGTGTGCCTTTGCACAGCTGAAAGTTGAGTCACTGGTCAGCAGAAGACAGCTAGTTGTAGTTTCACACCCCATGAAGAGAAACAAGGATCAACCATGAAAGAGTTTTGTGTCTCTTGGGACACAAAATGTATAATCAGTGTCTTTCTGAAATGTAGCTCAGAAGTGTAAAGCTGATGTGTTTCACTTCTCTTTTTTGTCAAATTTTGGAGCCAGGTTATGAAGGATCTTTTTACAGCAGAAACCATTCTTGCTCAGTCAATTGGATTAAAACAAAGGCAGGCCCCATGCCCCGAGGTTATGCTTTACAGAGAGGTGCTCTGAATGTAATTGTAAGCTCCCTGAGCCATACAAAAGTAGGTGGCTTGGCCTATGCAGAGGGCTGTGTCTGAAAGCATCTTGTACCCACATTTTTGGTTGAATTATGTAGAAGATAGGAGGAGAGAAGATTTAAGAAGCCTATCCCAACCTAGAGAAATGTTGAGAATAACTCATGGAATAACGCTAACAAAACTCCCAGGAGTTTTTTTTGTTTTTTTTTTTTGTTTGTTTTTTAATCTTTTTCCCCCTTAAAAAGCAACAGGCAAGACAAAGTGGTACCTTGGTTAATGAACTTAATTTTTGCCATGATTCTGGTCATAAACCAAACTGGACCAGAACCAAATCAGATTTCCCCATAAGGTCACCATTGAACCTAACCATGGAATCTGAGTTGTTTGTACCCAATTCAGTTCATGCCCAACATTTAGCAACCCAGCCATACCTTTAGTTGGAAGTAGTTAACAAGCAGATCTTGCAGTGATATTTTTATTTCTTCTCCCCAGAGCATTTAGTGAAATTCCCATTATGCAGTTGTTAGTACTAAATGTTCAAAAGTTAATTTGATCTACATTCCATTGAAAATGCACTTTCTTCATCTACACTGGTCCTTGCATCTTGTTTAAAGTCTATAATTTAAGCTCAAACTGTGGTAAAGTCTAGTAACCTTTTGCCATTGGTACCTTAATTCTTCATCATATGCATTATTTCAGGAGGATTGTGACAATGACTTCCGGTGTGCCAGCTAATTAAAATGTCTGTCACCTAAAAAGAAGAACGTGGACTTGGAATTTTAACTAAAACTGTGCCTCAGGCATTAAATAAAATGTACCTTTTTGAACATATATTTTTAATTTTTTTTCCCATTTTAATATAACTATGCTTTAGCTAAAACCAAGCAACTTGTTAAATAGTTGATGGAAATGGGAAAGCTTGCTTAAAAATATTAAAGTATTTGCTTTTTGGGTGTAATGATTTTCTAATTAAACCCACTGTCACCTTTTTATGTAAATATGGTTAGCAATGATAACAAATACACACATAAAGTATCTTGAAATTGTATCTTAATGGTGTGGTTAAAATACCTTTCCTTACTTGATTCCAAAAGCTTACTGCTTGTTAGTTTTTTGTTCTTCTTGCAAACTTGCAGAGAACAAATTATATATATATATATATATATATATATATATATACACACACTACAATGGAGATACTGCAGTGGAGAATGAGAGAGAGAGAGAGAGAGAGAGAGAGAGAGAGAGAGAGAGAGAGAGATTGCTGTGGACATCACTCCTTTTCTCTTTTTCTTTGACCAAATCTATGTTCCATGGAAACTTTCCCTGCCAGCTCCTGAGAGAGATTTATGCAGATTACAAAGTCAAAAACAGGTGGTCATTTGAGACTTTTCTTTCCAGTCAAAGAAGCCAAAACATATTTTTAGAGGGTGTTAGTAAACACTGAGAAATATTTTGTGTATTCTGGGATTCTTGCCAGCATCTCTTTGCAGTTCCCAAGACAGGGCTAAGGTAAAAGTCATCCTCTCTGCCCTCAGAAGATCATGGAAACCAGTCGACCCAGTCCATTCCCATCACCTCAGTGTTGCTGAGGCCTCGCCAAAGACTATTCTGTGGAATCTGGGTCAAATGTGCCTTGATTTACTTTTCACTGGAAAAGCTTCATACTGAGTTGCCTGCACTAAGGAATTGGTGGTTGCATAAAACAAGTGAAAGTCATTTGACTATATCCCCATAAGCTGCAAAACAACTTGTGCTAATTGGGTGGGGATTTTTTAAAAATGTAACAAGTGTCTTTACTACGAAACCAATTAGATGCATCCAGTGAATTTATAGCAAATTTTATCTGAAGATACATCTTTGAAATTACTTAGAAGAACAGAGAAAATACCTAGGTCTGAGAGCATTATATAAAATCTTACTATTTAAAAATGCATCCTCTATTGTATCATAATTAATAATGGTATGTGCAGTTCCTATTAATGTGACTGTGATAATTTCTTTTGTAAACTGGGAGATTTTTATTAGATTAATAAATAGCCTCATTTATCTATAGCCTCCCATAAGCCTCTGTAAGAATGTTTTAACCAGATATAGGCATCTTGCATTGATCATTTTCCATCATTTTCCACAGAATACCAAGGATATTCCAGCAAATTGCAGAAGCCAGTTTCTGGGAAGCACAGTCTCATCTTCATGTGGCATGTGGTGACAGAGGAGTTTTGTTTTGTTTTTTAAATAGGAAATCAACAATGGCTATATATCATGTTATCTTCATAGAAGTTGTCCATACCATCAGACATAGTAAAATCAAATAAAATAAAACAAAATGAAACCAATCAAAATAGAACATTAAGCAAAACAAAACAATATATTGGAACAAAACCAAACAATGAGAACAATATTGGTTTTCAAAATAAGACAGAAGGAAACACTCCATTATTCACCTTGTTGCATATTGTTATCCTCCTAATAGATGCTCAGGCTACCAGCCTGAAAAGTCAATCAAAGAATTCAAGCATTTAGTTGTTTTTGTGCCTCTGTTGCTGTCAATTTAGCCTGTCCTCCAAACCAGCTGGTAGCTTAAGGGGTGCACAGAGGGGTGGGGAGGGCAGATGGTAGTAGTTCTTTATTCTCAACCCACCGCTCATGGCGAAGGGCAAACTGGCTTCCATTTGCTTTGGCTTCACATGGTTTGCACAGCTTACAGGACAGAGGAGTTTTGAATTTAAAAATGATGACAGTTATCCATGTGCCTGCTGCCCCCCTTACCGAGAAGGCCTCAGACATAAACAAACGCTCTCTGATTTACCAAGCCACACAGATCCTGCTTATAGGATTGTGCTACTAATTCCAGATAATGTTAAAATTAGTATTTTAAAAAAAACCTTTCCTTTGTTTTAAATACAATCTTTTAAAGTGTGGGCATTAAATATCAGAATTCTGTACTAGAAAATACAGATAAGAGAAGAAAATAAAATTAACCCCACCTACTACACAGACAGAAATCACGTTTTAAATTTAGTTTGGTGTTGAGGGAAACTAAGAGCAAAATTTAGGTGTTTGCTGAAATGACTTAGATTACCCTCTTTCAGCAGAGAGACTGCCTGCCTCCTGGGAAAGGAAAGTATAGAGATAACTGCTAACATACATGTACATACACATACACACATACACACATAGACACACACCACTGACTGTGCTATCCCAGGCTGAGAATGACCCCTCCCAGCCCCACAGGCCTGTTGGCACCAAGTCTCTTTTGTCTGCACACAGTACATGAGAAATGGCCAAACTAGACACAGTGCTGCATTCTTTTGCCTGATGAAGGTTCCGTCTCATTCAATTTCCTTCTTCAGAAGATTCCCCTTCATCTTTGGTGATGTCTCTTAACTTGTTGTATGGTAATATATTATTTGACTATGCTCATATCTGCTGTACTTTTATAATAAACTTTCATCTTTTTAAACTCACAAAGTGGCTCTTCTGTGTTTGTACACATCTAAACCTCAAATTTCTGTGGCCACCCCCTATATATGCTTTCACAGATATAATAAAAAAATAAATATTTTTAAGTGGCGCTGTATGATAAATACTGCTTGAGGGCCTTTTTCTATACAAATATAAATCAAATGTAAAGTTATAATGACTCTAGGATTTAATAAATATAGAAACCCTCCCTCAGTGCTAGTATCAGTAGTATTTATAACATACATTCTTACAATAATGTTCTGCCTTTTGGAAAAAAATGTAGCCTACTGCTTCACAGTAACATGTAATTCATTTCACTTATGAATAAATATTATTCCATTGCAGACCACTGCATAGTTGATGTATTCCACAATGAATAAATATTTACCATTGCAAATTAGCAGAGTTTTCTTTCTTTTGGTTATTTACATTAAGAAGTTTCTCTTTCTAACTTCTAGCCCATTTTTAGAGAGAGTGACACTTTTCCTAGTATGTAATCACATAATGATAATACCTGAAAGTTGCTACAGATTTTCAAAGATATTGATAAAGCAAGCTGAATTTTCTTGCTTGCCATCTTCCAAAATTTGACTAATTTTTCTTATCTTACCTAAATTCCTGCTTTAAAACAATAACAGGAATATTTTTAGAATATAATACTTTAAGAAAGGAAGCATAAAAAGATTATACTTGCCTTTCAGCAGATGTGGTAGTAGCAATATATATAGTTAATAAATGCTAATTAGGGTAAGGGGAGTAGCTCAGTGGTGTAGCACTTGCCCTGTATGTGTGAGCCTTGGTTTGATCTCCAGCAACAACAACAAAGAAGCAAACCTTTTCAGTGTGTGTGTGGACTCTTCTGTTTAACTTAGGCCTGAAATATAAATGTCCTAGAGCAGTTACAGCAAACATTTTGGAGCTTTCACTAAAACCAAAGAGCTGGCTGCAGCACAGGTGCCATAGGTTCACCACCAAGAGCACTTGAGGTGCCCACTCAGTGGCTTCCAATCAGAAGCAAGGATTACTTCCCTAACACACAGTGACAAAATGCAGTGAGTTTCTGAGATATCAACACTTGCTGAACAGGAGCTGGAGGTCCATATAATGGAATGCTGTAAACAGGTCAAGGAGATTACAGGCTCCCTGAGGCAGGCTGGACTTAAGCAGTCCTGACTGAGTAGCAGATCAGCCACAAAAGCTCTAGTGTGGAACCAAGAACAGGGCTGGCCTGGTCTGCAGGAGCAGGCTGGATTGGCTGCAGAGTCAGGACCAAGGCTGGATACACCTGAGTGCCAAATGTTAGCAGGATTTCAGATTACCTATGCTGATTCCTATGTGGTTGTCTTAGTTATTTTCTTTGCTTGTTGAGTCAAAATACCTGATGCCCAAAATTAGGGAGAAAAGTTTTATTTAGCTTACAGTTTTGGGAGGTTTCATCTTTAATCACTTGGCTCCAAGGCAGAGTGGCATGGCACTGGACAACACCTCAAGGTGGCAGCCAGAGCAAAAGGGGGAAAGCAAGCTCTTTTTCTCCCTTATATTGAACACAGGCCACCCCCACATCCCAGGGCGAGGGTAGCACTTACACCCTCTCCATGCCCTCCTCTTGCACAGGATAAGACTATTTACAAAGAACCCTGGACCCCTGCTGAGTCTCTCCTTTAAAACTTCTAAGCTTCTCAGGTTGACACATTTTAGATTACATACACTGACTCCTACATGATGGATAAAGAGCAAAAAATGAGTAAAAATGTCTTGCATTGTTTTAGCAACACAGTTCAAAGATAGATTTAAAAATTGCAGATGGCTCAGAAAATAGAGTCTTCATGATAGTCATTTTACGAGAACCAGTGTACAAGGACACTCAGAGACTAAATTTAGTTTCTATTCTTTCAAAGATGAAAGTTGAAATCTTTCAAGAGTTCTGTGAGCCTCCCTCTGTGATTGGGGTAAACAGCCAGCAAGGGGAAACTACAGCTTGATCACCAAATTAGGAGTAAAGAACACTTTTTTTTTTCTTTTTGAACCTAAGAAGAGAAAAGGAGAGTTCTATAAAGTTTACAAAATGTATAATTAAACGTAGTGGGTTTTGTTTTAATGTTTCAGCTATTTAGTGGCATTTTTGCTTCCGCAGCATGGTGTTCTCAGACTTGACGTTTGTTGGTAATGATGTTTTCCTCATCTTTTTAGCTGGAAAACACACACCATGCATGTGTATCTACTTTTGTTTGTTTTTACTTCTTGCTTAAAGAAACAGATCCAGCAGGAAGATACAGGAGGAACATGGGGCAACATTGTGCTGTTAATTTCAAGAAAGTAGGGAAATAAATGGAAGGAACCATCTCTTCCTCTGTGAGCAGCTGGGCACTGCTGGAAATGTGTACACTGGCAGATTTAGTAATTGTTAACCCTGGTCTTGGGTGCAGTCTGGAGAGGAGCATTTACAAAGACAGATTCTGGAGCCCCACCTGAGTCAGTGAGTTTCAGAGGAGAAGGCACACATTTGAAAGGTTCCCTGGTGCCTGTATCTTTCTGGCCTGCAACTTGTGATTGCTACACCAAAAAGAGCTTGAAGTGACTTTTTAAAAGTTTACACTGTCAGAAAAAAGTATTTTAAAACACCTACAAATAGTATGTGTTATAACTTTCAGGGAGAGATTCTAACACAATTTTGTGGAAATTTTAATACATAACCCATAGTTAAGTGAAGTTTTGAATTTGGAATTTGTCTCCTTCCCTTTTCTCCCCTACCCATAGCCATATAAATAATAAAATTCATTTTTAAATTTTGGAAATGGAAATGTAATTTCTTGTTAAGCTGCAATCCAGAAAAGATATAGAATGCCATGGTAATAATTAGATGTTCCTTTTTGTACAAATGTGCAGTCAACATTTATGTTGTGGCAAATAAATCAAAAATGGTGGTGTTACTGGATGTAAGTGAGTATGGTCTGTGTCCACTGATCTCCTTCCTCTAAACTCCACATGGAGAGCAAATGGCCCCCCTGAAGTTTGCAGACAGGGAGCTGGATGATGGGGAAGGAGAGTGCGGGTCCAGGGTGCTGAGGTGTGGTGAGCGCACAGAGTGGGGCTGAATTCTCCTGGCTTTCAGGCCATTTTGATCTCCATCTTCTGTCATAACTGGATAAATTCCTTCCTTTTCCTCTTCCATGTCTAAATTAAGAGATGGTCACCAACCTACTTGTTGTCTATCTACCTCAACCTCCCTTTCTCCAGTGAGTCGTTGCTAATTGAGAGCCTGATGGTGACAGTTGGGCCAGGTGATGGACGCCTGTGCTAGAGAATGCCACTTGTGCCAGAGGATGCCAGTTACCTCCAGGTCTCTCCTCCCTGCCAGGCTCAGAGACTAAGGCACAGTTAGGAGGGGTTCGCGCTGAAGACGTGGATGCTTACAAAGCTTTATCGGGACCTCGGCAAATAACTTGACATTGCCGCCACTTTGAAATTCCCAGCAGGTTTTGCTGGAGATTATTTCAGGGCTGCGCTCCAGATAACTCAGCCAGTGTCTTCTCTGACTTGCTCATTAGGTTCAGCTTGACCTTTCAGTCACGGCCCTATTAGGGGCAAAAAACTGAATAAGGAACCAACACAAACGCTATTCATGGATTCTTCTAAACAATTGTGGATATAACTTTTTTTTACGTTGAAATAAAGCACAAAGGAAAATTGGCTTTGGGTAACATCTATCAAAATTTAGACTAAAACAAACTGGTTGTAAGTCCAGTTGGTGGAGTAAAACATTGGCATGAGGAAGATGGAAACATAGCTTGCAGAAAAGTGCATGGGAGGAGAAATCCAAGAGGAAACATCAGCAGTCATGACCCTGTATAAATACAGCTACACCAGCTTGCTTGGAAGGAAACCCCGTGTGTTACAGCAAAGAAGATCTGAGATCCAGTAGTCAGGCCTTGCCTTGGCTGCTGTTTGAGCATTTGCCTTATGTCAGCAAGTGATATGGGCTTTCCTGCATTAATTCAGTTGTGTTTAAGGGCTCTGTGACACAAAGGGCTTTGGTAGTTTGTTTACTTTTATTTGCTTTCAAGAATTGAATGCTTTTTAAAAAACATTTATTTATGTATATATGTACATCTCTGTGGGTTGGGGGTTTTAGAAAATAAATGAGAAAATATTGGCTAATCTTTCACAAAGGAGAATGATGGCATTGGCCATGTGGTATAAAGTCTCGCCAGATTGCTCAAAATATGGGCACCTATTTCTTTGGGAATGGATGTTCTGTGGGAAATGGTCTTTGAAACGCCATACTCTGTATCCTCCTATTGGAGAGCCAGTAAGTAAGGCTGGGTTCCGAAAGGCTCTGAGAAATGCTGCTCTAAAGAAACTATTTTTTTAAATTGTGGTTGTTATTTCACTAATTTATCTACTAAGCACAGAATACTCTGTGTGTTTGGGGAAAGTGAGGAAGGGAGCAGCACATTCCATGGGTTCTGGTTTGTCCAGGGGACAGCGCTGCACAGCTGTCCATTGTTTTTCTAAAGCTGTGAGCAGAAGCACTGACTGCCTCTGTCCAGTGTGAGTCTCCTCTAGGGACATTTTATAGGAAACAGCCTTGGATGACAGAGATCGTGTCTCCCTGCAAGAGTAGTGTGTGCTACTGTGTGGTATTAGAAAAAGAAAACTGCTTCTTGTAGGAAACAAGCTCCAGCATACTTTGTGAGCATTATGATAATTCATGTTCCCAAAATACATGTCCTATTGTGATACAGCCTACTGCACATGCAGCTGACCATGTGGTCCTTTCCACATCCCCTGGGAATCTGAGCTCAGGCAACCAGCAGCAGTTCTGGCCTTCTGACTTAAGGATCTTCCAGTTCCACGGTCTTGAATCCTTCCACAGGCATCAGTGAAACTATGGCAGATTGACTTGTTAGCTTGAGAGTACAGTAAAATCTCAGCTCCTTCACAATTCATGGTCATTGAAGATGAATGGGTCATCTCTTCCAGTTAGATATATCTGATTTTATTTGGTGAGACTAGAGTGAAGTCAGGGTGAAGAGCTGGGGGAGCTATGAAGAATGAAAACAAAATAGATGTTCAAAAACATGAGTCTCCCACATCAGGCACCCTTCCCAACACTCTGTAATACTTGCATCTCCTGCAGTTTAGCCTCTTTGAGCCCATTGACCTCAGTGTCCATAGCCTTTCTGTTAGGTTTTACTTTCTAGACTTCAAATCTATTTTTCTACTATTTCTTTATTTGCTTTATTTTTCCAGGTATAGGGTTTCTGTTTATATAGTTAAACACCAAATGATGGTAGATTATTAATTATACTACTTGTAGATTTTTAGGGAGAGGAAGGAAATATATAATACTGAGGTTGTATGCCTGGCACTCTGCTAGACCTTTTAAAAGAATTTTCTAACATCATTGTGCATATTACTCAGGATTTTTATGCTATTAGTCTCAAAGTTATCTTGGTGTTATACTGGTAACCTTTGTAGAGCACATAGTAAATATGAGCTATTATACTAAGCCTATGATATTTAATGTTTGTAACAACATTGAATTCTTTGCTAATATCTGTGGTTTTATCCATGAAGAAATTCATGACAGAGGAAGTTATCTCCCCCAGATCGCATGATTAGCAGAGACACAATTTTAAAAACAGGTTTATGTATGTATGGCTTCCATATCAGATTCCTCCTGCTCTCTTCCACCAAGTTGAGGCTTTATGAAGATAATGATTCTCTCTCACTGGTGCTAAGATTGACCATGCAGTTCTCTAGTCTGAAGCAACTATTGTGGAGAAGGGTAATGATTTAATAATAACACCAGGACAACACTCAGAACCCCAAACTGCAATAGAAAAGCAGAGGGTACAGCAACTTCACGGGGTACAAGTGACAAATGCAAATGTTAGGGTAGGTTCCTGGCAGAGGTGGGCTACTGACTTTCTTGGGTAGAAGATAAACTCTCATTGATCCAGTATGTTGAGCTCAAATAGTTTTAAATATTCTACTGGGCTTTCAAAAGCATTTCATTGCCAAAGGTAGACCCGCCGTTATTGATAGTTCCAGTACAGAAAAAATGGATCACTGCACATCCTTTTCTCACATCTCGGTGCTTTAAAGGTTTCCAGAACATTCATGACATTTTAAAAGCAAAACAGGAGGGAATTATTCTCCTCTTTGTTTCCTCACCCTCTCAAACTGGGGAACATGATTGGCTTGGCTTTATATGGTTCACATGCCTCATCTAAATGAACCACACCTGAGGGTGGACAGTTACAGCACTTTCTTGTCTTCCTGGTGTCCTCTGACAAAGGGCATGAATTCTGTGGCCATTATAACAGTGAGAACAATACTACAATAATATGCAGGTCTGTAACTGTGGTAGTTCTCTTCTTGGTCTACACACAATTGTTTATTTAGCCTCTTCTGGGCCTGATAATGGTTTACAACTGATTTTCTCCATTGTACCAATCGATTTTGTTTTTGGTCTTGGTTATTTTTTGACTTTTATTATTAGGCTAGCTTTGGAAACACATTTGGGCATTTTTCTTTATTGATAGATTTTTGAAACAATATATTATATAAAATTATTGTATGGTCAAGTAATGTATCTTTTGGAGATTAACATTATGTTGTAGCATGTTAAGGTTTAGAGAAATGCTAGAAATGACCTGTTGGCTTTGTTTGACCCAACATTTACCAAATGTAAATTCAGAATGGTGGACATACAAGTTTTGTATAGCTCTGAAAGCATGTTCTGGGACACATAACATATGTGCAATAGTTCTCTCTTTTTAAGCGTCGCCTATATTTGTTGGTATAGCTTGTTTTCTTTTCTAGTTTATTTCTTAAAAATAGTTTTTGCCTTGGGATTTGAAAAAACATTCAGTTGGGTAATTTACCACACTAAATTTTTATCTTCTTTTTCTGCCATGATTTATTTTATTTCTCCCTCATTCTTGTTGCTTGAATTACTGTAGCATTTATCTGTATTTTGGAGCACTGAAAGCAGTTACTGGGGCTGGGGATTTAGCTCAGCATCATAAGCACCTGCCTTGCAAGCAGGCAGTTGTGAGTTCGATCCCCGGTACCGATAAAAAGGAAAAAAAGAGCAAAAAAAATACAGACATGAACATGACTTGGAGCTCAGTGTTTCAGCCCCACCCTTGGGTGCAGTCACCCTACAGCGGGGCGGGGTGAGGACGGCACAGACAGAGCAGGCAGGCAGATTATTCCTGGGCTCCTGCCTCTGCTTTATGGCCTTGAGCCTCTATTTCTGCTGTCCTTTATGGGGGCCTCTCATGCTTACTGTTCAGGTTTTCTTCTTACTTTTAAAGTACATTTAATTAAATGTGTCTGTAGGTTTAATTACCTAGTACCTGGAAAGTGGATTGTTGACGAATGAGTATCTGTACTATTTTCATGATTTAATAATTACTCTGTAATTTCAATTTTGTTTGCTTTTGACACAGTTGTGTTATAGTCATACTTTCGGGGAGTAATTTCATTTGCCAAATAACAAGATTTAAACACAGAATTTTCTCAATTTTTAGCTATTTTGCAAGCTAGTGAGAATATGTGGTCTAAAATTTCAACATCTGCAACCCACATAAGCCAGGGCAACAGCTGGATCCAGGGACAGGGCCTCACACTCTCTTCCGCTGCCTCTGCAGGGAGTTTCTCTATTGCAAGCCTCATCTTCTGAGACTGGCTGTTCCATGAGAAGGAACCTTGTCTTAGAGGGCTCTGTGCTGCGATGGTTTGAGACCCTCAAGGAATGCACCTCTGCCCACAAGGGCAGTCACCTTAGAAATCAGTGCAGAGTGGTTTTACGGACCCTGGGGAGTTGTGTCATAGTAGCTGAGTGCATTAAGACAGGCAGGGCCATTTGTGCAGTGGAAATTACTCCTGCTAGGCTTACTTTGCACTGCTTTATACTTGGATATGTTTTTGTGTATGTTTAAAGGAATTTACAGCAAAATAGAACAGAAGTGTACTCTTTGTAACCTTCCCCCACACCTGGAACAGTCACCAGAGAAGATGTATTTAATAAAATCCCTAGAAACTCATTCATTTGTCAAACATTTGTATCACGAATTGTGTCTCAAACCACTCTCAGAAGTCTTGTATTTTGCAATATGATTCCACTACTATGTGATTTTATCAGTCTCTTGTTTCTTTTGTAATAAACTTGGAATGCTAGCTAGTATTATCCAACAGTTCTTTTTGGGCCATAACACCAAGGTATTCAACCATCAAGGAAACTTTTATTTGTTATTTTATAAGGAAGAATTAAGCAAAAAAATTCTCTGGGAAAGTAGAGTTGTATATTTATTCAAAATGGAAAGTGGCATGACATAAAAACAGAATCTTTTTTATTAGATGTATAGGAGTTTTTAAGTGTTCACCTAAGCAAGGTTCTGTGATAGCATACTTTTTATTTTTCTGAGTTTTTCTACATTAATGTAAACAAATGCAAGATTTCTGAGTCAAGGGTCCTTTTGCCTGCTGGTCTCCTCTGTCCCTCATTCCAGAGATCATTCCAGAGGTCCTGATCTATTCTATAATTGAGAACCTCAGTTAAGAAGGAGCTGACTTACAGTAGAATGAGAGGGCTTCTCTGTCCCTCACAGCATGTTTCATCAGTCACCCAGCCACTTTACTGACAGCCTAAAATCTACGAGCCATTTTCTCGGGGATCATTGAGGATAAGAAGCATCCCTGCCATACTTTTATAATGAGAATATGTACCTTAGCATACAGTAGCCAGCTGTGAATCTCTGTAGCTGCATTGGGGAAATATAAGAAGTGATCTTTGTGTTCAACCACTTGGTAGATGAACAGCAAAGTGTACGCACATGTGTCAAATTAGCAACAGGTGAGTTTTATCCATGTTACATGCCATGTTATATTTTTGTATATTTACGCTTATTATTTTTCTTATAAAATTAGCTCAATTCAGTACAATGTACATGAAAATCTGCTTTTACAACTTTGGGAGGAGGTTGAAAGTGAGTCATCAGATGATTCTCCTATCGGTGATGACTTGGATCATGTAAGCCAAAGAAGTCATGACGGTGACTGGGAACAGAGCTCAGTGGTGGAGCCCTTACCTAGCAAGCCAAGGTTCTGGGTTCGATCCTCAGTAATGAGACAATAAATGATTAAAAATAAAGTATATATGTATATATATATATATATATATATATATATATACATATATATAGTTTTTGAGCACTGATTTTTAGCATTAAGTCATGAATATTTTACTAGATACCATTTTTAATTCTTAATTTTTGATATTATATATAACTGTTCATATTGTTATAATTTTCAGTGATTCTTAATTCTCAATTGTAGTTTTCATTGGTTTTATTGTTTTCAATAATGTTACACATCCTTGCTTATAAATTTTTGGTTATATACTTGATTATTTCCTTAGAATAGATTTCTAGAAGTAAGATTTTGGGCCAAAGAATACAAACATTTAAAATGTCCATGCTTCTGTTTTGCTTATATTGGCATGGTTATTCATAATGGAAGGTTGTATAGCTGTCTTCTCAGTAGTACATTCATGCAAATCAGGGCAGCATTAGTTTACTAAAACTACCAGAGTAACTCAGTGATAGCCTCCAAAGGATAACAGTTGCCTGACATTGTGGTGGGCCATCTTTTGTTAGCACATTATTCCTGATGATTTAAATTGCTATATCCTGTAGCCAAATGGATGAGTAGGAAGATGATGTGTGCCTGAGCTTTCAGGTAGATAAGGGGAGTTCTGAAGCCACTGTGGAAAGTAAGAGCTGCTGTCTGTGGCCTCATAAATAATTTGTGAGGTGTTGCTGGATTTTATGTGTGTTTTTACATCAGGCACAGAAATCTTTAGTGGCCTAGGTTTTTAAAATTAATAATTATAGCAAAATTAGTAGAAACTCTAGGTAATATAATCAAAATAAGTTCCATTTGAAATAACATATCTGCTCCTTTTACTTACTGGATCATAAAGTAATGGAGTCTAAAATGTGTAAAGACAGTCATGGTGTAATATGATCTGAATTTAATGTAATATTGCAATTTTGACCTTGTAAAACACTAGATTCAAAGTAAATGTTTTAATAAGAAAGTTTTGACTCCATTACTTCATTTTAGCTCTATATCATAAGATATCTTCAGAATGTTAGGAAATCTCACCTCACAAAGAAGGCAATGTAAAATGAATAATGATATTTAATGCTACAACTCCTTTACTTCATTTTAGCCATCTATCATATTTTTAAAAATAATAGGAAACCTCACTTTTCCTGTAACACTACATGAAGTAAAGAATGATTTTTGTCCCTCTGTCCAAGCTAGTAGAGGCATATCTGTTGCGTTATAAAGTAGCCCTGAACCCTCGGCATACTAAATGCTGCATTTTAAGGTCCTCTGATGTATACTGCTTTTGCTTGGACACAGCTCTTTAGGTACTGTATCAGCTGACTTCTTACTGTTGGTAAAAGGAAAGAAACCAAGAATGATCAGAATGCTTGTTTTTACAAGCCTATCTTTCTGTTGGATTACATCCTGTAGCAGCATTCTCCACATTTTTCCTCACACCTTGTAATGACACTCATGGAAGAGGACTTTCAGAACTGCTCCAGAAAGTGACAAGAATGATGAGATTAGTGGGTTCGCATCAAGGAGTATTTTGACACGGACTAATGACAATATGTTGTGTCTTGTACTGTGATTTTTTAAAAAATCCTCATATAGTTTGATTACACCTCATATATAGCTCACAAAATTATAGTTCATGTTCATTAAGGAGACATATTTTCCATAGAAGTTTTCAAATTAACTCTAAGTGGCTTTGGTGTCTTCTCTTGTGCCACAGAGGTTTTGAGCTCTTGCACTACTGACACAGGAAAACTTCAGTGCTCAGACTTCCAGTGTGACCTTTCCACTCATCGCAGTGAAGCAGTGTCCTGTGAAGTTGCCAGTGAGTGCCTTGGTTGTATCAAGTGCTCCCTCCAGGAGAAAGGTGGCTTTAGTCCTTCTGTGACCTGCAGCAATTCTTCCATCATAAAATAGAATTCATGTAGGATGTTGGGCAAGGGAAGCTCCTAGATAAGTGAGCCCCCAGCTTTCAGAGAGACTGCTGCCCTGAAACTGGAGCTCCCATGGCTCAGGGCTGTGGACATCAGCAGGAACTGTTGGTTTTCCAACAGTTCTTATTGAGTGCTTCCCTGAATCCTGGTAATGGTGACAAAAACATGCCATTCCTGTTGCTTTTGAGGTGAATCTAAGTCATGTTTTTGCATTATGAAATAAGATACTATACTATACTTGAAAGGGATACCCACCCACCAGTTAAAATATTTCTTTGTAGTTATTAATATTGATATAATATTGCTTTAATGGGTCAATGCCCCTACTTTGAATCATTTAACCTCCCACTTGAGATGATTATTGCTCAGAAAGTTAGTTTCTTATGGATTATATCATTGACATTTATAATATCATAGTTGATATCCTCACACTCTCATGCTAAAAATAATGAATAAAAACATTAAGGTTCTCAAGTACAAGCTAAAGGTGTTATAAAAGTCACTGCAAATACTTAAGATCTATGTTTGCCAGGTCTGTGCTCTGCTGCTGCTTCCAGAGAGATTGTTCTCATTGTCACCACAGCTTTTCAGAGCCACCCTGACCATAGCACTTGGGACATTCTATTCAATCAATGCATTACACTTCTGTCTTATTAACAAATTATGAGATGTTCAAGGGGAGGAGACCTGTCCTTTTAATGATATTCTTCATTATTAGGAAGTGATACGATTGTGAATGAAAGCAAGTAAGTGTCCCCAGATTATCTGGTATTGGCATAAACATGTAATATGACACAAAACAGGTTATAAAACATTAGTCATCTGAGATCACTTTTGTGTAACTTGTAACTGTGACATTATTTATGTACATGAGTTTCGGTGATGAGATTTGTACACAAGCAAATAAATCTAACACAGGATTCAAAATATGAGGAATTAAAGAAAGAAATAAGAAGCATTTTGCATTGTCAGTATCCCTGAAATTTTTGGAATCTATCTCTGTCCATCATGATCTGCTTCAGGCCCATCCCTAACACGTAGCCTGGTTTAGAAGGAGATTTAGGGAGCGTGTAATTCACCAGCATTTCTGTTGAGGTAAACTGAGTTAAGATAATGGAAACTTTCTGTGATGTTAACTTCTGTGAATTCAGAGCAGCTTGTGAAAGGCTGAGCAGCTGACCTCCCCCTGCCATGAAGCCTTCCTTCCTGTGGTGACCTGACATTATACATTGCATAAACCAAGGCCTCCACCAGGTTAACCCCAGGGTATTTCTATTGGATACTAAGAAACATCAGAGTGGTGCCTGTGGAACTTACTCTCGGTTTCTCTCAGAAAATTCTTTCACATAAATTCATCAGCTAAAAGTACAAACTGATTTATACTGACATTTGCCATATGAGAAGTGAGCTCTGATAACTGTTTATATGTTTTTAATGTGCCTTCAGCAATAACTTTTGTATTTTAGCAAATAATATATTTAGTAAGTATTTTTTGCTAATATTTTATTAGGCACATGCTTGTTTCTTTAGCAACTCTAATCTACTGGCAATAAAATATGAATACCATATAATACCTTGGAATTCATTCCACAATAAACATAGTGCATTGTTTTGTTTCTTAGAATGCCACAAAACTAAACCAATTGGTTATCTTTATATAAAGATTATTATTAGATCATTATATCATATCATAAACAAAAATAATTTCAAAGTGAATACCATATCTAAAAGAAAAAAGCATTTATAAATTGAGTAAATATCTTTATAACCTCAGGGTAGAAAAAGACTTCCAAACAAGTTAGGGAAAGTACAGCCAACTCTAAAAATCTGATAAATATAGCTATAATATAAATTTTTCAAATGGAAAGAAATTATAAACACAATTGAGACATTTTTACTTTATCCCACCATTGTGGAGTATGTGAAGAATCTCACATAAATAAGATAAACAAATTCAATAGAAAAAGCAAACAATAGGCATGTGTAAGAAATCCTAGAAAAGAACAAGTAAGCAGCCAAAAGCCATACTGAAAGATGCTCAGTCTTGGTAGTGATCAAAGAAAGGTAAATTAAATCCACAGTGAAACTGCATTTGGATCAGACTGAAAAATAAAACAAGGAAGGCTCTCTTGGGGTGAGGTGCTGGCACATGTGAGGAATGAGCACTCCATAACTACTCACGGGGTGTGGATGGGGGGAGGTTTGGAGAGCAGTGAAGTGAATGAAACATTTGCTCTTGATAGCTCAGCCCTGTACTCCCAGCACTCTGTGAAGATGAGGCAGGAAATCACAGGTTTAATCTCAGCCTGGGGTATTTAGTGAGACCTTGTCTCCAAATAAAAAATAAAAGAGGTTGGAGATACAGCTCAGGGAAAACCACAAGCAAACAAACATCAGCAAACTAGGGCTAATAGGTTGGGTTAGGACATTCTTAGACATGCTCTACTGAGAAAGAGGAACATAGCAAATGTCACTTCCCAAAGTGTGTGGGTCTCCTGGTCACACTGATAGCATCTGTGACCATTGCAATTATCAGTCCTGCATTATTAGAGTCCCTTAGGACCTCATAACTTCATGTGGATGTCCATAATGTTATGTGGATGTCCACAGGATTTCATTCCCTCCACCAGTGCTTGGTAGGTAAGTCACAAAAATGGAACCCGAAGCACCTAGTGCTGGGCCAATTCACAAACATCCAGTACAAGTACATCTTCTGCAGATGGTGGAACTTCCAGTCTGAGAGCAGGGCAGCCCAGGTCCCATCCAGCTAGGGACTGAGCCTCGCAAAGGCTGCTCTTGACGTCAGCCAGATGGGATAGACTATGTGTTCTTCTTTTGCTGCAACTCACATGGCCCTGCCACTTATACATTTGCTTTTCCGTTTTTGCAATCTGTTTTTTTTTCTTTCTAATATTTAAAAATTTTTATTTTAAAAAATCCTTTTGCAGTATTAGAGGTTGAGCCCATGGAATGCTGAGGTACATCTGCAGCCCTTTAAATTTGTTCATATTTTGAGACAGAGTCCTGCCACATTGCCCAGGCTAGCTCTGTACTTGAAATTGCCCTGCCTCAGTCTTTTGAGTAACTCATTTTATAGGTATCACTGCCAAATCCATTTGTTTCTTGCAAGAATTTTCTTTTGGGTGCTCCAGAGATTTTAGTGATTGTGAGACTTTTTATGACCTTTTTCTTAAATTAAATGAACATCTTACTTGATTATACTGTTTTGGGAGAAATGTGTTTTCATCTTTTCTGTGCCATCCATGTTTTTATATATTTCTATAAAAATGATGCCAGACTGAATCACTGCTGTCTCCATTAGGCAGTACCCCTGTGCACTTTTCTGAAGGAAGCAAAGTCCTTCTTTAACGGGCTTCCTTTCTAGTCTTCTGAAACTTGGTGTAGGTTACAGGAGTTGGCTGCAAGGTTGGTCCAGACCAGTGAGGCAACACTGAGCATCCAGACCTGCATGAGGAGCTTGTCTAGAGGATCCAGCAGTGTGAAGGGGAAACCTGGCGGCATTTTCTAGTGGTGTGGAACCAAAGGCTTTAGATGTCAAGGCTGGCAGTTTTCTGGCTATGTGATCTTAAGAAACTCTTGAACTTGAGAAAAACTAATAAAAACTAAGCTATAGTTTCATCCATTGATGGCAAGAAGGAAATAGTAAAGCATTGCATAGAGATGTGTAGTTTCATTTATTTGAAAATGTGCTGTAATGTGAGACTAGCATCATCAAAATTACTTTTTATATAAATTCTTTTGATCTTTCTTTGCTTCTCCATACATGGGGTCTTCATGGGCATAGTTCTCTACAGAGAAGCTTTCATTCCTATTTTATCAGTGGCCTTTGTATCTTACAGAAAGGGCAGATTATTTATCTATAAATGCAGTTGCTCTCTGGAATACTAAGGCTGTACTGTAGGCTTTGGGGTCAGTAAAGAGAAGTTGCCAGATTTCTGTATTTCCTTCCTAAAGCAGTCATTTATAAAGAGCCATGTTAACAAAACATTGTATAAGTTAACGTTAGAGAGACATGGAAAATTCTTGAATATGGAAAAGTTCCAGGTTCCATCAGAGCACCACTGGATGAGGTAGATTCCAAAGAAAGATGCACTGACATAAAACCGCCACGCAATCTGGCAGTTTATTCTGTCCTTATATAACTGAAGTGAGAAAAGAAACAAGAAGACTTTAATCCCAGTAATATTTTTGGGTTGTGATTGTGCTCAGCAATTTGCAAGAAAGTGCATAGTACGCAGGATAGGAATTTTCAGAGAATCAGAAAGTTTTTTGAACAAAAGGCAACTGGTTGTATGGATGCAACCTAAGACAGTGAAATGAAAAATAAATACATAAATAAATTCATGTCTATTAAATTTGTGGGGTGATTTCAAGCAATCTAATCACTATTTGAATCCTTTGTTTAAATTAAGAATACAGTTTCCCTCTGGCTTCTTTGAAAGACTATTGAGGATTGGTCACAATATTAGTGTGATTTGCAATGGAAATATAAAACTTAAGATTTTAGGACTTAATGTGAATGTAGTTTGGAATAATTTGGTAGCATTCTCGAAAACCAGGTTGCCTAGATTACCTAGTCAAGAAGCATGGCTTTTTGTGGTGGTACATTTTTTTTCAAATATTCTATTTGTTAGACTATTAGATCAACAAGCAGACTTTCCTATAAAGGTTGTTATACTTTAGACCAAGAATGTTCCTAAATGGCCTTATGTGTTCAGAGGTGACGTTTTAGTGAAGATGACTGGACCATGCACTCAGTAAAGCTGACTTGATGTTGGGAGGTGGATTCTGGTTGGAGGTGGTCAGTAGGGGGTGTGACCTGGAAGAGTATAGCTCCCTTCCAGGATCCTCACTTTTCTCTTTGCCCATGATCACCATGACCCTTCTGCCAGGGTCTTCTTGCCTTGAAACCAACTAACTATGGACTGAATGCTTCGAAACTGTGAGCCAAATAAATCTTTGTCTAAGAACTCACTGAACCAAACATCTAAAATCCATGTATTTCCTGCACATTAAAACAAAAATAATGAAGGCAGAAAAATGTTTAAATGGAAAAATTGCTAGGCATGAAAGTAATAATCAAGTGGATACAGATGATCAGAATACAAGTGGAGCATCTGATCACGGTGGGAAGCAGAGTAAAGATTGGTTGGATGAAATGAGAGGACTTTATATCTCAGAAGTCATATTCTCAGGGCTCAGAGTGTTCAGGGTGCCCACAGAGTAAGGCAGAACACCCAATTCGTTTTCAGAAAAATTGCGTTGGCAGAACAGTGCTTTAATGGGTCTATGCATAAAGTAAGAATTGTAGTAACAGCAGGTAGAAACTAAGTCAATTATATTTTGTTGGATTATTTCTGATAAGATTTTGGTGCAATAGAAAGACAAAGAAAGGAGAAAAGAGGCCTTTAATGTAGGCATGAGAAGGGTGAAGCAGAAACACAAGCACCCTCAGATGAGACCAAAGAAGTGGAAGCACTTTTATCAGGTTTGGCTGAGGGAGGAGCTTGGGAGGTGGGCAAAATAACATATCAATAGCTGATCTGAAGGAGCATCTGCATGTGCAAAACAAGAAACAGATTTACTGGGGGCTGAGGGTGGAGGCTTGGGTGGTTATGGAGTCTTGGGATTGGAGAGGGCTTGGTGCATGGGCAAAAGTTTATTTCTGGAAGGGGAAGGAGAACACAGAAGTTACTCTTGGAGAGGTAAGTTGTTTCTTTTGGCATGCTTTCAAGTTGGGCTGATGTCGAGCTAGCTAAGCCTCAGTCTGGCAGAATCTATCAATTGCTACATAAATTATATGGTTTTCTTTATGTGTTCTTTGTGAAACCCGGAGTGTTCTGGATAAATAGCCCAAAGCAAGATATTCACATCTGCATTGTCATCTCTAATATGTCTGTTAGCCAGAAGGCTGGAATTCATTTAGTTATTTGCTTCTTTAACTGGATCTAATGTGTGCTTTGATGACTTTCCTCTATCTTATTACCTTTTTGGTTTTTTTTGTAAGAATCCATTATGAGGAGTTGGACTCCTCTGTTGCAGAAACCACAAAGTTCAATACAAGGTAGACTTGGTAGTATGTTCCTATAATCCCAGCACGTGGTTGGCTGAAGCAGGAGTACCAATTTGAGTTCCAGGCCAGCCTGACTACTTAATGAGTTCAAATCCAGACCGAACCATATAATGAGATCCTGTCTCAATAAACAAAACAAGCTAGTTTAATATATGTTAATGAATTCCTTTTGTACTCTTTCTCAATTTAAAGGTTGCACATTAGTTATCGGAATGTTTCCACTCAACCCGGGTGTATACTTCTAAGAAATTTACACATGCAGTCAGTTTGACTGAATCCACAAACTCCTGGTCTGAAAGTCCCTGAGTACTAATTATTTTATTATGTTATTCAAAGAACAAGAAAAAGATTAAGATAATAACAGTTTGCATAATTCAATTTGAAACATAAAATTTAAGGAAAAGAGAAGTGTAGTTTGTTCTGTGTAAGCTCTATGTAGAAGGCAAGTATGAACTTCTTAAAACAAGGATTTCTAGAAAAGTAGCAGTAATATGTATTGGAAATACTTGGGGAAATATTTTATCACTGTTAAATTTTTAAATTTCAAAAATCTGAAATGTCACAAGTTATTTAAATAGAAATGCATCCATTTGATCTGACGAATTCCTGCTTTCTTTTGGTTGGTAAGGAGAAGGTAATCAGCACCTCACAGATTAACCAGTGATGATGGAAAGCTCTCCAAGCTTGAAGACCATCATCCCTCAGAGAAGGCTGATACATGCAGAACAGAATGGTCACCAACAGTATCTCAGTCAACATGGCATTTATCAGATTTCTTTAACTGAAGTTTAGCTAGCATTAGAAGCTGCTTTCACCTGGATTGGTCCTTTTCCAATTTTTACACTGTGTAAATATAGGCAGAAATTTTTTTAAATCCTCATAAGCATTCACTTTGAAATCTAAGGAAGTCTTTTGGAAATATAAATTATTTTTGGCACTTCTATGCCATGTACAAGAAGTTAATGGGACTGGGCTTTATGACTGGCTTATGGAATGAGTTTCATTATTCTGCCATCACACCTTTTTCATGGATAAAAGGTTAGATCATGTACTTATTTCTGTGGAAAACTGTGATATTTTGTGATCGAACTAGCAGGGTGATCAAGAATTTATGAATTGGAGATTTGTAAGGTAAAAATAGAACTTGTTTTAAGCCATGTAACTTAATAGCCAAATCTTTCAATATGTAACTGTTCTCTGAGTTACTTGATCTGGTCTCTACTATAGAAAGGAAAATGGGAAAGAAGACTTAATAGTCATTATGTCTGCTGGATCATGGGAAATAAAGATGGAAAATGACTTTCCTGCACATTCTGAGATTGTTCTTGTGGAGGATAGAGTTTGTCATTGGAATTGTCTGTCTTCTGTATCCCTCATGTCCACCCTAGAAACTCATATTCTTTCTCCCTGTAAACTCTGTGTTTGGAAAATAGTTTGCCTCCAGGGACAATGTATCATCTTTGCATACTTCTATTAATGCTATATAGAAGTTCATATCGCAATTTATATTCAGCATGAAATATCTATACCTCAAAGAGACCCGACATTTTACTTCATTTTGGAAGCCACATTACACATAAACATGTGCATTACATTGTTTAAAGAAAAGTACTGAAAACCGATTAAAATGGAGAATCAACAAGTTGATGCTTCATTTTGTCCAGTAAGAAATCCATGCTAGTCATTCTCTTACAGCCCTTTTAGAAAACATGCACCTATAATCAAAGTAAGAAAGATTGTATTTGATGCTGGAGACCACTCTGTGTGACCCTGGATTATAACTTTGTAAACACAACTTTACCTGACACAAGTTTAAGGCAGGGAAGTAAATGCTTTAGAAAAGAAGTCATCAGCACAGGTTTATGAGTTGTGAAAACAAAGAGCTCCAACCACACTTACCATGAGAATAGCAGTAAAAACCCACCTCAGGTGTTCGATGAGCTGTTCAAATTGATCCTGTGACCTCTGGAATGACCTTTGCCTTTACCTCCTTGGATTTGAAAGACGATTGCCCTTCTCCTCTTTCCCCTCAATGCAACTTTGGCCTGAATCTCAGCTTTTCCTTTTGAAAATCGATACAGTGCGTTGGATCCAGATCTGACCTTGCACATCTATATTTCATAGGCTCATGACAGGTGACCACTGCTGTGGTGCCTTTGGCCAGGGACTAAGAGATGTGCTTCCCAAGTCAGTCCAGTCTGCATCTTCACAGCTTCTAAGGCCAGGAGGGTCTTTCTATTCTCCAGTCTGCATCTTCACGGCTCCTAAGGCCAGGAGGGTCTTTCTATTCTGGCCTAAAGCTATTTTCTTCATTGGCAGTTTTGGAAACTACAACTATTATTCAGAAAGATAAAATGAAATGTTATCTGAAAGTAGTTAAATATGATAGTTTTTCCAAATGACACATTATTCTAAGTTCCCCTTATTTTTCTACTTGTCTAGCTACAGTCTTCTATCCAAAGCACTTCTGGAATTGCTCTAATGAATACCTAATCAGTTCATATAAATTTGTTGTACATGGCTAAGGAATTTAATTGGAAATATCATAAATCCTTTAAGTAAGATTTAGTCATTATAGAAAGCTGTTGTGAAGTGTTTGAATGTTCACATTATACCAAAGTGAGATATAAACCCTCCTTTGTGCTTTACATGTCATTAAAGCACAGCTGCCTTGGCTTCCAGAGTGCATGCATGAAGTGTGTGCTGGCTTGGATTCCTGCCAGGGCAAACAGTTGGTAATCTTAAGCAAGAGTTCAGGGCATTGCTTGATGGGAGGTCAGGCTGACTACCTGTCCCAGCAGCTCTAGGCCATGCTACCGAGGACACTGGTGGAGACGCCCACAACCTGAGCATGGTCTCTTCCCCTTCAACATGCTTCCAGCTTTCTCAAAGCAGAAAACAGAGCCTTATCAGTTCCAAAGACCGTGTTGGATAAACTGAAATTTTTCCAGAAAATTCTACTTAGGAGCAAATGGTGGTTGTTTTGTTGCTTCCAGAACTGCTGCATTTATCACAGTATGCAGCTCTCTGAGGAAATTCAGAGTCTAGAGTGTATGTTTCCTTTTGTGTAGCAAAACTCTGTATTTGTGGGATGTAGTAAAAGGAAGAGGGAGAAGATCAGATCTCAGTTTCTTGGCATCAGTCTCTGTTAGCAATGGCTCCACACTGGACCCACACCCTGTGTGAGGGGCACAAGCCTGAGTTTTCAGGTCTTTAGCATACACAGACTGGCCACTGGACTCAGACACCAATGAAATGTGTACTTCATTAATGTTCCTATCAGAATTTATGGTTTTAGTTAGTGCTGTGTTTAAGAACTAAATGCATTTTGAGCAATCTGCCCCAATCTTGTTATTTCTAACATGCAATTTTGCAAACTGTGAAGATTTTTAGGAATGCTCACCCTCATACTTTAGATCAGAAATGTTGGTGTACTATAGGCAGTATCTACTTAGTACATTGCTTGTATGTTGATTTATAAAATTAAATCTGGCAACAATTCCTCAGTAACCAGACTGCAAAAACATAAAATGTGTTTTCTCCTATGTTGGAATGCTCTCTACTTACTAAATTGCTCATCGCTTTGTTGAAATTATTCTAACCCACCTAAATGTTATTGGTATTTTCAAGGCAGATAAAATATAATTGCACTATTATTCTTTCAAATAATATACTAAGAATAAAATCTCCAAAGTTAAATTTACCTGATATAAGAGTGAGACTTCTGAAATAGAATTGCTTGAGATTAAACAGAAAGCAAGACAATAATAACAAAAACGCTATTATCCCAGGGGCACAGTCATACTACTTCACAAGTGAATTAAGCAGGCATGAAAATATGCTCCTGGTCAACAAAGAAAACAACTCACATGAACCATGAAAGGTTCTTGCCCAAGTATCAATTACTGTACAACTATGGCAGTGGTCTAACCTGGCATAAGACCAAAGCGGGAAGGCCTGCCACTTCCTGCTTCCTCCTCAGCCCTAATCACAACTCCCCTTCCTGTTTGCATGCACAGAGAATTCCAATTGGTTCCTCACACGTCATCAATACCCACCCCATGCGCCACTTCAATCAGAGGTTATATATCTCTCTGCCTCTCTGTGTCTGGCTGAAGGGGACAGCCCAGCCCCCATGGGTCGTGTGCCCTTTCCCTGTTCATTTTATACTTTTACTTCTCTATTGTGCCAGAATACGCTAACAAACCAAAGTTCCTGGGCTTCTGTATCTACCATTAGGGTACAATTTAGAGTGTATACTCTATAGTACTGCCATTTGGTTAATGTCTTGATAACAAGTATTTAATTAATTAATTAGATTGAATATTAAATTTCTTTTCTTGAAAGAGCTTGACATCCCCTTATAGTGTAAGGTGTCCTAAGTATCCTGTTGATTGTACGAGACAAACATGAAATATAGATTGGATATTGCTCAGTGTCACAATCGTAGCTGACAGCCTTTCTAATAGAATAACAAGGCCTTCATTTAAACTTTGTTTAAAGCTGGAAAACTTGTACTTGTCTTAGAAGTAGACAGAGATTAAATGAGATTAGAAGCCCAATTCCTGCCTCCCCATTGTTTTGTGTTCATGTTTCTTGCCAATCACAGAGGAAGCCACACTTCTTAGAGTCAGGTTCTTCCTCTCCAGCTGCGGGGTGGGTGGTGAGCAGCATTCCTGAGACTCTGTTGTTTACTTTTTCCCCTTGGACTAAAAAAGCTCAGCCCCCAGATTGGGTCAGGGGAAGCCCCACAGAGCCTGAATGTGGGCTGAACAGTCAGCCTGAGGTAGTCACAGGCTCAGTTCCCCCTAATTGGCTGAAGATGGCATTGAGCCAGAAGATATGGTAGTTTGAGGGTAAAGTGAAGCCAACTATGGGTAGGAAATGAAGTAATACTTTTATAAGATGAGCAAAGACAATGTCACATTATGAAACACCAGAACCAACACTTTAGAGGCACATACACAAAGATCAGGCAGATATTTTTAGAACTGCATTTCTTACACATTATTATGAAGAAAAGAAAAATCAAGAAAACAAAGATTGCTAAAGATTGCAAGAGGAGACAAAGCAATTGAATATTCCCCTCATTCCTGGCTGGCAGCCTTCTCCCCTCACTTGTAGGCCAGAGGGCCACAGGCTGATACTGCAGCGGGAGGCTGGAGACGCACAGTGAGCTGCTGAAGCTGCTGGCAGGGAGGCAGTCATGGTGGCCCTCACAAGACAGAGACTCCAGAAGACAGCTGGGTCCACCTGGTGTTTCAGAGGACAGACGTCGCTGCAGTGAGCGTGTGCAGTGCCTAGTAAATGAAATACCGACAACACACAGGCTGCATGATGGCATTTATCCGAAGTATAGTACATACATTACCTTGGGGAGTTTCTATGTTTTTTAGAATCGGCATTGATTCCAATGGAGAAGGAAAATTGGAGGTATGTTGTTCTGCTATGGAGTCTGCCTCTGTTATATCTGCTCTCCATACTCCAGTTATATCTAGAGGTGCAAGAGGGAGCGAGCAGGCACAGATTTTACTGGTACCTAGTTAAACAAATTCTTAATTATCTTTTCAGTTTTTATTTTTTATTAGTGTATGTTCACAGTACATAATGATCACATTCCTTGTGTGGTGTTGGTACAAGTACATAATACACAGTGATTCTTTTTTATCTCCCTCTCTTCTCCCTCTCCACTCCCTCTATTAGGTCCCCTTTCCTTTTTCAAAAGGTCTACCTCCCTGTTTTCTATTGTTTATCTTTTATTAGCTCTTTATTTATACATTAGGCTTCCCATATAAGAGAAACCACGTGAAATCTAAGCTTGTGTATCTGATGTCTTTCACTTTAGATTACGGCCTTAAGGTGCATTCTATATTTCCTACAAATGACTCAAGCTTATCTTTCTTTAGGGCAGAGTAGTGCTCCATTATGCCCATTCACCTGCTGATGGGCATAAAGGCCGCTTCTAAGACTCACCTATTGTGACTTGCACTGCTGTAAACATGGCATGCTAGCATAACTCATATGCTGTCTTCAACTCTTTTGGGAGGATTCTAGGAGGGAAAAAGCTGGGTTAAGTGGAATACAGCTGAGGGTGGACTTGTCCCCATTCTGACCTGATGCTGGAAGTGGCTGCTCTGTACTCGGATTCCTGGCTTCCACTGTTGGCCTCAGCTGCAGCATTGCCTGTGAGGGAAACCAGGGACTGTTCTCATCTCAGCTCTGCTCAGACCTGCGGGTGTGTCCCCAGTGCAGGACACTGTCGTCCCTGGTCCCAGACCTTGCTGATGTCCTTCTTCTATGGGAGGACTCGCTTTTCAGGCCATATCTCTCTAGAGGCCAGAATACACACTGTGCAGCCTCCAGGGCAAGTGCTACATTCCATCTTGCTGTTAGGAAGGCATCACAGGGCCTAGCTCAGAACAGTTCTGGAATCTCTGATTTTGTTTGAATGTGTGGTTAACCTCTCTGTGGGTGCAGCTTTCTGAGCTATATAGTACAATTCTGTCATTTCTTGGGGATCCCCACAGAGCTCTCCATTGTGGCCACATGTTTTCTTTGCATAACAGCAGAGCACATGGCTCTCCTTGCTCTCCACCCTTGCCAACACTTAGTATTTTCATTTTTATGAGCCTCCTAGTGACACAAGGTGACTTCTTGTAGTTCTGATTGGTCTTTCCCAATGTTAGTCATGTTGAGCACTGTTTCGAGTATATTTTTAGCCATTTGTATATATCCTTTGGAGAAATTTGTAAGTTTATTTATCAGTACATGTTTGTGTCATAATAAATACATTTCTGATGAGAGAAAAATTTCTACCCAAGTTCCATTCCTCTCTTTATTTTTATTTTTATTTTTTTTAAGCTGGGTTCTGCTGTGTAGTCCAGGGCATACTTGAACTCACCTTATATCCCAAGCTGGCCTAGAAGTTATTGTGATCCTCCTGCCTCAGTTGCCAAGTGTTGAAATTACAGGTATCCACTGTTATGCTTGGCTCTCTCTTTGCCCATTTTTAAATTTATTTATTACTATTTTCATTATCAAGTTGTAGGAATTCCTTATACATTTCAGATATTAGCCTCTTATGGAATGTATGGTGTACACACAGCTTCTCTCCTTCTCATGTGGCCTCTACACTGTGTTGATTAAACGTTTGCTTTCTGGTACAGAGATGGTGTAGTGTCTATTTTTGCTTTGTTGTTTGTGCCTTTGGTGTCAAGGCCAAGCAGTCATTGGCAAGACCAGTGCTATAAAACTTTCCCCTTACATTTTCTTCTAGAATTTTTACAGTTTCGTAGCACTGCTTGACAAGCTCTCTTGACCTTAGAGAACCATCCTGGTGAAAACACCTCATGTGATGATATAATTAAAGTATTAATTTATTCAAAATGTAGATCCTGAATTGGGATCCAACCAACTAAAGATCAGAACCAGAGGATTATAAGAAATATCTGTGCTAACTTTCTGTGTTGTGTTAGTGACTAGTGGTTGCTTATTTGGCACAACATATTCTGTTACAATATTTAAAAAGGATGCCACTTACTGAATTTGTACCTGTATTGGTCAGAGTTTTACTAGAGAAATAGATATAACACAAGATACACAAATGTGTAAGAAACTACAAGATTGGCTTACAGTGGTCAACAATAGGGTCAGATGAGGAAGCATGTAAAGGGTGTCTGCACACTGGAGGCCAAAGGATTCAAGCCAAGGTCTGGAGTTTACTGAAGTGTCCTGTGCAAGTTCACACCAGCAGGCCAATGGGTCTGCAGTGGAAGGCTGAAGGGTCTATACTGGAAGTCTGAAGAAGCCAAGGCAGAAGCTGAAGAGTCTCTCCTGGAAGCTAGGCCACAACATCCAAGCTGAAAAGACTGGAGCTCCTCGGAACAATGGAACCTCATCTATCCTTCTTCCTTCCCTTTTATACCATCCAGGTGATGAGCCACCGTAGGGTGGATCTCCTATACCCTGGGGTGTGTAATTGCTAAACCAATTTAGTTATGCTTCTAAATGTCTCTGAAAGGTTCTTGCCCTGGTATATATTACTGTACAGTTATGGTGATAGTTTAACGTGGCGGAAGACCAACGCAGGAATGCCTACCATTTCCTGCTTCCTTATCAGCCCTAATTGCAACTCCCCCTTCTGTTTGCATGCACAGAGAATTCCAGTCAGTTTCTCACGTGTCATTAATATCTGCCCCATGCACCACTTCAATGAGAGGTCATACAACTCTGTCTTTCTGTGTCTGGTCGAAGGAGACAGCCTGCCACCATGGGCTGTGTGCTCCTTTCCACATCCTCAACTCAATAAATCTGTTCATTTTGTACTTTTGCTTCTCTATTGTGCCAGAACATTCTAACAGTCTCAAGTTGACACAATCAATTAAACACTACAGTGTCTTTTTTGAGTCATAGGTCTACCTTTTATATTTAATATCAATTTTATAAATATTTTAAAAATGTGTATATCATGCAATTATTGTAAGGGCTGAGAATTCACCGTAAAGGTATCAGGACCCCTCTCCCCAAAACCCTCTCTCTCTCCACCATTCATTAAGCCAAGATATGAGTGCTTAGTATTCTTTAGTAATCAAATTTAGTCACAGAAATAACAAATACTTTTGGTTAAAGTACACAGAGGGATAAAGACAGGGCCTCCTAGAACTCATTTGGGGGACAGTAAAATTTTAATCTCTGACTGAAAATCCTTTAAACTGCTAGATAACTTAAATTTTCCCACAGAGTTTGAATTTGAATATTGTGTAGATACTGAAATTTATTTCATATCAAAGCAAAAATACGTCTTTAATTTTGAAATCACTATTTACATAATGTTTGTGGCACTGTAATCATGAGTGCAAAGAGACAGAATAAATAAATCTCTTCACTTCAGTCTTTCGTCATAAACGTGTACTTATACTAATGTATATTAATCCAAGACAAAATAATTTGTAAATTAGAATTAGAATTTCTTTTTAATTCAGCAAAATGGGAATTAAAAACAAGGCTTCTGGGGCTAGGGATTAGCATAAGAACCTGCCTTGTAAGCAGGCGATCCTGAGTTCAATCTGGAGTACTAATTTAAAAAAAAGGCTTCCTTTGTTTTATCCCTTTCTGACCTGGAGTATTTGTTTTCTGTGTCCTGGAGATGGGTAAATAAATGTCTTTTCCAGGTAAAATGGAAAGCTTAAAATTGCTGTCATGGGTAACAAATCCATGCATGTTGGTTCTTACTAAATTACAGTGTGTTCCCTTATCTCCTACAAAATAGACCCTTGATTTAAAAATTTGAAAGAAGTAGTACCACCCAAAAAGTTCAGATTTTTAGAGTAGAACTGAAGGATTATTGGTTAACTCTTAAAACTGATTTTCATTGCAAGGTGATAACAGGTGATAATAAACAGAACAAGTTAGCCACAGTTACCTAAGAGTGTAGGGAGTAGGTAAGGCTGAGACTGTCTCCGTGGTGCAGAGTAGGGATGTTCATGCAGCCACAGAGCACCCCAGAGGGCTGTGAAGCCAGCGTGTGGGGAGAATGATAAGGTTTAACTCATCCTCCCATGTGGACTTCTGCGGGCTCCACAGCCAGGGTCACTTTCAGGAGTGTCTTTCTGATTAATGTGTCACAGAGCAGGTAGCTTATGATACGAAGTGTTAGCAGCAGGAGGCCACACAGTTCCCTAAGATGCAAGAGGAATAAAATGCATTAGCTTCTCTTCATGCTTTGCCTCTACAAAACTGATTTCTTCACATCGGTGAACTTCCAAACACACTGGAGCAGGTATCAGGGCCTCTTTGTGCCTGCCCTGGGGGTGAGATTTTAAGACTGTCTCAAGGCAAAGGAAAAGACTTTTGCATCTTGAGGTAAGTTTACTTGGTGATAAAATAAGATCAATTTTGTGTTTAATATATTTCACAGATTATTCAGGAAGCACGTGCCTAAGGAAAAATAATCATTTACATTTTTCCTTAGCAAGTTGATAATTTTGAATTCAAGATTAATTTGTCTGAAATATTTATTTGTGGAAAAATTTTAGTGAAGTTGTGCCTGAAAAGAGTGTTAAAGACATCAGTAATCTCTATTTATGGCTTAAGAATACAGTTTAACTTTTATTTAATGATTTTTAGCCAATGCTCTTAAAATGTCCTTTCCTTAAATACCCTATCATTTGCCAACTAGTTGCCATTTTATAGATCAATAAAAGTCCAAAGAGGTTAAGCGGCTTTCAAAATAGCACAGCAAGCAGCAGAATCAGAAAAGGATTCCAGGCTTTTAATTTCCAGTTTTTTGGCTCTAAAATGGTTAGCTAATTCTGCCCTGAGATCAGCACAGCCAATGTAAATGGGGCCCTCTGCTTCTCTGTAAAAGAAACAGTGGTCTGTCTGTCCAGGATAAATTTCTGATTTATTTAATTCTTGTTATTTGGAGTAGTACTCATTATAGAGAATCTCTGCATATGGCTGCATTGTTTATTATCACCTGTTATCAAAGAAATGATATAAAATTCAGCTGAAGAAAGGGTAAATGGAACACATGTGTGAAGACTGTGTTCTCAATGAGAGAAAAATAAAGCTAAAATGAGCTTCTTTTGTTGGTTTACAGCCTGGCTCCTTATACCGTTTAGGTGACAAGCTGCCCTTAGGTGAGTCTTCTGTCTTCAGGAAATTCCCTCAGCCACACTCAAAGCTGATCCAGTTTAGTTGGGTGTTTCTTTAGGCAGGTTGACACAATCAGTTAACTATTACAATATCACACTCAAGTTTGGAAAACACTGAAAAGTTTTTGTTTTGAGCACTTCCTTGCTTTCTATCACTATAATCTTACAGTGCTCATCTCGTTTATCTCTTACTCTGATCCTAGAGTTGGCCATTTCTCCAGGGAGCCCATTCTTTTTACTGAAGTATACAGCACTAAGACTAAGATCTGAGAATTAGGTGTATCTATTATTAGTGTTTTAGATTTAATCTTTACCATAAATGTCAATGTACTTTAAACATACTTTGAGCTATTGCTCACAATACCCTAGTAGTACTGAAATTTGAAATGGCATCTTTACAAATTAAATGAAGTCTGTAAATAATGGTATCTATAAGATGCACTCTTTTATAACATGCTGATGGTGTGTGAAGCTAACGTTGCTTTAAGGAAGAAATCTATTGTTGGTTATTCTGGCCACTTGTAGTTTTACTTAGATCTGTGTCATAGCCTCCTCCCACTGAAAGGGACTAAGTCCTGCTTTGTGTGTATGCAGATAGTTTGTTCTGAAGGGTGTAAAATCCGCATGATAGTGAGGCTTGTTGGAAGAGTTATTGTGACTAGGCTTACGGATAATTTTCATTAATCAGTTATCATAGATTTCTTAGTTTAAAAACTCTTCTATGCCCATAAGTAATCTATATACACTGTTAATTAAATAACCTATAGAGGGTTCAGGTCTCCCAACTGGTAATATGACATATGTATGCAAAAGAAAGACAAAGAGAATATTCTGAAGTTCAGGAGTTCTGGGATGACCAGTGTTCTTTGTGGCACACAAGACCAGTAGTTCATGTCTTTTATTGGTATTAATCAGGAAGGTGGGGGACCATGGACAGAGTTTTAGGAAAGAAAAACTTTGTAGCCATTGGCTGTCAGGAGAAACAGCAATTTTGAATCACGCACAGAGGCTCTCCAATTGTCAATACAAGGATAGTTTGATGTATGTAAGGCTGGCACCTTTACTGCCAAGAAGATATAATTCTTTCTTAATCCCATGTCCTCAGATGAGATGTTATCTCATGGCTTAGCCTTGGAGTATTATAGGCTCTTGTTTAAGCCCCCATTTCAGCCATTAGAGGGAGTGGAATTCTTGCCCACATGCTGCAATGAGACACATTTGTGTTTCAGTCAGATTTGATCACATTCTTTTAGTCAATTAAGGGCACATCTGTTTCAATATAGTCAGCTCTGCATAGCTCAGTAAATAGGCAAGGGGCTTCATTTCTCAGGAGAATACAGCTTAGCACTCTCCCATAACCTGTCAGTATTTTCTCATTGTGTGGCATCATTGACTTTTAATACACTTTAAGAATAACTGAAAATAACTTTAGTTTGAAAACAAAACACTTTTTCCTTACTAGTTAGATGTTTATTTACTGAAAGAACTCAGATTTATTGAAATGCAAATTTCATAATTTATCATGCTAAAGTATACATATAGAGAAAAATTAAATTGCTTCAGGTACTGTTAGACTTTTTTGCATTCAGATTATATTCAGAATCATTTTTGTAGTTGTCATTGTTTATAATTTTCCAAATTACTATGCTCTGTATCATGAAAAGTTTGGTCTTTAGCATTGAACAAAATAATTTACTGAGGTGATAGTCACATAATATAAAATTAACCATTTTATAGTGAAGAATACATTGGCATTTAGTACATTCATGATATTGTATGATCACCACTTCTACCTAGTTCCAAAATATTTCCTTCACTCCAAAGGAAATCTGACAACCATCAACCTGCATTCTTTCTTCTTAGAATACTCTATTCTATATGTTTCATTAAAATGGAGTAATACAATGTTGTTATCTGAGCTGGGCATGGTGGTGCACACCTGTAATCCCAGCACTTGGGAGACTGAGGCAGGAGGATTGCCATGAATTCAAGGCTAGCCTTAACTGCATTGTGAGACTCCATATAAAAAGGCCAAAAAATGTGGTCTAGTGTCCATCTCACTTCTCTAACTTAGCATAATATGGTGGGGCTCATCCTCTGTGTAGCATTAGCAAATGCTTTGTTTCTTCTCCAGGCCAAATAATACCCATTGTATAGCTATACCATGTTGGTTATTCTGATAAATATCTAGGCTGCTTTCACCATCTGGCTGTAGTAAAGAGTGCTACTGTGTACATATGTATACCTTTCCATGCATGCCTCTTTTCAGCTCCTTTAAGGCACGTTTTGTACTAGGATGGAAGTCCTATGATAATCTTTATGTTTAACATTTTGAAGAACCACCAAACTATTTTCAATAGCAGCTGAATGATTTTTTAAAATCATTTCAAGTTTAGATCTGTTATCTAAATTGAAATACTTGACTTGGAAGCATATGATCCTTAACACTTGGATTTTGTTATTAAAAATAGATTGTTATTTAACATATCCATCACTTTTTTCAAAGAAATCTTTGGATAATTCCTACATTCCCCTCAAAAGAATTTGTAAAACTTGGAAAATATTTCAGATTTTTAATTCATAGTCTTCTGCTCTAAGACAAATAGCAAACTCTCCCCTGAGCTTAGCATAACCCAATTTATGTGTTTAGGCACGGTATCTGCTTTTCATATAACTTGATAAAAAATTATACTGGTTTCTTAACAGCATTTATATATTCAAGGAGAAAATAATTAATTCTTTACTGTGAATGGGAAAAAGAGATCTGCATTTGAAGACGTATCCATGAAACAGAAAGATAAATTTCCTCTTTTTTTTCATAATTGGCTACAGATTTGAAGATTTGCTTACAGATTCTTCTTTTGTAATTTCACACAATACATCGTGTTTCCAAGAGGATTCAGAAGTGGTGTTGAATTCTCTGGTCTATTTGCATCAACTGTCTGTTTCTATTGATTTCTAAGCACTTCATTGAGATAAACTTTGACTTCCAAAGACATAGAAAGGGACACAGGGATCCTATATTAGTTTTCATGTCCTTAAATTCATCAGCACAGAGCTAGTTTATAATACATACTTGAAAAATACCTGTCAAACTGAATTGATCATTAATTTTCCACACAGATAAGAAACTTGAGTACAGGAAGTATTTGTCTGGCTAATGGGAATGTGCCCAGTACCTGATGCTATTTCTTTCACCAAATAAATGTTTTTTGAATAAATAAATGAATGAATGATGAACTCGAATCTATGACATATTTTCTAAGTGCTGGTGAAATTAAGTCTTCCAGTATCAAAGCTCCTTATAGGTTTACTTCTCTATAAATATCTTTAGAACATTCAGACATGAAGAGGTCTAGTTTTTCCTTTGGATAGGCATACTACTAGTAGGTCAGTTATTAAATAATAAAGTGTATCAAAATTAAAGTTCCAACTCTAGATTGATCTCATAGCAACATTTCATTGGGATAATGCTTTGTCATTTTTCAGTTCCCATGTTGCACAGTGTTCCCACTCAATACCCAAAGTATTTCAAATTTGGATCATAGTCATGATTGTCTTTTTAGATTCATGATATGTTAAAATCCATCAGTTTCCTTGTCAAAAGTGCTTGGATTAAGGAAATATGTGAAATCTTTTTATTCTTCTTTTTATTTTATTTTAAAGAGATTAAGCTAAAAGAGGACAGAACAAAGAAGATCAGAATAGAACAATGTAAGCAACACAGCACTTCACAACAAGACAATCAGATATCAACAGCAGCTACCATAATGTCTCTTTCTTTGAAATACTTCAGCATACTTTCACATACAATAGTATCAAACATAACAAAATAGTATAAAACAATTCAAGAGAATGAAAATATTACAGGGCATTCAGAACCAAATAACGGAAAACAAACAATGGCTACTATATTATCTCATTTTTCCATAAAAAACTTATTTATACTGTCACAAATCCAATAAGACACAAGATAGAACGAATAGAAACAGAAGAACAAAACCATGATAGGATTTCAAAGCAAGATGGTATTAAATCAGCAGTGACTACCATAATGTCTGGTTTTCTTCAAAATAGCTGTTAATACCATCACACATAATAAAATCAAGCAAAACACAGTAAAACCATTCTAACTAATGAATGAAAACATTATAAGGCTTCAAAGCAATATAATGGGCAATCATGATTACCATAAAACCTTGTGTACTCTTACCATTTCTTACACTAGGGAGAATGTATGTTATTTATACATGTGAGTTTGATTTATTTTGCTTATGAGTATGGTCTCAAGTTGTATCCATTTATTTATAAATATCTCCATGTGATCATTCTTTATAGCTGAATAGTACTCCTTTGTGTAAAAATACCACAACTTTTTTATCCATTCCTCAGTTGACAGACACTTAAGGTGTTTCCAATATCTGGCTATTACAAATTGCACTGCTATAAACATGGGTGCACATATATCACTGTGGTATGATGTTTTCAGTTCTTCTGGGAATATGCCCAGAAGTGGAATAGCTGGGTCAAATGGGACTTTCAATCCCAGGTTTTGGGGAATCTCCAGACTGACCTCCACAGTGGTTGCACCAGTCTACACTCCCACCAACAGTGCAGGAGAGTTCCTTTTTCCCTACAGCCTCTCCAGGATTTGTTGTTGGTAGTTCTCTTGATCCTGGCCATTATTTCAGGAGTGAAATGGAATTTCAGTGTTGTTTTAATTTGGATTTCTCTAACGACTAATGATGATAAACATTTTTCATATATTTATTTGCTATTTGTATTCCTTCATCTAAGAACTGTGTATTCATCTCAAATGCCCATTTTGGGTTGGGTCTTTGAATTTCAGGGGTCTGATTTTTTTTTTAATTCTTCATATGTTCTTGACAGAAGTCTTTTGTCTGAGGGACAGTTCACTTAGATTTTTTTCCTAGTTTGTGGGTTTTCTTTTCACTATGCTGGAGATTTCTTTTGACATGAAGAAACTTTTTAGTAAGATGTGATTCCAGTTATTGATTCTGGGAAGTATTTCCCTTGTGGCTTGATTCCTGTATATGAATTCTCTTCTACCCCTATGTCTTCAAGATTTTTACCAATTTGTCTTTGATTTTTACTTATTTGTCTTTTAACAGATTTAGTATTTTGTTTTAATATTTACATCTTTGATTCATTTACATTTTAGTTTAGTATATGGTGATAGGTGTGGGTCTAATTTTAGTTTTCAGCATATGAAGAGGCAGTTTTTCCAGCATGATTTATTAAAGAGACTGTCGTTCTTCCAGTGAACATGTTTGGCCACTTTATCAAAGATAAGGTGATTGAGTATGTTGGTAGTTGAGGTTGTATCTTCTAATCTATTCCATTAATCTTCAGATCTGTTTTTATTCCAGTACCATGTTGATTTTACTACAGTTGCTTTGCAGTGTAACTTCAAGTCAGGGATTGTGATACTTCCTGCCTTGCCTTTTCTCCTTAGAATTGTTTTTGCTATTCTAGGTCTCTTCTGGTTTCAGATGAAGTTTAGGAGTGATTTCTCTAGATCTATGAAGTATTTTAGTGATATTTTCATTGGGATTTCATTGAATCTGTATAACAGTTTTGGGAGAGTGGCCATTTTCACAATATTTCTTATTCTTATCCATGAACAAGAGATGTCTTTCCATTTTCTGTGATCCTCTTTGATTTCTTTTTCAGGGTGTTATAATTTCTCCTGTATAGATCTTTCACTTCTCTCATTTGATTAATTCTTAAATATTTCATTTTTTGGACTGCTAGTGTGAAGGGTGTGGCTACTCTTATTTCTCTCTCAATGATTTTGTTGTTCATGTATAGGAATGCTATTGATTTTTGAGTATTGATTTTGTATCCAGTTACATGCTGAATTTATTTATTATATCTAGCAGTCTTTCAATGGAGTTTTGGTGGTCTTCTACATAGAATATCATGTCACCTGCAAATAATGATAATTTAACTTCCTCTTTTCCTATCTTTACTGCAAGCAGCAACAAAGGCAAATAAGGAGGCATCTCAATTCCCATGGAATAATGTAACCTTGAAATGCACTAATGAATGGGAAGAACAGGAATCATGACATCACATTTTAAATTCTAAAAAGCCAGAAAAAACTGTTTTGAGAAAAGAAGAATAAACAACAAAATATTTTCATGCCACACAGAAATGCGATAATGCCAAGTGTTGACCAAAAAACAGGGGGGAGGAGGTCTAGTGGGCACAAACTGGGCCTGAGCAGTGTGCTGTACCCTTGCACCCCAGTACAGGAAGTTTGGGGTGTGGGTTGTCTGCAGAGGCTAAGAGCAAAGTCATCCTACACACACACACACACACACACACACACACACACACACACTCACCATGACAGCTAAACTCTTCATTATGTCAGCCATAAGTAGCAGATATTGGTATGGTAGGTTGGATTTGTTCTGAAAAATCCTTTGTTGAGCATAGGACTGGAATATAAACTCTGTGAGAGAAGAAGTCACAGCTGGTTCATCTTCAGAACTGACGACCCAGCCCAGTGCCCGGGCCCATGCAGGCCCTCAGTGGGTGCTCACTGCACACTCACCTGTGACACAGCCCTTCCCTGGTGTCACTGTTAGAATGACATGCCTCTTCTTTTCCTAGAACTTCACATTTAGTTTGCATTAGCTTCCTAGATTTTATAAACAGGGAATCCCAGCATCTTTTTAGTTTGCAATACATGACTTGATGCAGGTCCTTCAAATAGTTGCTCCTATTGGGAGAAATTGGAACTAGGTTTTTAAAAGTCACTTGCAGATTCTTTAAAATGTTTCTGTTTTGTTGATATTTGTACTCTGTCCCTAAATTTCCAGTTGAAATTCCATGTTCCCCTGTGCTTTTATGCAACTATTGCTGTCACATAAATTATCTTTTCTCATTTCCCATGAAATAGAAAGCACTTTTCTTCTGCTTATATGTATGGTGCTGGTACTCATAGATGAATTCCCTCCTTTCAAAATGGTACTGGATGCTATGTTATTTTAGCATAAGAGACCTAGGAGGGTGTGATATCAGGGAAAGCAATGAGTCACACTTATCAAGGCATAGAATAAGAAGCATTTATTTATTTCTTTAAACAGATAAAAGGAATAAGTAATAGTCACAGTTTCAAAACAGGCTAGTAGGAGAGTAGCAATATAAAAACATTATGTATTGTTATACGGATAGTAGTTGTTTTGAGTACAAAATGTAGGAATGAAACGCTCTACAGAAAATTACTAACACCAAACTTTACCCTCTGTGAACCAAGAGAAATCATCTGTACAGCTATCCTGTCTTGTGTTTATGTGTATTTTTTCTTTCCCCTTTCCCCCATCACAGTTTTTCTTTTTGTATCTTCCCTGTTCACACTATCTGTTGTACATTTTTAAACTTATTTATTTTTTCAGTTTTTCACTCTAGTGAAACAATATGACATTTACACATGTGGGTCTGATTTATTTCACTCATGAATATGGTCTTGAGCTGCATCTGTTTACCTATAAAAGTATAAAGTTTATATTTTTAATGGCTAAGTATTGTTCCATTATATAAAAATATGTCTTTTTTATCCATTGCTCAATTGATAAGCATTCGAATTGTTTCCAAAATTGAGCTATTGCAAGTTGTGCTGCTTTGTACACATAGGTACACCTATATCACTGTGGTATGTTTTCAATTTTTCTGGAAAGACATACAAAAGGGGAATAGCTGTGTTGAATGGGGCCTCTGGTTCAAGTATTTTAAGAAGTCTCCACACTGATTTCCACAGTAGTTGAACCAGTCTACACTCCACCAACAGTGGAGAAGATCTCCTTTTCCTGCCAGCATCTGTTGTTAGTTGATTTCTTGGTATCAGTCATTCTTTGGGGAGTGAGATGGAATCTCAGTGTTGTTTCAGTGTTCATCTCTCAAGTGACCAATGATGTTGAACATTTTTCCATGTATTTAATTGCAATTTGTACTTCTTCATTTGAGAAGTATGTATTCATCTCACTTGCCCATTTTTTGAATTTTAGGAGCTGAGTTTTTTCAACTGTTGGTAGGTTCTAGATAAAAGTACTTTATTGGAGAGAAAACTGCCTATAATTTTTCCCACTTTGTGGGTTGTCTTTTCACTCTGTTCATAATTACTTTGCTGTCCAAAACCATTTTAACAAGATGAGATCCCACTTGTTGATTCTTTATTGTATTTTCCATGTAGTTTGGGTATTGTTCATGAATTCTTTGCCTATGTCTTCAAGATTTCTACCTACACTCTCTCTCAGTATATTTATTTTTTATGTTTTAATATTTAAATCTTTGACCCATAACATACCTAGTTACAGACCTTTTGACATTAGTTTAGTGCATGATGGTAGACATGGGTCTAGTTTTAGCCTTTAGCATGTGGAAAACCAGTTTTTCCAGCACCATTTATTAAAGAACTATCTTTCTCCCAGTGATCATGTTTCACTCCTTTGTCAGAGATAAGGTGGCTGAGTGTGTCTAGGATTGTGTCTGCACCTTCTGATCTGTTCTACTGATCCTCAGCCTGTTTTCTTCACCAATGCCATGTTTATTTTATCATAGCAGCTTTGTAATATAATTTCAGGTGTAGGATGACCTCTGATTTGCCCTTGTTGTCCAGAATTGCTTTTGCTATTCTGGGTCTCTTCTGGTTTCAAATGAATTTTGGGACTGTTTTCTCTATTTCTGTGGGATATGCTAATGGTATTTTGATTGGGATTTTATTAAATATGCATAGCAGTTTTTAAAGTAGGGTCACTTTCACTATGTTGGTTATTCCTACACATGAGCAAGGGATATATTTCCATTTTCAGATATCTTCTTTGATCTCATCTTACACAGTACTGTAGTTTTCATTGCAGAGATATTTTACTTCATTACATTGATTCCTAAGCATTTCACTCTTTGGGTGCTAATGTAAGAGGTGTGTTTCTGAGTGTTGATCTTGTATCCACTACTGAATTTGATACTTAAATCTGTAGTCTTTCGGTGGATCTTTAGAGTCTTCTATGTAGAGTATCATGTCATATGCATATAATGATAATTTCATTTCTTCCTGTCCTGTTCATATTTGTTTTACTACTTTCTCTTGTCTAATTGCTCTGGCTAGTGTTTCAGAAACTATACTGAATAGATTGTTCCTCATTTTAGAGTAAAAGCTTTCAGGTTTTTGACCACTTACTATGATGTTAACTCTTTGTTTGTGATAGGTGGCTTTTGTAAGATTAAAGACTCTTTCAATTTTCTGTAGGGTTTTTATCGTGCATGTATGCTGCACTTTGTCAAATGCTTTTTCCACATCTATTGAGATGATCATATAATTTTTGTCTTCAATTCTGTTAATATGGTATATTTACATTTATTGATTTGAAAGTGTTGACCCATCCATGCATTCCTGGTATGAATCCAAGTTGGTCATGATGTATAGCCTTCTTGATGATTTGCTGCATTCTGTGTGGCAGTATCTTATTGAGAATTTTTGCATCTATGTTCATTAGGAAGATTGACTGTAGCTTTCTTTTTTGGTATGGTTCTTCTCTGGTTTTGTATTTAGTAATATTTGAATCTGGAAATAATCTTGGAAATATTGCTTCCCTTAATATTGCCTTGAAAAGTTTCAACATTAGTGGCACTCTTTTCTAAATTTCTTTCAGTGTTCAACCATGAATCCATAAAGGTGTGGGCTTTCCTTTGTTGATAAATTTTTTATTACATTTTTAATTTCATTGTTTGTTGTTAGATTATTTAGAATTTTTATATATTCTTGATTTACTTTTCGGCGGTTATAGTGTATCTAGGAATCTGTATATCTCTTCTGTGTTTTCCATCCTAATAGAATATAGGTTCTCACAGTAGGTATTGATAACCTTCTGAATTTATGTAAAGTCTGTTGTGGTTTCCTCCATTTCATTCCTAAGTGCCTGAATTTGTGTTTTATCTTTCCTCTTTTTGGTGAAGTTGGCTCACAGTTTATTAGTTTTATTAACTCTTTCAAAAAGCCAACTTTTCAATTCATTGATTCTTTGTATTGTTTCTTTAGTCTCAATTGCATTATTCTGTGTTTTTATCTTTCCTCCATTATATGAATTTTGGTTTGATTTTTTCTTCTCCTAGAAGTTTGAGGTTCAACGTTAGGTTTTTTATTTGAGCTCATTTTGTTTTCCTGATGTGAGAGTTTATCACTATAAATTTCCCTTTAAGGATTAGTTTTATTGTGTTTATAAGTTTCAATATGTTGTATTAAAGTTATCACTTAATTGTATATAATGTGTAATCTCATGTTAAGTTTCCTCTGTGATTTGTTGGTTTATCAGAAGTCTGTTGTTTAATTTTCATGTGTTTGTATAGTTTTTATGATTTCATTTGTCATTGGTTTCATTTCATTGCTCTATGCACATAGTGTGCAAGAAATGATTTCAGTTCCTCTGCATTTACTTAAACATGGTTTGTATGTGATCTATTTTAGAAAACATTCAATGTACAGCTTAGAAGAATGTGTATTCTGATATCTTAGGGTGGAACACTCTGTAGATATCTACCAAGTCCATTTGCTCACAGGCTTCATTTAAATCTGATATTTCTTTATTGATTTTTTTTGTCTAGTCAATCTATTTGTGAGAATAGAGTATTAAGTGTCCCCACTATAATTGTATTAGTGCTTATTTGGTTTTTCATGTCTGTTAATATTTGTCTTATTTTTTATATTGTTTTTTTTTTAAATTTGAGTACACCAGTGTTTGGTGCATATATATTTATGATTATTATCTCCTTGGACTTTTCCCTTAACAAGTATGTAGTGACATTCTCTGTCTCTTTTAATCAATTTTGTCTTAAAATTAGTTAAGTATTTAATGTCTACTCCAGAGAAGAAGACATAGTCAAGCTCACAAAGCAATGCATGAATAAAGCAATAAAGTCCTTGGGCCAACAGTGAGCTGGAAACTAAGTGGACACAGGAAGGACACCAATTAGAGACCGTATCCTGGCTCAGGGAGGGTGAATTCTCAGTAAGGCTTTCAAGAGGAACAACTGAATCCATGCTGAGAAGTAGATAGTGACGATTCTTAAAACTGATTCTGCACTGTCCTCATGCCACATACTGACACAGGTTGGAAATTTCTTGTGGATGGTTCATCAATAAATTTTCAGTTTGATGTCCTGATACATGAAAAAATCTGATATTTTAACTGGTATCACATTTTTTTCTTCAATATCAACTTGGGCAACTTTTTGTTGTTTCAGTAGTTAATTACTGAACTGCTGACTTCAAGTTTCTTGTTTTTCTCTTTCCTTTATCTTTTATGTGAGTTTTAAATGGAAAGCCCTTGTGGGAAAGAGAAGAAATCTGAAGTTGTGGTCTTTCATTATTCATTTTTACTTGTACAGAAATTGGTGGAAAAGAAGTTTTAAGACTTAGTCAAAATGAGATGTTGGAATTGATTTTGGATTTCTCAGCAGTGTTTCATTTTTTCAGAATAAAGATGGCAGGTTGGCTGTGTATGGAATCATGGAGTCACTTGATTATGAATTTTATTGCTTGTTGAACAGATAATAACCCAAAATAGGCACTCAGGAACTACTAGCAGAATAACTTGATAGAACAGAAGTGAGCTTGCAGATGCAGAAGTCACGGACCAGAAAGTTTGAGAGCACCTCATTAGTGAAGAGCAGCACAGGCCCGTGTTTTCTCTCCTTCCAACCACCACTCATCTCCCAGAGAAAATGGAAGTGCTGACTTGGTGGAGCCCAGCAGCCAAGGTGAGGCCTGCCCAGGAACAGCAAATCAGTGGTAGCTAGGAGAAGGGGGATTCTTGCCAAATTTGTGAATGTTGGTTGTTATCAAACCAAAAGTACAGAGCCATTTGAGAAAACTTTTAGTTAAAGTGAAATTTTCAAAACCATGAACTGTCATTAGGTCAGTGAAGCTCATTTTATGACAAGATAGAGTTTTGCACAACCAGTACAGTAGAGTGGTCATGTAGGAACTTGAAGAGGACTTACACCAGGCCAGAGTATCTCAAGTTACCACTTGTGTTGAACTTCCAATTGTTTCCTGGCACATAAGCCCACTTCCTTCTAAGCTATTTGACTCAGAAAAACTTCTAGAAGGACATTCATTATCTCATCCTCAACTGAGAGTTAGTGAAGTATGCAAGAGGGCTAGGAGCAATCATTCTATGAAAAATACTGAGTCACATCAAAATGATGTTTTTAATCCTTCAGAGAGACAATAAGCATTTCTAAAGCACTATAAAGATGTCCAGGTGAGTTTATTAAACTTTGAGGGAAAAGAAATAAACAAGGAATAGAAGAGGATCTTGGACAAAGGCCTAGGCCTTGATCATAGAGGATTTTATTTGTTTATTGGTATTGTAGTGAATAATAGCAAGACAAATTCATGAAGACGATTTTCCAGGAAAAAAGTGTTGCACTAATTTCTTAATTAATACTTGAGAAAATATCTCTCAGAGATGAATCTGGACCTAATTCTAGTAAATAGGCCAAATGTAGTGAGTAAGCTTGTAGCTAAGTGACCTCACGTCTAATCAGAGAAGGACATAATGTTAGATCACATGGAGTTATGTAGTATTTATGTACATACTATCCTCTAGCTGGTCTGGTGTTAGTTAACTGCTTGGAGATTCTCTACCCAAAAGTGAGCTGGATTGAAAAACAAGAGTTTATAGTGAAGTTAATGATATATTTAATCGTGTGAGCTACATGGACCAAATGATCTCTTCTTACTTTGTGGTTCATGGGTCCTAACATATAGTAACATTTCCCCACCAGACAGAAACTCCTTGAAGGTTTTGTCTCTATAATGCTGCACAATGTTAGGTACATGTAAGTATATACTGAGCTACATTATATTCTGAAGAAAAAGAGTTTGTTTATCCTTGAAGGTTTTAAGTGTCATTCAGATGTGTTAAATCACAAAATCTGCATGATTAAATTTTGAGCTTTGGTGTCTTCTGTCGTTGATGAGTTCTGGAGAAAATGATTCCAACTGCAGTGAACTCATTCCATGAGCTCCATGTGGCAGCCTTTTATTGTATTTCTCTCAATATGGCCTGTGAGTTTAAATTACACTCCTTGAAGTGGAAAAGTGGAAAAAAATATTTATTTCAAACCGGAGTTCTTTTATTTTAGATTTTTAAATTATGGGTCCAAATACATATACACTGAAACACAGACTTAAGGTAATTAAAAACACCTGTGATTATTAGAGCTTGACATTTGTTTCCCTTTGACTTTTTATCCAATTTTTTGGCCTCTTAATTTACTTAATTTTCTTATTAAGTAATTTAACCTCAGTAGGGAAAAATTAACATGTGACTGTTGGGTTCTTTTTGTGTCTCAGTTTCTTTACCTTTGGTGGGTCCTTGATGCTTTCAGTCTGGCTTTCCTCCAGGATGCACCACGGCTGCTGCTGAAGAAAAGAGTTTTTGTGTTTGTACTCCTCAGAAAAAAAGGATGCTTTGCCCAAAACCCAGCTTTATGTCCATCATAATCATTTTCCACCCTCAGACTTCATTAGTCTTACAGCTTCCTGGGAGATACATTCCTAAACCAAAAACAGGCAAGAAAAATAAAATTACCATGATTTGCTTCAAGGGTCAGCCAGCTGTTTGTTAGATAGCAACTGATTTAGACTGCGCAGTCCATCTGGCCTGTTCAGCTTTGCCTCTTATAACAAGAGGAGACAATAAGTATGGCTGTGCTTCCAGAAATTACATAAATTTACAGAATACAGTGGCCCTTGGGCCAGAGTTTGCCATGCCGTGGGGCCATAGACTGCAACTCTGAAACAGTAACATCAGTTGCAATGATCTGGGGGCTTGTTCCATACAAGGTTCCATTTGAAGAGTTTCTGAATCACTACTCTGGAGTGAACCATAGAATTAGGGTTTCTCACGAGTCCCTGTTGGTTGATGCTGATGTTGCTGGTTTAAAAACCTCACTTTTAGAAGCTGTGGTCTATATCATGGTTTCTGGGAAACTCTTTGTGTAGAACTTTCCTGTCCACTATGGGATATTTAGCAGCATCTTTGCCCTTCTTCCCTCACTATAGTGTGAACACACACACACACACACACACACACACACACACACACACACATACCGAAACATCTCTTGATTTTTGCTATAGAGCAAATGCCTAGCTCCTCTGCTTCCCTTAGACCTAGATTGTCCAGATCCATCCCCTGGCTGTAGAGCAGGCTCTCATTTCCTGATAACATGTGAGGAAGGAGTTAGGCAAAAGCACTGGGCTATGAGAGATCAGAGAGGAAAATGATCTTTGGATAAACACCCAGCAGGGTCTTTTGCCACTCATGTTGTAATTTCCAAGAAAAAGACTTCACTGGGTGAAATGCTCTAGAAAACTTAACAGTAATGCCCATTTCTAAGATTTTAACAAGCATACAACCTAATTGCAAAACTGAAGGAACTCTGTAGAGTCTGGCAATGAATACAGAACAATGAATAAGTAAAACCCCACAGTAAAGCCTCTGGTAAAGGTGACTTCTATTTTGGCTCTTGTGAAATGGTTTTCTTGCAAAGATTGTAGGTGAATAGTTCCAAGTGTAAAACTTTGTTAATCTTTCAAAAAGTACATTTTCAGACTGTATTTGGCTTTCTATTTTATACACCATACTAAAAATTCTGTTTGTGAGGGTTTTTTCTGCTTGATTTTGCTTAGGAAGTTGTCACTCCTTGGCTACTGTTTGAATCTCACCCTGGATGTTTGTGTAGGTCACAGCCATGGTAAGGACATGTGCTCCTGAGAGCCTCTCTTCACTGTCCACTGATTCTGTTTCTTGTTGCATAGGGATGCAGATACAGCTCTGGGACCCATGGCCACCAGATATACTAGTTTACCCAAGGTCCATAATCCTTCCTGCCTGGGCAGACACAGTCTCCTCTACAGCTGCCACAATTCAATTAGGTGATCCTGCCAAGTAGGTATGTTGAGGCTGGGACCCTGGAGTGGTACTTTTGCAGGTGAGATCCCCAGGGAAAAGAATTCAGGGGGAACAGATATCAACTCAAAAGACAGGCAGAATCAAGAAAGAGCAGCTGTGTCTGTATTGTTTATTTCTTATACATGCAATTATCACCTATTTACATTCTTCTATGCGCTCCTAACCAGAGCTAAACTTGCATTAAACAACAGGTTCACATACTTAACATATCCTCAGTGGACTGGAGACTCAAGCCTTAAAACTAGAGCATCCCCAACAAGATGTCTTAGTCACCTTTCTTATTGCTAAGACAAAATTCCTGGTACCCAAAATTAGAAGAAGAAGGGTTTATCTCAGCTCACAGTTTATAGAGGTTTCAGGAGATAGTCAGCTAGGTCCAAGGCAGGGTGACATGGCAGACAGGCATCACAGAGGATAAACAGGCCATGGCAAAGCAAGGCAGGCCAAAAGCAACAAGCAGCAAGCAGCATGCAAATGACAAGCAATATCTATCTTTCTTTCCCTTATATTTTATCCAAGTTACTTGCCATTAGGGCACCCTTAGTCTAGAGTGTAGCATCCTTAATCCTACTCAAAACTATGCCAAGTCAATCAGTGGATTAATTTAGTAATCAAATACCATTGATCACAGCATCTTACCCCAGGTCCAGCCACCTCCAAAATGCTGCACCTATGACCACATGAGACTTGGGGGATATCTAGATATAAACTATAATGGCATGTCTGATATTCCTGGTCCTGCTGTAATCCTACCTGCTAGAGGGAAGAGGTGACTTCTTGCTACTGTTCAGCTTTAGGTTGGAGCCTGACCCTTTCTGATGCCTTCTCAATTTCTCTATTGCCTACTAAACCCTATTTCAGAGTCCTCAGTTTAGGCCCTCAAAGTGGTTTCCATTTTCTTGTTACACTGATACAAAGGCCAACCCTAACTGCCTTGAGTATAAACTGAAAAGATGTGTTTTTCAAGAGTTATTTTGTCTTCTAAGTGACACACAAAGTAGACATTGGGAATGTCAATAATAACCTATATAATAATTTATACTCTTAGTAGCTGCTCAAGTAGCTACTCACATAAGATTCTTAAAAACAGAAAAAATAAATCAGAAATTTGGCAAATTATTTCACTTGGTGATGCAGTACAGTCTGGTGACAATGGGCACTAGTCCTGACTTTAAACTCTACTTCCCAGCTTGGTGGCTTTGAACAAATAAGTACACTTCACGAACCTCAGTTTCATCCCCATAAGACAATGATGATATTGGTCTCTACTAGGTGTGAAAGGGACTATTGGGTGCTGAGCAGTACACCAGATATGTTCGGAGCAGTGCTAAGCATACAAGAGCTCCCAGTGACTAAAACTTAGTGTCACCATCACTGTTGATGTGGCACACATCCTCACCAGGACTGAGTAAGGCTGACACTAACTGTAGTTCTAAGGATGAATTTCCATATGGAATGAAGATGAAAATGTGTGGTAAAAGGAAAATCCATTTGAGTGTATGCTTCTGGGAATACAGTGCTTCTCTTTTCCTTCTGAAAATTCACCATCATCAAACACTTTGCTGTTTGATGATGAGATCTTAAGTGGCTTTTATTTGCATTCTGAAATTGAGCATTGCTTCATTCTTTAAACATTCTGAGTGCTCTGCTGAGCTGAGCAGAGGATGACTGCATAGACTTAAAGGGCTCTCCACAAAGTGCACATTGGCTATTCAGTCACAGGTCATAGAAGAGGGGTTTCATCGTTCTAGATAGCCCTGGCCTGCTTCAGGACTTGGTGATTATCTGACTTTTCTGAAGGTCTTGCACACAACTTAGCTTCAGCTGGGTAGGAGGAACTTCAGCCTGGGAGACTTCATCTTGGTTTGTCTGTAGCATCAAGCTCAGGTGCGGAGTGCACACCTTGGCCTCTTACAAATCGTATTTACCACCATGCCTCTGACTGAGTCAGGGCAAGCATAATTTAACATCCATGGTACACTTTAAAATCTGAGAGGTTGTTTCTCTAAAAGGTTTTCTGACCTCAAAAGTGTAATTCTAACAAAAGTATGAAAGGGCTTCTCAATTACATAAATGTCACTGGCAAATGGCAGGTGATAGTTCTGTGATTCACACTGCGTCCTGAACCAGTGTGAATAAGCATGTGGTACATTGCAGCAGGCTGTTCACCACAGGCGCCATTGACCTTGGGCACAGAAGTCCTGGAAAGAGAATGGTGACAGTGACTAATCCATTAATGGTTGTGTGGTAACCACAGTTGTTTGAATACAGGTACTGTCAGGTAGTTCACATGTGAATAGGACATATCATTTAAGACTTTTACAGGTTGTTTTATGCTTTTTTTTTCTTTTGGATGAAGACAGAAGTCTTCAAAGATAAATGGAAAAAATAGAGGAAGTACTAACCATGAATTGCTAATTATGAAAATGGTTTTTAAAAACAAAAGGTCTTCTGTTTAATATTTTGACTTCTTTGTGGGTTGTATTGCTATTTATGCATTTGTGCCCTAAATTTTTATAGGTAATTCAAGACATGGAAAGATTTGGTATGAGATGAGGGATTTTGTTTTATTTATTGCTTTATATTTTGCTGAGTTCCAAAAAATGATTTTATTTGTCTATTAAATTTGCCAAGCAAATAGTCCCCAGTTGATAAAGGAGGAAAGCAACATTTGCTCTATTCACTTAAGATTACATCCACTGTTGGTTAATTTTGACATTAACTACTGCTGTACAAATTCAAAGAAACAGTTGTCAGGCTCCATCTTATAACCAAAGGTCATTCGATGAGACTCACATTAATGTTCCAAAAAAGTCTTAAAATGCTTTGTGCTCCAGCTTCAGATGCTTACATTGTTATCATTATTTATTTTATTTCAAGATTTTTCATGAAAGGCCTTTTAGTATCATTACATGGGGAATGTATAAAGACAGTCCACTGTGAGTGCATTTGCCACAGTAGTTCAAGTACACTGGCCTTGTGTCCTTGTCCCATTAGTTAGCAGTGTTGTCTGTCACCATGTGAGGACTAGGAATTCTGATACCCCAGGGTGAACAGGGTTTGAGGGCCTGGTGGGATGAAGTTATGTGTCGGTGGAGAGGATTTCAAAAAGAGTTTGTGAGGGTTGGGACATTTTAAGTACAGGAAATCATCTCGTGCTTCAAGGCAGTGACTAGATTTTCTTGATACTGCTAGAAATTCCAGATCTGTGAAATACTAGTGGATATGGGCCATTAAAGATGATGGAGTGGTGAAAGGGGAAAATTAAAGTTATAGTTGTGAACCTTTTTGAGGTCAGAGATTCCAGTGGGACTTTGGGATCTTTCCTCTAGAAAATGTGTAAAATGTTAGTTTCAATTTTGGAGTGTGTACTGATGCCCAAGGCTCAGTCTTGGTCCCAGGTTATAGAGCACTGAGTTAAATTTAGGGTATGAGGAACATGTCAATATTTGTCATTTTAATATTTATCTGGGAAGCAATTGTGAGTCTGTAATTTTCTGATTGTGTGGTTGACATGATCCTGGTAGTCTTACGTTTCTAATAGAATACCTCGATTAGTAGCTACACTAAGGAAGAATAGAATTAAAACTAAATGGAAATCATGCAAATTTCAAATATTTATCAAGGGAAAAACAAAAAACCACTATATGAAATTTTACTTTAGAATAAAAAAAATGAACCCAGGTGTGATGGTGCATGCCTGTAATCCCAGCTCTCAGAAGGCTGAGGCAGGAGGATTGCTGTGAGTTTGAGGCCAGCCTGGGCCACATAGTAAGTTCAAGCCCAGCCTGAAGTGTATAGTGAAGCCCTTTCTCAAACACACACACACACCCACACACACACACATACACACTAACAACAACAACAAAAAAAAAACAATAAAAAAATGTTCTTACCACAAGCTTTGTCCTACTCAAATGATGACTTATTTGTCATTGTTCTTTTATTTGGGAATTAGTTCCATTTTTTTCCTTTCATGTACAGAAATCAGAAAGTTACTCATTTATTAATCAGATATTCTGCTCTGCGACTTCCTGCAGACCCTCACTTCTGTGTCTCCACCTGCCCAGAAAGTAGCCACTCTCATTCTTTCTCTCAAGTGGGCAAAGGATGCAAAGTTTCTATCACTATTTTTGGAGGTATTTAAATATAATCTTGTTGTTTTACCAAAACATCTTATATCTGAGCGATAAAGTGCTTTTTCATCCCTCTATTAATAACTGACATTCTGTAAGTCAGTGTTAGCAGCAAGCCGGTCATCCTACCTAGATTCAGGGTGTGGCTGTAGACCTTGGAGTGTTTGGCTGGTTGATATTTAGCTTAGCACTGCTAAACTCAGCAGGAGAATGAGCAGTGTTTTCTACATATAGCGATGCTCAGTAGAGACTTGAGGTAAATTGAAACAACTGAGAGATATGAAGAACAGCTGCAAATGATTTGTTTGGACATGGCACTGGGGATCAAGCCTAAGGCCTCACGCATGCTAGGCATGTAAATGATTTTAAAATTTGGTTATTTTATTGAAATAACAATCAGGATCAGAGTAGATTTGGATGCATATTGAATCCATAACCTTTGCTTTTAAATTTTTTTATTAGTACATGTGTGCAGCACACTATTACCTTCAAGGTGAGGAGATTGTATATATACATCACACATTTTAATTCTTTTTACCTCCTCTTCTCTCCCTTCTCCTCTCCTCTGTCTCTTGATCCCCTTCCTATTTGCAAAATATCTATTATAATAGCTAAATCTTGGAAGCAGCCTGTATGTCTACCAGTAGATGACTGGGTAAAGAAAATGTGATATTTATGCACAGTGGAATACTCTGTGTTATAAATTTGAGTCATTGTAGGAAAATGAATGTACCTTGAGACCATAATGTTAAATAAATCAAACAGAAGTTTAAGTATTATATGGTTCCCTTACATGAGAAACCCATAGTATAAATAAGTAAAGTAAGAGATAGATGGCAAATGATTCTTTTAAAATGTATAAATCTTTAGAAGTCCGTAATTACTAGTTATAGACAAATTTGGATTTCCCAGTGTCAGTAACAGCAGCATCAGTGGTAGTCAACCATGGCATGTTTTGTGCTTTGCACCAAGTCCAAGAACACAAAGAAAGGATTAAGCAAGTTCTTTATTTGGAAAAACTTAACTGCTTCAATAGAGAGAAAGGGCGTGTACCCTGAAGTAGATTCCACTATGAGAGACCTAGACCAGGTTTTGGAAGGAAGAGCATGGATAACAGATGAAAGAGAGGGTCTCCGAGCTGGGAGTTAACATGACCCTGCTTCTCGCCAAAGCTCCACAGAGAAAGTTCCCTTGAGCCACACCACACAAGGCTCTGTCATGCACCTTGACCTATTTTGCATCACACATTTGTATTATTACTTGTTCAGCTGCCACCATCAGCCATAGCTGGTAAATCACTTAGGGGCAGCACTGGTATAGATATTGTTCAACTCTGAAGCATTGTTGCTGATGTATAGGAAATGATTTCTTTTACTAATAATGAATACACAAAGGAAAAGGTAGGACATGTATTTAATTCTGAAGGAAGGACATCCATTTGAGAGGACATGGAAGGAAAAAATAGGACAGTAAGTTGTGAGTGGATGAGAAAAACAGCATAAAGATTGGGGAAACTTTGACTATTAATAAATTAAACCATGGATAAGATATAATTTTAACTCTAAACCATGGTAGGGACTATTCACTTGGGAAATGTGATTAAAATGAAATGATGTGATACAAATTTTAGCGTATAATTGTGCATGAAGGAAGCAGTCTGCCTAGTATCTAAATTACAATTACATTCATATAAACTCATGTGTGTTTATGACTAGAGTCAGAGAGATCTATAATATTAATAATGACTTTCAGTGATATATAATCTGGAAAAAATGTTTTCTCCCCTTAACATTTGTTTGGGAACTATTTGAATGGAAATGGTATTTATTTAATTACTTGGAGGGTGAAGGATATAGCTCAGTGGCATAATTCCCTCCTGGCAAGCATGAAGCCCTGAGTTCGAGTCCCAGTACAGAAACTCCTTTCAATACAAATATGTTAGTTATTCTTGCCTTAAAAGTAGAATCATAAAGCAAATCATGAGCGGAAACAAAAAGAGAAAAATTATGCATTTTATTATTGAATAAATCATGAATTCTAAATAAACAATAGAAACATTCATTGTCTCCTGAAAATAGCTTAAAAATGCTTGATAATTGGTTATCTGTTACCTTTAAGTTTTAAAAGACAAGAATCATTTTTTGAAGCAGGGTTAAGAAAGGTCAGGAGTATAGTAAAAGATCAAGCACTGCACTTGTCATTAATGTCCTAAGGTGACACGGAAAGAATGTCCTAAAATGTGATTTACTGAGCTGAGACCTACATACCTGCTAGTCTATATCAAGCCAGCTAAATTGAAATCCTTTTCATTGTGATCAGTTTGGAATGAGCCATTTAAACTGAGCAGAAAGTTGCACTTGTTATTCAGTAGAGTCAGCCTGGTAGTACCCAGGAAGATCTACTAAAAAAACAAAGTTAAAGTTGATTTTTCAACAATCTTCTACAATCTAGATAAATATATATCATCTATATTATTTCTACGTTGTCAATGTGGGCCATATCTATGACTTCTTTCCTATCAATATAAAGTTGGAATTGCAACCATGCAAAGATTCTTGATGTTTTGAAGAAACAGAGGAAACACAACATTTTTCTTCATATAGTCTGCTCATCATTGGTTCTTTGGTTTTATCCTTTTTGTCATTGTTGCTTGACTTCTCAGTGGCAGATTGACTTTTCCTAACACTGAGGCCTGAGAGGAGTTTCTCCCCTGGGTATTTACAAGGCGGCCCTTGTGTGGCATAGTGAATGCTGAAGTGGGAAGATGCAGTTAGACTGGCTGATCCATGCAAACCCAATATTAAAGAGTTGATTAGGTGTTACCACTGACAAGGCCACTGGGTCACTTCACGCCACTGCTCTTTTTTTCCAGTTCTTTACTGCAGTGTGGTGCCAGTCATCTCGTCACAGAGAAGAAGAGATGACTTTAGCCCCTGGATGAATCTAGACCTGATGACCCATGAGCAGCTAGGTCTAATTCACAGTGGAGGGTTGATGTTTGATTTCCTAACTTGGAAAATTAATTTTTTATGTTCTTTCAGGAAAAGTGGAGGGGATGCGGGTGGCGGGACACCCAAAGTGACCAAAGCACCTTCTTTCTTCTCCAATTTCAGGGACATAATCTAGCCTTATTGTCCAAGACTCTCAGCCAAGGCTAAGTCTGATGCAGAGCTCTTCCTGAGTTACAATGTAGGTGACATCGGTTTTTAAGCTTGCATCCAGAAGCAGTATCAATGAAGGCACCATCTACAGCTCAGAGAGAGAATAATCTAGTGGGTTGTGGGGGTTCCTGGTGGGTGTACAGTGGGGAGCAGTCCAGGAAACTCTCCAGGGGATGTGCTGACAGGGAGGAAGCTGTAGCCGGAATCTCGTCCTTGGCTAAATCAGTGTCATACTACACTGTAGAGAAATGAGTTTTGTTGAAGTCTAGTTCTGTTTTCTTTGGTGCTGAACATCAAAGGGGTCCTGTTAAGAATCACTCTTTACAAGGAGTAAGTCCTTCAATGTGATGCAGTTTCCTGTTCTTATATACTCAGAGAGCCTTGCCTAGCTTCCAATGCATAGACTTGAAGGTATAGTTTAATTTCAACAATGTGGGGCTTAGGGGACAAAGTCAAGATTCTATTTTTCCCTAACTCAAATTATAAGTCAGCTTCTTATGACTGCTGTTGTTTTGATTGATGCTGAAAACTCCCAGCTTCTCTGAGCAGCAAGTTAGTTGTCTCTTCTAGCCCACATGACCAGGATGCCTTGCTGGCCATCCAGGTGAAGGGGATTCTCCAGGGAGCCTTTCTTTCTGTGTCCCTTCTTCTCAACTCTTTGTCTGCTTGTTTTGTTTTGTTTTTTAGGCAAGCACTCATCGTGTGGTTCAGGCTGACCTAGAACTCATCATTTTCCCAGGCTGGTATCACACTGGCAGTGATCTACCTGCCTCAGCCTCCAGAGCCTTATTTCTAATTCTTTCCAGCTGCTTGAGACCAGCGTGGATGCTCACAAGTGCTCTCGCAACAGGACGAACATCCTTTCTTATCTTGGTCCACGATGTCTTCTACTCAGCACGATTCTGCAGTTTGTCAGTAGCATCTCATTCGTGTCCTCACTTCCTGGCAAGTGAGAGTACTGGGTTTTTTAAGTGAAATCCGATACCAGTGTTACAGAAAGCAAAAGTACTTTCTGTAATGTTTTTGATTTTGGAAATACTTTCATCCTCACCTTGTGACTATTGAATGTCTCTACCCGTGTAATCTCCCAAAAATTTACTCTTAAAAAGCATTCTTTGTTTAAGACATATGCCCAGGGATTCATTTTATTTCATTGGTTTTTCCATTTCTTTAACTGTAATTTGTTCCAGATGTCTCTTTTTTCCACTTAAGCTACTGATTTTATACTTTTTCCTTGTAAATCAGTTGCACAGTAAGCCTGTTTGGTGAACATTAGTGAAATTTAGAAAACACTGATGAAGAATATTTATGAATATTGCTTCTAATTCTTTTGGGATAATGATACCTAGTGTTACATTGTTTCATAGCTTACTAAAATTATTCCAGACATTATTTTAATTGGCTGTCGTACTAATTCTGTGATGTAAGTTTAGTATTTCTTTGTAACATTTTATGTTAGAAAAATGGGAGAATTGTCTATAAAAGTAGAAACATTTGTCGAAGACCAAATATCAGAACTTAGGCTCAGATACTGAGACCAAGTCTGTACCCTTTGTGCCATCTCAAGCAACTCTCAGGCAGCCTTTGCTGCTGAGCAGAGACCTGGCCCTTTTTTTCTCCCTTTACCCCGCATCCACTGCCAGGTACCCACCCACTGAGAAAAGCAAGGAGGTACAGCCAGGTCTCTGCCTATTCTGAACTGGGTCGCTCTCCACCACCAGGGAGAACTCTTATGTCCAGCCTGAGGAATGGGAAGGGTAAAATCCCAACTCTGTGCCTGATGGTACATCATAGTGAGCACAAGGAAGTCGTGCATCAGTGACAGAGAGGTGAGACTGGGAAGGGCACGAGACATCAGCTTTGCAAGTCGTAAAACTGATAGTGAAGATAGTGAACACGGCATACTTGGTTGATAAAGTTGCGAGTACTTAATTTGTAACTTGTTTTGTAAAGCTGTTGTGGTGACACGCATATATGTACATTTTGTGTCATGAGACTAAATTAGATATGCCAAGACAAAAACTGTCATAGGTCTCTTTGTTAAAAAATTAATTCTAACTGGTGTTGGAAGTTTTACGTAGATATCTACTATCTCTTGTCTAGTTTTATTGTGCTAGGTCACTTAGAAGATAGTGCAAAAATGTTATTTTTTTAACCATGAAAAACCTCACTGTCTCAGATGTGCTGACTTAACCCCAGTCTGGGTTCCCCTCAAGCCACAACTCTTCTTCTGTTAAATCCACACAGCACCTGACACGAGTGGGTGCACAGCTGAGGAAGTTCAGTAACATATTTTTTCTTAGGATAAATCAAAGAACTACAGTTTATTGCCTCCTGAGAATGCACGGGGTTTTTTCATTGAATAAGAAATCATAATCAAAATTTAAAAATAAGTTTTACAGAAGTGAATTTCCTAGCTCCAGAGACCTCTGTGGGGCCCACGTGAACAGTACAAGAGTGTGTTTGCTGGTTATCTAGGCCTATGTTTGAATCTGGCTGCATGTTGTAAGTTGTATCTGAAACTGTTCAGACCTCTGATTTCATCATGGCCAAAGTGGATCTCACAGTCCACCACACAGCTTAGCTATGGAGACTCTGAGAGAACTTGCGTTTCATCCCACTCATCATGGGTACCTCTGGGAAGTGTCTAAAGTGTGAGGTGCTGAATGTGGAGAGTCAGCTTGATTGACTTTATGATCTGCTCAAGGGATTGGTAGAGCACACTTGATTGGGTCATTGAGGTGTGGCCTTGGGTACTACATTTAGCCCCTGCTCACTGCCTCTCTGTGTTGTTCTCCTGCTCTACTTCCTGGCTGTCATGAACCAGGCAGCTATTCTGTAATGCATACTTCCACCACTAGTTTCTGCCTTGGGGCCAGCTTATCATGGTTGATACAACACATCCTGATGTACCTATAGGGGACACCTAAGAAGCAAAGCTCAGACTGTTCCCCTTGGAACTGGCTAGCTAAGACTTCTCATAGCAACAGGAAGCCAAGGAGCTGCCTCCCAGGATTTTCTGGATCAGATTCAATGCTGCTCTATGAACAGAGGCTGTTGAGTTCCACCATGACTTTAGCCTTATGAGAGCGGTGAGCTGGGGTCACAGGAGTGGATGAGACAAAATGCAGTCTTTCCTTTGCAAAAATTCAAACTAGTAAAGATGTAATTCTAAATGGGACGGGTTTGAGGAGCTAAAGAGGGGTTATCCTGTGAGCGCCCCAGAGAAATCACATCAAATAGACATCAGCAACAGCAGCAAGTGGCAAGCAGCGAGCATCTTTATTGACTGCCACTACCCAGTGCAGCTCCTGAGGTTCTTGGGGTTAAGGACCAGCAAGAGGATGATAAAAATAAAGAAAAGACAAAGCTAGGGTCAGATGGAGCCCTTATTCTGCTGCTCAACCACTGCAGCACCTTTATTTACATACTGGGAAAGATGATGTCCCTTTCAGCCCCTTTGCCTAGCAACCCACTGCTTGGCAGGCTGGGCCCCTTGCCTTCTTGGTGCTGGAACACCTTGTTTACATAGCTTGTTTATGTCTTTCTATTTTTTCTGGGCTGGCCTTGCTTTAGCACCACACCTGTGGTCAATCTCCAGCTTCAACAGCTCCCTGTAATTGATGATAAATAATGCCAACATTCCTTGTGTGCTTGCTCTATCTACTACAGCCACTGTGAAAAGTACATTTCATGCTGCATCCCGTTTAATCTTCATGGCAAATGCCTCCTTCACAGAGGAGAAAATCAGTGCTTGAGGAGGTCAAGAGATTCTCTTCGGGTCAAACCACCAGATCCTAGATTTGGTTCAATCAATCATGATGAGTTTGACCTCTGATTTTCTATGTCTTTTATTTTTGCAGTTTTCTTTAAATGTTTGAAGCTTACAATTACTACAGGGTTTGCATATATTCAAATGACTATAGGACCAGGCAGGCAACACAGGAGTAGATGGAAAGGTATGAGAAGTAATGTGCAGAACAGTGTGATTTTATGGACCAAAGGCATTTACACATGCAATATACTGTTATTTTAGATGAATAAATGAATTGGAGCCCTTTACCACTCAGGAAATCCATTGATAAGGAGAGTTCAATTTTAAGTTTTTCTCATATTAATTCGACAAGGTAGTAGATCATTTAGATAGTTTAGGCAGAGAGGTAGGATATGTGTGTGTGTGTGTGTGTGTGTGTGTGTGTGTGTGCTCGCGCGCGCGCGTGCACGCGGGTACATACCTGTCTTTGTCTAAGGATGCAGCATGATTTGGGGAGAAATGTTTTTGTGTTTTAGTTTTTGAACTGACTGGGTTTGAATAGACCTTGATTTTGTCCGTATTTCGTAACTCTCTGCATTTCTTTTATTTCATCAATCAAAAATAATAATTATCTACAGGGTTGTTCAAAGATTCAAAAATAATATACATCAGGTATCAAGACTCTGCCTGGCACAAGGTGGACCCATAGTCAGTAGTGCTCTTGCTTTACCAATGCATTTGTTTTTCTTCTTAACCTGCTCCTTTCAGGTCACTGATAATTCACATGCATAGCCATCTCTTAACACATAATATCTCTGTTGATCTGATTGTGCACTGCTATTAAATTCCTTTCTGTAATGATAGCCATCCAAAAGCTTGAGGTGAATGGAAGGAAGCCTCTTCTCCTCAGCCTTTCTCCTTGGTTACAGTGAAAGTTAAGACTTGCAAAATGTTGTCAAGGAGTATATTAAATAAACTTCTAAGAACAAATAATGATCTATGCAGTCTACACTATAGACTGGGTGAAAACCCAGCTGTCTTTTAGGTACTAAACCACTACCTTTGTAGAACATTTCACTTGAGTCAGATCAGATACCAGACTAAGGCAAGATGCTTATTGCCATAGCAGGCATCAGGAAGCTACAAATCTGCTTTCCCAAAGGCAGGCTCATTTATGCTCAAATCCAGGACTCCACCCTGTCCCTGTCTTGCTGGATTCATTCACCCTGTTCATGAAAAGAAAGGTATGAGTATAACAATATTCAGCCAATCCACATACTGTACTGTGAATACCATTAATTTTTCCAGTGAACCCATTTCTAATATCCATGATGCTGATCATGAAACTTCTGATCTCACCAAGAGAAACCCATTTCTCAGCTTGCTATAGTGATTTAGAAGGCTCCAGTGTCACCTGAGATACTAGCAGTGTAAGGCAAATGCTTATAGCTGCACCTATGCTCTGGGGACTACAGCTGTTAGAGGTGAATTCACTGACTCTGGACCAGGGGGTTCAAGAAGGGTGATTTTTCTCCAGGAAGATACTTGGCAATGTCTGGCCACTTTTTGTTGCTGTATTATTGGTGCAAGGGGCTCTTGGCATCTAGTGTCAAGATGCCAAGCCTCCTGCTGAGCCTCCTGTCAGCTTTTGTACTTCCTGCTCACAAAATGTATGTAAGTTTCTCTTTCACTCTCAGTCACTGCTGGTGATTTGGACTTGGCCCCATCAGCCTGCTAGTGTAATAAACAGTTGCCTTCCAGTTCCTTGATGCAAAGAGTCTTCTATTCAGTTTGATTTTGGTGTTTCTACAATATTTCTTGATGTATTGGGCTGGGAAGACACTATGCTGACCGATTTAAGTCACTGGGATAAGTCTGCCAGCTGCTGTCAGGGCCACCCTTCCTGATCTGTGGGTAAGAAGGCGCACCCTCTGGATCTTTTCTTTGAGTCTCCATAGCAGTTGAATGGGAGCCCCACCATAACTGAAGTGACTGTGGAGACCTCATCAGACCCTGGAAGGAGTTGAAACTTGACTGAACCAGGCCCTCAGATAAGGTAGGCCTTCCCCAGGTTGTGTCCTGCAGGTAGCCTGTTTACCTGCTTGTTACCTGCTTGTAGCTGTTCCCACAGTGGGTGAGGGACCAGATCGCTCCTTGACATCTGACACCTGTTCCAGTTCCAGGTAATCAAGGTAGTCAGAATAGTCACCTGCTGCTGCTGGTCCAGTTAGATTTTGCCCATGGGACTGGTGAGCTAAAATACATTAACTTCTGTGTGTGTGTGCTTAAATGTGTGTGTGTGTGTGTGTGTGTGTGTGTGTGTGTGTGTGTACAAAATAAAGTACATGAGTACATGATCACCTGGTCTAGATTGGGAACTGGAAAAAAAATGGTCTAATCAGTCTTGAAGGAAAAATTAACACTTTAAAGGAAAGTCTACCCAGGCAGTATGCCAGCAGACCTGATAACAGAACAACACTTTTCCCTCTTCTGTAAATTTTCATCTTTGTAACATTATAATGTAACTTCAGATATAGTAAGATATAAACTGCCTCAGCAACCCATGATGTCACCCTCCAATCATATATGTCTCTTTAAAATCCTTGAAGCCCCCTTGGATGGGGCCTTGACTCTTTAGGAGATAGACAAAACACCTGAAGAGCTGACTGGCCAGATGCCTAAGTTATAACAAAGACTCAAAGGCAAAGTTGCCCAGGTGCACATGCCCAGAGTAAAGGGACAAAACAGGGATTGTCTTTGTAGTTCAAAACAAGCAAAAGGACAAGAGAGAGGATAGAGCCCACCTAGTTTAAGGGCCACCAAGGTCAGTCCTTGCTTGGTACCACCAGCCTGTCACTGCCTGCAGGCATCTGAAAGCTAGAGCAACTCCAGCCTGGGGTAATGGTCAAAGTCCTGTCAAACCCAAGGAAGTTTTACAGGAAAATCAAGTTACAAACTTTAACTAATTAGTAATTATATTTTTGGTTTTCAGTTTGAGTTGATGTACATAAAACATGTCTTGCTCATTACGAAGTGTTGAATGTACAGGATTACTTTTCTTTTAACTCTGTTGTTTTAAAATAAAAACACTGACTCAAGGTTACTCAGAGACCTCCTGGCAGTTGGTTAAGTTTACTATCTGAGGAAATAAAGGGACACTAAAATTCAAGTGGCCACAGTCAAGTTTGTTGTACAAGTTATAGTAAAAGCTAGAAGAGAAATATTAAGGATGCTATAAATGTAAGAGATAAACTTTTGGTATGAGAGGATTCGGTGTGATGAAAGTCTTGTCCTAATCAATGGATAAAAAGAGAGATAATGACAATACTAGAAAGTTTGTATATGTTGGGGAAAGTTTCTGGAGGAAATTTATTAAAAGGAAATATATATATATATATATATATATATATATATATATAGTTACTTGTTAATTTGGTGGAGTTCAAGTTGCTCCTTCTAAAAATCCCTATTAGGGAAATGATCAAATAGGCATGAGATTACCAGTCAAATAATAAACTTTAAAATCTTATGTATTACTCTACTGAATACTAAGATGAGCATTTAAATTAAATATATTACAAAAATAATGTGATTGTCATGCTGAAATAAAAGCTGCATAACTGCTATCTGTTAAACATTCTGCAGGGATTCAACTACTAGAACACCTAATGGATAAGAAATGACAGTCCTTTGCTGTACTTTATATTTCTAAGTACTTGATATTTAGGTAAACTTATAATAATTAAACCCACTGCAATACTAATACCACTGATCCTCTCTTTTGGGTGTTCAACAACTAAAATTTAGAGGCCAAAACTAAAAAGATGACTGAACTAAAAAAACAACCAATATTTTGGACCTGTTCTCCATGGTCAATAAGAACCCAAGACATGAGGATATAACAAAAAATGTCCCCCCAGCAATATACTTCAGTTTAAGTGCCCAGGAAAACAGTTCCTATTCCAGATTTGGTTGCTTTTTGTCTTTTAAAAATAGCTGATCACTATGATACATACTGGTCGCTATGATGATAGACTGTCAAACTGCTAAAATATACTCCTCCTGCCTGTAAAGCTGATGCAAGATCCATACAACATCATCTGGCCCTTCTTGGAGATGTATTTTAAGGACATATGATACATTTCATAACATTCACACATAAGCTAACGGTAAAGATGGGAATGACTGTAAGAATCTGTTGTAATGCAATCCATGAAGGTTTGAATATATAGCTAATATGTTTACAATCTATCACAAATATAATAAATAACATAGCCCCAAATCCTTTACAAAATTGTAGCCTCATTCTGTTCACCTGGAATGTAGGGATGGATTTCCACTGAGCCATTTTTTTCTCTTTGGTGGTGTTAGGGATTGAACTCAGAACCTTTTGTGTACAAGGCAAGAACTCTACCATTGAGCCACATCCCTAGCCCAAGGAGTAGACTTCCCTTTCCCAAGCAGATCTCCTATGGTTCACCCTCTTTATGGATAGTCTCTCATTACTGAATTATCAGAATTTTTAATTTAGTTTGGCACAGCAAACAGGCATTAAAGAGGAAGAGGAAGAGACTGTGAATACAGCAAGTAATAAAATCATCTGAGGCCTGGAGGAGTTTACAGTACTGTAAAAGTCAAGTACAGCATATCTTGAGAAAACCTCTTCCAGTTCTCAGTTACAGCAGCCTGTGACTGCAGAAATGCCACAGGTTAGCCCGGTTCACTCCATGTGAACTAAGCCAGGCTGCTCAGGCTTTGCTATGGGTAGGATTCTCATGTAACCTCCATCTCCTGCAGGAATGCCATTGCATTATGGGGTCCAACTGCATCTTATCTAGTGAAGCAAAAACAAAATCCACTTGTGTTCAAGAGAAATATAGCAGGTTCTTTGAAAAGCTTTATGCTTCAAAAAAGATTTAGAGAAAAAAAGCTCTTCTCACTTTATTGTGACAGTATCACGACCAAGGAGATGACTGGCAGTGTCACCAGCACTGTGGGGATCTCCAAACTTCTTTTTTGCCCTCTTAGGTGGGTCATCAGCACATATGAATTATTGCCATGGACTAATGTGTCTCAGTGATCGCTGGCGTGGGTAAACGAGTCCTCTGAGGACCCCAGGCAGCTCCCTGTCGGTCCATCATTTCCCTCCCTGGAGAGGACCCTCAAGGCCTCTGAGTGGCTGCAGAGTTATTGACATGTCTGCATGAAAGGACATGGCCTGAAACATTCTAAACTTAGAAACTATATAGATCGAATCGACCTCAGGGATGTTGTTTTTGGAGAGTAACAATGATGCCATTCTCCAGGGCTTGGCAAACAAGCTCGGACTTTGCCAAAGATAGACTCCAGACTTAATAGAAATCTGTTCAGTGAGTAGCCATGGTCTAGAGAACATGCATCCTTCTTCTTACAGCTTGGTCACATTAATTATTAGTTCATTAAAATTTAAATTTCATTTGGCTATGAGTAAATAATTTTATGGAAAAGGATAAAATTTGTGTAGTCAGGGGAAAAATAATAATTAGGCTTGAGATCAGTTGTATTTTTAGCTATATATTTGCCAAGCATTGCTGTTAGTTTCCTTTCAGCTGGTTAAGTTATGTAATATTTGGTAAATAAACTGCAGAAATAGCAAAATTTATCTCTATATCTCTTGGAAATGATTTATTGTCTATCTAATTTAACATATTTATGGCTCAGTAGCATATATTTCAAAGTACCAGCCAAAGTCCCTAATGTAGAACTGGTGTAACTTTTGTGTTCTAGACAGAACCTTTAAAAAGAAACATATATATATATATATATATATATATATATATATATATATATATAATAAAATTTTCTCAAGAATAATTTGCTTTGGCCTCCCTGTTGGTCAAGTGAGTCCAGTGGAGGTCCAGAACTGTCTTCTTCTCCTGGGGGCCAGGCTCCGGTTCCCTGGGCTCCCTGTCAGACAAGTGAGTCTGGTGGAGGCAGGGAACCTGGCTCCAGCCCGGTGAACTCTTTTATTCACCTGGGGGCCAGGCTCCGGGTTCCTGACAGGTCAAGTAAGTCCATCGGAGGCTTGGAACTGTCTTCTTCGCTTGGGGACCAGGCTCCGGCTCCCTGTTGGGACAAGTGGATCCAGATGAGGCATGGTACTCTTCTTCACCTGGGGACCAGGCTCTAGCTCCCTGTTGGAAAACTCCATCGGAGGCGGGGAACCCCACCCCAGTCTGGCGAACTCTTTTCTTCGCCTGGGTGCCAGGATCCAGCTTCCTGCCGGGTCCAGTGGATCCAGAGGAGGTGGGGAGCCCCGTCCCAGCCCAGCAGAGCTTTCCTCTTTGCCTGGGGACCAGGCCTAGACTTCCTGTCAAGATCAGTGAGTAAGAAGGGGGCAGGGAATTCCGTTCCAGCCTGTCTGACCTCTCTCTCTCACTGAGAACAACACTTAAAGCCCGAAAATATAGAAAAATGACAAAACAAAAGACCAAAATGCAGTCTCAAATATCCAGCCCATCCCAAGAAAACCTAGGAGCCATGTGCATAGAAGAAAATACATGCCACATAACTGAAATACCTGAAATAATGGTAACTGAAATAAAGAAGCAACTCTGGGAAGCCTTAAAGGAATTCAAACTAGAAATAATCTCTCAGGCAAAAGAAGAAATGATAAAACAAATGAAGGAGACGCTGAACATACCTAAAGAAGACACAGTTAAAAAATTGGAGGAGATAAACAAAAAGAATCTCTGGATGAACAATATAAGAAACAAACAGAATATATAAAGCTGATGCAAAGAGATATACAGGAAATCAAAAACTCCATCGAAAGCTGTAAAAACCACCTCAATGAATGTGAAGACAGAATTTTGGACCTCAAAGACAAGATTGCAGCCAGTGAACAGGAAAAGAAAGATCTTTTAAAAATAACAAGAAATCAGGAAATAATTCAACACCTACAAGATGACGCAAAGAGGAACAACATAAGGTTAATAGGGATAAATGAAAAAGAAGGGAACAACATAAGGATGTCAAGAGGATATTTAGAGAAGTAATAGCTGAAAATTTCCCAAACACAAGATTGGAAACTGATATCAAGATCAATGAAGCATATAGAACTCCAAATAGCCACAACCAAAATAAAACTACACCCAGACACATAATAATGGCCTCCCAGAAATTGAACAAAAGAATAGAATATTAAAAGCTGTCAGAGAGAAAAGACAGATCACCTATAAAGGAAAACCTATCAGAATCACAGCAGACTTCTCAGCACAAACAATAAAGTCAAGAAGAGCATGGAGTGAAGTATTTCAGATCCTAAAGGAAAATGATTTCCAACCTATATCAGTGCAATAAATACTGATACACCCTGCCAAACTGTCCTTCAAAATGGATGGAGAAATAAGATACTTCCATGACAAAGAACAGCTGAAAAACTACATGATCACCAAGCCAACCCTGCAAAGAATACTGAAAGACAGCCTAGATACATTTAGGAAAAAACCACTAAACAAAACCGACAATTAAATAGAACTCAAAGATAAAGATGCAACAGCAGAAAGATAACATGTCAACAATAAACCAATATATAACAGTTATAACCATTAATGTAAATGGTCTCAATGCACCAATTAAAAGAAACAGACTGGCAGAATGGATCAAAAAACAAACTCCAACATTATGTTGTCTACAAGAAAACCATCTAACCCAAAAGGATACCCACAGACTGAAAGTCAAAGGATGGAAAACAATACTTCATGAAACAGGAACTCAAAAAAAAAAAAAAAGTGGGGGTGGCTATTCTGTTTGCAGACAATGTGAACTTCAAGCCAATAATGATCGGAAGAGATTAAGAAGGTCACTACATACTGGTTAGGGGAAAATTCCAAGAGAAAGAGACAACTATCTTAAATATATATGCACCAAATTGCAGAGCACCCAGTTATATAAAACAAGTACTAACAGAAATGAAAAACCAAGTAAACAGTGACACAATTCTAACAGGAGATCTTAACACACCATTGACACCAATGGACAGATCAACCAGACAGAAAATCAGCAAAGAAATAAAAGAACTGAATCGCACCAGTGAATGAATAGACTTAATAGACATATACAGAGTATTCAACCCAACAACAAGAGAATATACATTCTTGTTAGCAGTGCATGGGTCATTTTCTAAAACTGACCATATATTAATTCACAAAACATATCTAAATAAATGCAAAAGGGTTGAAATTGTCCCCTGCATGCTTTCAGATATAGCGCTATGAAATTAGAAATTAATGATAAAAGATACTACAAAATTCCCACAAACACATGGAAACTGAAAAACACACTCTTGAGTTATCACTGGGTCACAGAGGAAATTAAAGAAGAAATTAAACACTATCTACAAGAAAATGAAAACACAAATACAAATTACCGTAATCTGTGGGTTGCAATGAAAGCCATCCTCAGAGGAAAATTTATTGCACTGAGTTCCCATATCAGGAAAACAGAACGAATACAAATAAATAACCTGATGCTACACCTCAAACAGCTAGAAAAAGAAGAGCAAGTCAAGCCAAAAGAAGAGAGGAAATTATAAAAGTCAGAGCAGAAATCAACACAATAGAGACTAAGAAAACAATCCAAAGAATCAATGAATCAAAAAGTTGGTTCTTTGAAAGAATAAATAAAATCGATAAGCCCCTAGCCAACCTTATTTAAAAAGGGAAGAAAAAGTTCAAATTCATGCAATAAGGAATGAAAGAGGAGATATCACTGCAGACCCTATAGAAATACAGAAAATCATCAACACCTATTTCAAAAACATCTACTCTAAAAGGTTTGATAACACAGAGGAAATGGGCAGATTCCTAGAACGCATACGAAGTACCAAAGCTAGGTTATGAAGGTGTAAAACTACTCAATAACCCAATTTCTATTAATGAAATTGAAAACGTAATTAAATCCTTACCTACAAAGAAGAGCCCAGGCCCAGACAGATTCACTGCAGAGTTCTGCAAGAAATACAAAGAAGACCTAATGCCAACCCTCCTCAAACTCTTCAATGAAATTGAAAGGGAAGCAATCCTTCCTAAATCGTTCCTAGAAGCAAATATTACCCTAGTACCAAAACCTGAAGAGGGCCCAACTGAAAAAGAGAACTACAGACCAATCTCCCTAATGAATACAGATGTAAAAATCCTCAATAAAATATTGGCAAATAGGATGCAGCAAATCAAGAAGACCATACACCATGACCAAGTGGGATTCATCCCAGGCATGTAGGGATGGTTCAATCTATGTAAATCAATAAATGTAATACACCATATCAATAGAGCCAAAAGTAAGAACCACATGATCATTTCTATAGATGCAGAAAAGCTTTTGACATGGTCCAACATTCATTCATGATAAGAACCTTGCAGAAAATTGGAATAGATGGTCTTTACCTCAATATAATAAAGGCCATCTATGACAAACCAACAGCCAATATCATACCAAATGGCCAAAAATTGAAGGACTTTACTTTAAAATCAGGCACAAGACAAGGATGTCCCTTATCACTGCTCCTATTTAATATAGTGTTGGAAATACTATCCAGAGCAATTAGACAAGAGAGAGAAATAAAAGGCGTAAGGATAGGAAAAGAAGAAGTTAAGCTATCATTATTTGCAGATGACATGATACTCTATATAGAAGATCCCCAAAACTCCATTGAAAGACTGATAGATATAATAAATAAATTCAGTAATGTAGCTGGATATAAAATCAATACTCAAAAATCAATAGCATTCCCATACACTAACAACAAAGTCACAGAGAGAGAAATAAGAGAAGCCACACCCTTCACACTAGCAACCAAGAAAATGAAATATCTAGGAATTACTCTCATGGAAGAAGTGAAAGACCTGTAAAAGGAAAATTATAATACACTGAAAAATGAAATTGAAGATGATCTCAGGAAATGGAAAGACATCCCTTGCTCATGGATAGGAAGAATAAATAGAGTGAAAATGGCCATTCTCCCAAAACTTTTATACAGATTCAATGCAATCCTGATAAAAATACCATCTACATACCCCACAGAACTTAAGAAATCACTCCTAAAATTCATCTGGAGTGAGAAGAGACCTAGAATAGCAAGGACAGTTCTAAGCAGCAAAGGCAAGGCAGGAGGTATCACAATCCCTGACTTGAAGTTATGCTACAAAGCAACCATAGTAAAATCAACATGGTACGGGAACCAAAACAGAGCTGAAGATCAGTGGAATAGATTCGAAGATACAACCACAACTGCAAACACACTCAACCACCTTATCTTCGACAAAGGGACATGTTCACTGGGAGAACGACAGTCTCTTTAATAAATGGTGCTGGAAAAACTGGCTCTCCATATGCCAAAAACTAAAACTAGACCCATGCCTATCACCATGTACTAAAATAAAATTTAAGCGGATCAAAGATCTAAATATTAAACAGAAACACTAAATCTATTGGAAGACAAATTGGGTAAAAACCTTGAATATATAGGAGTAGGTAGAGGATCCATGAATAGGACTCAAACCACACGGGAAATACTTCCCAGAATCAATAACTGGAATCATCTCTTATTAAAAAGTTTCTTCACATCAAAAGAAATCTCAAGCACAGTGAAAAGAAAACTCACAAACTGGGAAAAAATCTTAGTAAACTGCCCCTCAGACAAAGGACTTCTGTCTAAAACATATAAAGAACTAAAAAAAATCAGACCTCCAAAATTTAAAGACCCAATCCAAAAGTGGGCATCTGAGATGAATAAACAATTCTCTAATGAACAAATACAAATGGAAAATGAATATATGAAAAAAATATTCATCATAATTAGTCATTAGAGAAATGCAAATTAAAACCACACTGAGATTTCATCTCACTCCTGAAAGAATGGCCAAGATCAAGAAAACCACCAACAACAAATGCTGGAAAGGCTGTGGGGAAAAAGGAACTCTCCTGCACTGTTGGTGGCAGAGTAGACTAGTGCAACCATTGTGGAAGTCAGTCTGGAGATTTCTCAGAAAACTGGGACTTGAAGCCCCATTTGACCCAGCTATACCACTTCTAGGCATATTCCCAGAAGAACTGAAAGCATCATACCACAGTGATATATGTGCACCCAAGTTTATAGCAGCACAATTTGTAATAGCCAGATCTTGGAAACAACCTAAGTGTCCATCAACTGAAGAATGGATAAAAAAGTTATGGTATTTTTATACAATGGAGTACTACTCAGCTATAAAGAATGATCACATTGAGACATTTATAAATAAATGGATGCAGCTTGAGACCATACTCATAAGTGAAATAAATCAAACTCACATGTATAAATATCGAATAGTTTCCCTAGTGTAAGAAATGATAAGAATACATAAAAGTATGTGGTAATCATATTGGTTTGAAGCCATATAATGTTTTCACTCATTAACCACAATGGTTTTAACCTGGGTTGTTCGATTTTAGTAATTTATGATAGTACAAATAGCTATTTTGAAGAAAACAACACAACATAAAAGCCAGTGCTGATTTAATATCATCTTGTTTTGAAGTCCCATCAAGCTGTGATACATCTGTTTCCACTGGTTTTAACAAATTTATCTTACTATATTTCACTATATGCTATAGTATAAACAAAATTCTTTATAGGCAACTAGATAATAAAGAATCCATTTTTCATTTTCTATTAGCTGGTTCTAAATACCCTGTAATTCTTGCATTCTCTTGAATGGCTTCACACTGTTAATATGTTTGATGTTATAGCATACAAAGTTACACTCAAATAATTCAAGGAAAGAGGCACTATGGCGACTACTATTATGTTAGATTATCTGGTGGTAAAACACAATGATGCTTGAATGGTTTGGTTCTGCCCTGCATTGTTCTGTTACAGTGTCCTCTCTTATCTCAATCTCCCCTCTTTTTTAAATTAATCTATTTTCTCTCATTTTTTTTAATTAAGGGAAAACTAAATTAAAAACAGCAGGACATATGATAGTAACTTTCTTGGTTTTCCTATTAACCTGATTTGAACCCCAATATTGCTCTCCCCATATTGTTCTGTCTGATTATTCTATATTTTATTTTGTTTGATAGTATCAAGTTTGAGGGTATAGGCAACCACTCTGAAGGCAATAAGATATACTATGATGCCCATTATGGTTTGACTATTATCCTTTTTTTGAAGTCCTGCAAGGTCTTCAGTGTAGTTTCATTGGTCTTGTTCTGTACTGTTTTGATCAATTCTAGTATATCTGATGATATAGATAATTCAATTTAAAAATAGCAAGAGGCACAATGGTAACCACTTTTGATCACCTGGTATTGTATTTTTGCATCGTGTGCTATGCTCACTCTTCTGTTCTGACTCTGTTTTGCTTAGTCACATTTGGTTTTATTATCTTCAAAAAAAAAAAGTAATAAGAACCGTGGGAGCAATAAAACCCAAACAGTCTAATTGTTATTGTAAAAAAGAGAGGAAAGGAAGGACTAAGGTATATAACCGCAGGTACATTCGAGTGTGTAGGATGGAAAACCATATTACTGAGCTTTTGTTGGATCATTGAATGGAACTGTCTCCAATTTCACTGTATGAATGTCCACTTTATATGCTTTACTTTTGTAATTTGGACAACTGTTCCTGGGAAGATAATATATAACCTATTAACTGGTGATTTCTTACTGTATAATTTTTTCTTGAAATGATGTATTATTTGTACCCTTTTACTGCTTTGTTTTTTATGTCCTTTCTTTTTTTCTCTTTAAATAAAAAAAAGGATAATTTGCTTTTGGGGCTGGGGATTTAGCTCAGCGGCATAAGCACCTGCCTCACAAGTGTGGGGTCCGGAGTTCGATCCCCGGTACCAATAAAAACAAAACAAACAAACAAAAAGAATAGTTTGCTTTTCTAAAACCACTTTTCTGTGAATTCTGAAGGTATTTGGCAAATGCAGAGTGGGGCCAGTGCCAGTTCCAGATCAGAAAAGCCATCATCCTGCCTGAGAGTTGAAGAGGTCACACCATGGTGTCCCCAAGGGCCCTCTGTATCAGCCAGTGAGCAGGGATTTTTTATGACGATCATTTGCATGACTGAAGCTTTTTGCTCAAAGTTCCATTTTTCCTGTATTTTATTAGCTGCCTAGAATGGCACCATGATCAAAAATGTATTCTCATCCCAGGTTTGCTTTACAATCTAAACTGAATTCCTATTAAAGTGAAACTTAGGTTTTCTCCTCAAGGGACGTGCAATGGAATGCAATCCAGTCCCCTATCCTATTTGTATAAATTAACACAGTAACAAAAATAGCTAAGAATTACATTCGTGCTATGCCTTTAAAGTAAAAGCCCCAGGGTTCTGTTTTATCTGTTAGAGTTCAGCATGTAGGAAATAAGTGCACATTGGTGGTCAGTTAGTTATAAACTCACTACATAAACATTTCTCATGTGGCTGCCTGGCATTGAAACCAGCCCATGCCTTTCCTATTTTTATTTTGAACTTGATTTCATTTTTCTTCTTGTAAAAGATCAGTTCTTCTGGACATAGAGTGTCTTTTGAGCCACAGTAAGTTTAGACCTAGTAGAGTTTTTCTTTCTCCTTATGGTGAAGCCTTTGCAATTCTTGGCTCTGTGTGTCTAGGTTCACCAACTCATCTTGCATTTATGGGATGCCCACTGTTTACCTAGTGCTGGAAATTTGAGGGTATGCTGAAGGCTTCTCGGTTGCTCTTTTTACACTGTATTTTCTCAGTTTTTTGAATATGAGTTTTATTTTCCTTCTACCTTTTCGTAATATACTTTAGAAACACTCAAATTACTAGATTTTCTAGCATTTTAAGTAAACTATGGGAGAAATCAAATAACACCTACTCACTTGAGTAGCAGTATTTCTATAGTGCTTTTAGAGAATGAGACATGTGGCAAAATTGTCTGTGTGTGGATGTTTTAATAGAAGTACAGAAGGCTTAGAACAAGGGAGTCCAGTTATGTGGCTCTCACGTAGCTTTTAGTTACATAGCTGATATTGGATCTCTTGGGTTTTTAATTTGAACTGTTCTTGACTTTATCTACAGTGTGATCCCTGCCACACTGAGTGACACCAGGTGAGGGACCTTGGGAGAGAGGTGTCGAACTGTCCTGCCTCACCTTTGGGGTGGTATGCAGTGATATATTCTCACTACCTAAGAATGTTTCTCTTTTTATAGTGCCATTGTTACTCTAGCAAAAAAATCACAATTTAACCATGGTAACTAATTTAAATTAGTCCTAAACTCTATGGGAATTACAATGAAATAGTAACCAACAGCCAAACAAACTAGAAAGGAAGAGATGATATTATGATAGTATGATAGTATGATATTATGAGTGAGAACACTAATTCTAAGGTGGTCAAATACCTGGCCAAAGGTCATATAATTAGTAAGTAGCATAGCAAATACACTTAGATCTGCTTGATTCCTGAGCCCTGTGGTTATTCTGTCCTTTTGAATGTCACAGAGACCTAATTGCTGATATTATGTAACCATTAATAAATAATATGTAATATAGCATAAAGCACAATATATAATATTGAATATGATATATACTATTATATTCTATATTACATATTATATATTATGGTCTATATTTTGTATTATATTCAAATGCTGATATATATGATTATATGTGTTTAATATATCAAAATTCTTGTGCAAGTAAAGTATTTTATTTTGTTATGTCATCTATTTGATGTGATTGTATTTTCAAAGTAATTTTTACTTATTTTAACATCTTTATTGAGATATAGTTTATGTATATACAGTTCATCTTTTTAAAGTATATAATTTAGTAAGTTTTGTTGAATTTGTCAGCTGTTAATTATACCATTATAGCAATTTAACTGTATAACCTCTCATCTTGCCTAGAAGAAACCCCACACCCATTAGCTGTCACTACCTGTCTCCTCCAAGTCCTAAACACCTTCTAGTTCTCTTTCTGTCTCACAGATTCGCCTATTCTGGTCATGCTGTGTAAGTGAAGCTGTACAGCATGTGGTCCTTTGTGACAAGCTTCCACTCATGTAGATTGCCTTCAGCACTCACCCATGCCATACAGTATATAAAGGCTTCCTTTCCTTTATGGCTGAATAACACCTCCCATTATGTGCTCACGCAACATTCCTTGCACCCACTTCTCACATGTTGGACATTTGAGTTGTTGTGACTCTTAGCTATTGTAAATCATGCCGCTTCAACACCTGTGCAAGTTTGGACCTGGAATGTCCCCTCTAGGCCCATATGTTGACGCCTTGGTCCCCAGTTTGCTGTGATGGGGATGAGGACATGGTGAGAACTTTAAGAGGCAGGACCTAGTCGAGGACTTCAATGCCCTGGGGATGTGCCTAAAAGGGAGACTGAGACCTGGGACTTTCCTCTCCCTCTTTTGTGCTAGCTGGTCATGGGGAGAACAGCATTGCTGTGACAAGTACCACTGCTGTGATGTGCACCACAGACCCAAGCAGCAGGCCAGCTGATCAAGGGCCGGATCTTCCAGATCAAAGTAAACCTTTCCTCTTGTAAGTTGATCATCTCAGGTGAATGTTAGAGTAACAGAAAACTGACTGACACAATTCATGAAGAAGTTTTTAAATAAACATATTTTATTCTCTCTTGGTTATTTACCTAGATGTGAACTTGCTGTGGGGTCAGGTGTTAAACCTGCAACTTTTTAAGAAACTGTAGACGATTTCTTAAACTGACTGTTCCATATTACATGGCTGCCAGCAGTGCATGAGGATTCCAATTTCTGCACACCCTTGTAAACACTTGTTATTCATTGTCTATTTTCTTTGCCTTATCTAACTTTCATAATCCTATGAGTCAGCCAAAGAAAAACTCAACAAATGTTAAACAGAAGTCTATTTTGTTATCTCTATGGGGTCCTTCAACACCATGCATCATCCAGAGGGGTTCTAAATGTGTCTGAATCAGTCATGGCTGTTGTCTGGATTACTTTTTCTGGTTGCTGAGACAAAATACCCAACACCCAAAGTGAAGAAAGGAAAGGCTTATTTAGCTTATGGTTTTTGGAGGTTTTAGTCCACAATCAGGCTCCAGGGCAGGGTGGCATGATACTGGGTCAACACTTCAAGGCAGCAGCCAGAGCAAAATGTAGAAAGAATCCTCTTCTCCCTTATACTGTACACAATCCACCTTCCTCTTCCAGGGTGGGTGTAGCACTCCAGAAATCTCTGTGCCCTCCTCTTGCACAGGATGAGGATATTTACAAAGTAAAGACCTTGGCTCCAAGAAACTTCTAAACTTCTCAAGTTGGCACAATGTATCAACCATAACAGCTATGTTGAATATCAGTGATCATCTTCCTCTCATTTTAAAGATGATGACACTGCAGCAAAGTGAAGTAAATTAAATATGAACACAAAACTGCTTGGTGGCAGAGTGGCACCAGCAGACCTATCTCAGCTCTCAGCTCACATTGCCTCTTCCTAGGGAGCTGCAAACTCATCCTCCATAGCAACTCTGTTCCATGCCTGCCTTGGAGTAAAATAAACCTGTCCTAGCTTGTGTGGGTATCAGAGGACAGCAATGCTGAGACCTCCATAGCTCCAAGCTCCAATAGGGGGACTTCTGATTGAACTGGTTCTACAGATTGCCAGGGATGAGGCCGATACGCAGGCAGAAAGAATGCAGACTGTCTTAGTTACTTTTTACTCGTTGCTAAGACAAAACACCTGAAGCCAAAAGTTGGGAAAAGAAAGGTTTATTTCTCAGTTTTTGGAGGTTTCAGTCCATACTCAGTTGGCTCCAAGGCAGGCTGGCATGGCGGGGACGCAGTTCATGGCAGCTGCAAACAGCAAGCCTGCAACCCGAAAGAGAGTAAGACGCACCTTACATCCTGGCTCCATCCCTATGTGAGTGTAGCACTGCCACCATCAATCCAAGCACTAGACAATAAACCAATCACAAATGCGCAATGCAAACTCATGAGGCCTGCGGGCCACAGACATAAACCATGACACGGATAGTATCTTGTATGGCATTTCTGGGGTCAGACTGCATGAGGCTGAATTCTGGCTCTGCTGCTTGCTGCTGACACTTTCCTTATTTTTTGAAATGGAGGCAGTAGTATAATAGGATTATTTGGAGATGTAAATGGAATAATCCTCACAAAGCATTTAGCATACTGTGTCTGGATCCTAGAAAATTCTCAATAAATTTAGCAATTATCGTACAATATCACCTTGCTCAGACTATAGAAATAATTGTAATGTTAGGTTTACCAAAAAATTAAATGATTATCTTATAAAAGAGAGTAGCTGCACTGAAAGAGCAGGCCAAGAAAATAACTGGTCCAAAAAAAATCCCCCCCCTTTTTTAGCAAAATATAACATGATAAAATTTTGTTTCAGAGAAAAATCTTATCATATGAACTTCCTATCATTGCAAATTCTGAACTAATTTCCTTTATACTATGACTCTGGGCAAAAACCAACCAGCTCAACCTCCTGTTAAAAGCCTCAACAACAGAGAAATGTAAAATACTTATGCTTGTGATGGATGAAATACATGAGTAGAGCTTTTCCATAGTATCTGGGATGATGTAGATAAAAACTGCGGGCTTAATTTTGGAGCCACCTGTACACACAGCATGTCTACACAGAAGAAAGTTCCCTTGGTGGGGATCAGAATGCAGGACTGAAATCCTGGCCCCACTCTGCCATCATTGCTGATCCCACACACTGTACTCTGGTGGCTGCAAGTTTCAGGAATTGGGGGGCAGAGGGACAACACTTCCTATCACAGAGGGTCTGAGAGCCACGTGACAGTTCAAACGTGAGGGTCCTGAGCACAGCCCCAGCTCCTGATCAGGACTTGTTTGGGGACACCGAACTCCAGCATAGGGCCCCACATACTGCACATGAGCAGCCTGGATGGTGAGCTTAGGTGAAGAAATTGGTTGTGTCCGTGTTTGTACATTGTGATTCATGTCTGCTCTGTTCCTGGTGTTGCTGCTTTCCTGTAACCAGTTTTACAGCCCTTCTGGGCAGCTGGAAGTATCTAGGATTAACTTCATACTCATTTTATGAGTTGATCATTTTCCTGGGCCTCTGCCTCCTTCCCTTGGCCTCATTGATACAGCACTTGGACAGACGTGTCCTTTGCGGTCTCCATATTATTTGAAAATGTTCAGTTTGAGAAAGAAAACTGAGGCATCCACACATTGTACTTGAAATTGTCAGCTTTTATTATTTCCTGCAGCCCCGCTCTGTGGCCTGCTGAGCCCCAGGGAACACAGGGCCTTCTCAGGCAGCCATGAGTCCTGGAAACCTCTCTCCAGGATCTTAGTTGTGAAGCTGGTGGCTCCAGTGCTCAGTTCCAGGTGAGTTTTGAGACCTTTGAGCCCTTGGGCACAAGATCTGAATCTCAATGGACCTAACATTTCCATCTCCTTCTACTGCGTTAATTCTACCCAATTCATTTGCTCTTGGAGAGCAAAGTAAACTTGGCTGTTATGTATAAAGCTAAACAGAGAATATGGAGATCTGGTTAGTATTTCATGCTGGCCAGTAGGCCAGGAAGGCTTTCCTTGGGGGTAATTTACATAAGGAATTGTTTATCCCATTTCTTTCCAATGTCTGGAACTGTTCAGGGATCTAGACTGTTTCTACAATGGCACAGAATACATCCACCAAAACTGCAGCCCCCAGATGCATAGATTTTGTGCCTTGCTCAGAAAAGAGCCTGCAGCATGGGCGCTGTCTCACTGAGAAGTCATTCTTGCACCACAGCTGTGTTGATCAGTTGGGCGGGTCCATGAACTGACACCTCTTTACATTCAGTGAGAATCTCTCCCAATCATGAGGAAAAGCTTCCCTTAAGTCCTAGCAAGTGCACCAGATATTTATCATGATCCTATACCACTTAGGGTGCTGGTTGCATCAAGGAACCCACATTCAGAACACTCATCAGCTTCCGCAGAGCCTGCTCCTCCCCTGGCACCTCACTGCGGGGCCGACCATCGTAGTCTCGTGGTTCCCTTCCCCAGCTAGAATGTTTCCCCTTTCCCAACAAGCAGCCTCCATTGTTCTGCTTTGTTCTAGTTGTTTCCATTCCTTTTAAAGTCCTCTTTCCCACTGTGCCCACTCTAGGATGCATTTCAGGTAGTGCTTCTCAGGGCTTGTTGGTATCTGGCAACAGACTCTTTGTTGGGAGAGTAGAAGGCCTTGATCTTGGCATTTGTTGATTTCCATCTTGTAAATACTTCTGAGTAACTGATTTGAGCTTCCAGCATGAGATCTCTGAATGGTAAGAGCCTAGCATTGCTAAGTATTTCCAACACACAGAAACAATAGACATAACCTTGGTGCCTAAGTAATAGTAGGAAGTACTGAGTTCTGATTATTACTTTTCTTTTAGTGTAACTTATTTAGTTTTAAGTTTATATAATCTAGTCTTCAGTGATGGTTGTGGTTAAAAACTGCCTGACACAATTTCTGCAAACTGAACAATTGCTTTTTTTCTCCCAAGCTGGGCAAGGCTGACCCCAGCCAGCCCCAGCAATCCACTGCCCTTCCCTCCACCTTCTCAGACTTCCTGAAGCCACCACACAGGCTCAGCCAGTGATGGTAACACAACCATCCCTAAGCCTACAGAGCGCTTACCATCTCATGTAGGCTTTGTGGATGAAACAGACTGAGTTCAAATCCTGTCCTCTCAACTTCTAGTCAGGCTGACTGCTGGGTTTGTGGATCCTTGTGGGAGATGAAAATGACAGGTCTTCAGTACAAAGGTAAGACGAAAGGGCTGCTAAACAGCTGCTAAAACAGAAAGCCTTCCTTTCTTCAGTAGTCTCTCTATGACAACTTTCAATGGTATTTTCCTATTTTTTATTTAATCTCTTCCAAGTGAGAACAAATTTAGAAATTTAACTTATTAGCATAAATGTCTCCAGTACTCTTTCTATCGTCAATGTTGGAGTTAAATGCAAGTGTAAGAGCACTTGCATATTTCATCTCAGCAAGGAGAGAAAAACAACCAAGACACAGACAGAGATTAGATCTGTCACCTGCAAGTTCCCTACAACGCCTCCTGCAAATTCTTCTACATACCTGACACTCAGTAAGTGTTTATGATCGGGCTGTGGCAGAAGCTCAGCGCCAACCAGGTTGCTATTCTGGAAGCAGCATTTCTGCCGCTGACAGAAGGATGTGCAGGAGTTGGTGAGGACCCACAAGCCTGCATGGGAGCAGCTGGGATTGGACAGATTTGGGTCTTGGGAAGATACCATACAGCTGTCTGCATTTTCTAGGGTATTGCGTGAATGCTGCATTCAAAAATACTGCTTTTCTCTAAACCATAATAAAAGGCCTTTTATTCCCCACAATTATTTTAAAAACAGATGTACAGTTCATTTTTGTGTGATATCCACTCTGTTTTTTTATGTGCTTGTCCATCATTCAGCAGCCAGAGAAGCAGTCATTTGACAGCCAGAATGGTGGCAGTAAAACTTCAGATTAGCTAATCCCTTTCCATTCCACCAGAAGAAACAGTGCAGCCATTGTTATTTGCTGAGTCACTGCAAAGGTCAGAGAGAACTGAGATCACCTTGATAGCAATGGTGGGGATGGTTCCTAATGTTTATAGAGCATAGAGCATAGAGCGCTTAAGACTGATCATTTAAAACTCTTTACCATGCGCCCTAGAGCAGGCAAAATAGAATGGAAAGGGGAAAATGAGAGTGATATTTGGATTTCTCATGGGTTGATTATTTAAATAAAACCATCATAGATCCCTTGAGTCATAGAGATATATGGGGCTACCAGGTGCTATTCAGGGGTTACTTTTCCTGTGTTTTTTTTTTTTTTTTTTTTTTTTTTGTTAAATCAAGAAATAGTATACATCTATACCCTTGAATTTAGATTGTTGTACTGGGGTAACAATTTCAGGGAAGAAAATGTTTCCAATCCATTTTTAATTCCAGATGTATGAACATGTTGCTAAAATATAGGACTGAAACATTTTTAAGTGTTTAATTAGTAATATTTTTATTATTTCAAAAGAACTCAAGTAGTTATGATAGCTAAAATTCTGATTTCATCCTCATTTACATGTGTGAAACTTCAGGCTCTGGTAGTTGAGTACATTTCAGAAACTAGAGAGCAGGAAAGCCAGGATTTAGACCCAGGCCTCTCTCCTTTCAAAACACATGTTTTTAACAGTTGAAATATATTTTAAGTGAATAAAGTCATCTAAGTTGTTTGGAAAGCAAAAATTATAACAGCCAAATCAAATTTTTTAAAGTAGGGCCAAAGAATTTTCAGATGATCAAAAAGAAAAACCTGCAGTATGTAACCTATATAAGATACTAATAAATAAATTGGCAAATATACACTGGCAAATACACATTCTTAGTGGTAAAAGATGGATTATTAGGCGATTGATAAAATTCAATTACAACCTGTGACTTTGAGATGCTAAAAATGGAGGCATTTGGCTACAGCAAAAGATAAAGGATACAATGGTTAGAATTATATTGATGAGAATGAATGGTCAGACTTAGTAGCAAAAATAATTAGAAGGTAATCTCAGTTCCTGATTCAACCCCTGAATAAAAATATCACTGTGGTCCTGTTTTAGCTGTCTTGAATCTCAGCCCCTGAGGCTGAGAGACAGAAATGGTAGCAGGATCTACCCAATAAATTGTTAGGAATTTAATGAGAGAAGGGAGTAGAATGCTGGAGGTTACTGATAGTTATTGCTACTGTGGTTTGATATTTGACCTGTATTATTTGTAGCCCTTACTAAAGTTATATACCTACCTTTTATTTTTTTTAAGAGAAAAAAGGGTAGTAATAATACAGAATTTCAAACAAAATAAACACTAAGAAATTACTAGTTGATAAATTACATACTGTCATCTTAGAAATAGTTGAGCAAGTTACAAAGTGGACATTCAAACAGTGAGACTACAAACAGTTATGTTCAATGATCTAACAAAATCTTAGTAATATGTTCATCTGTCTTACACTCTTAAACATACATGCAGTTATATTCTTTAGAGCACTTTCTTTTTCTCTCTTTTTTACAACAGCAATTACACATTTTGGGTTTTATTACTCCTACAGTTCTTATTACTTTTTACACTAGAGATACAATGTGATATTTATAAATATTACTTCTTATTTATTTCACTTATGAGAATAGTCTCAAGTTGCCTCCATTTCACTATAAAGGCCTAAAGACCATCCTTTTTATAAGTGAGTAATATTCCATTGTATAAAAATACCACATATTTTTCATCCACTCTGCCGTTTATGGGCATTTTGGTTGTTTCCAATACTTAGCTATTACAACCTGTGCTGCTATGAACATGGGTGCACATATATCACTGTGACATAACCTTTTCAGTATTTCTGGGCAAATACCCAGGATGGGACTAGCTGGGTGGAATGGAATTTCCAATTCTACTTTACTGAGAAATCTCCATAATGATTTCCATAGTGGCTGCACCAGTCTACACTCCCACCAGCAGTGCAAAAGTGTTCCTTTTCCCCCACAGCCTCACCAACATTTGTTATCAGTTGATTTCTTGATGGCAGCTATTCTTTCCAGAGTGAGTTCAAATCTCAATGCTATTTTAATTTGCATTTCTCAAATGACCAGTGGTGGTGAACATTTCTTCATGTATTTATTTTCCATTTGTATAACTTCATTTGAGAACTGTGTGTTCATCTCAGATGCCCATTTTTGAAGAAGGCCTTTGAATTGGGGGGCTTGATGTTTTTCAATTCTTTATATGTTTGTGACATAAGTCCTTTGCCTGAAGGGTTGCTGTCTAAAATTCTTTCCCATTGTGTGGGTTTTCTTTTCACTCCGTTAGTGATTTCCTTTGAAGTGCAGAACTTTTCTCTTTTTTTTTTTTTTTTTTTATTGGTACCGGGGATCGAACTCACGACTGCCTGCTTATAAGGCAGGTGCTTATGCCGCTGAGCTAAATCCCCAGCCCCCAAACTTTTCAATAATATGAGATCCCAGTTGTGGAATCTTTGAAGTTTCCCATGCAGTATGTGTTTTGTTCATGAATTCTCTGCCTACCCCTATGTCTCCAAGACTTCTACCTACCTTGTCTTCCAGTAGATTTAGTGTTTCTGTTTTAATTTTTAGATCTTTGATCCATTTAGACTTTAGTTTTGTGCATGGTGATATGCATGGGTCTAGTTTCAGTCACTGGCATGTGGAAAGCCAATTTTTCAACACCAATTATTAAAGACGCTACCCTTCTTCCAGTGAACATGTTTAGCCACTTTGTCAAATATCAGGTGGCTGAGTGTCTTTGTAGTTGTGTTTGCATCTTCTAATCTGTTCCATTGATCCTCAGATCTATTTCTTTGTCAGTACCATGCTGATTTTATCATTGTGGCTTTGTAGTATAATTTCAAGTCAGGAACTGAGATGCCTCCTGCCTTGCCTTTGTTGCCCAAAATTACTTTTGCTATTCTAGGTCCTTTCCAAATGAATTTTAGGAATGTTTTCTCTAGATCTGTGAGGTATGTTAATGGTATTTTGATTGTGATCGCATTAAATCTGTATAACAGTTTTGGGAGTATGGCCATTTTCACAGTGTTGGTTCTTCCTAACAAAGAGCAAGGAATAGCCTTCCATTTTCAATATTCTCTTCAATCTCCTTTTTTAATGTAGCATAATTTTCGGCATATAGGTCTTTTACACTCTTGGTTAGATTGATTCCTAAGCATTTCATTTTTTTTAGATGCTATTATGAAAGGTGATATTTCCATAATTTCTGTCTCAGTGAGTTTTTTATTAGTGTACAGGAAAGCTCTTGATTTTTGAGCATTGACTTTGTATCCAGCTATGCTGCTGAATTTGTTTATTACCTCTAGTCATCTTTTAATGGAGTTTTTTTGGCTTCTATATAGAGAATCATGTCATCTGCAAATACTGATAATTTAACTTCTTCCTTTCCTAACTCTATTCCTTTTATTTCTCTCTCTTGTCTTTTCATAGGTATGATTCAATTCTATTATTTCTTTTTTACTTTTTGTCTAGTTGATCTATATCTTTGTAACAATAGGGTGTTAAGGTGCCCTGTTATAACTGTGCTCTTGTGTATTTGGTTTTTCATGTCCATTAGTATTTCTGTCTTACATAGTTGGGTGCTCCTGTATTTGTTGCATATATATTTATTGGATTTTATTATGTGTGATAGTATAAACAGATTTTTTATGGAAAATGAGATAATATACTAGCCATTGTTCATTTTCAGTTATTTGGTTCTGAATGTCCTGTAATACTTTCATTCTCTTGAATGGTTTTATACTATTTTGTTATCTTTGATACTATTGTATGTGAAGGTATCTCAGCTATTTCAAAGAAAGAGACATTGTGGTAGCTACTGTTAATATCAAGTTGTCTTGTGGTGAAGTCCTGTGTTGCTTACATTGTTCTGTTCTGATCTGCTTTGTTTTGTCCTCTTTTGTCTTAATCTCTTAAAAATAAAAAAAGGAAAAAAAGGCTACACATGAATAAAGTAAATCTTTTTTTCTTTCTTTGATCTCTCTCATTTGACCTGTCATAGTCTCTTTTAATTTGCTATTTTATGACCTTCTAAGTAAAGAAAATTAAAAATTTAAGTTGCTGGAATGAATTTTACCACCAACTTTTATAATGTGCAGTGCCACTTAAACATGCAAATATGAGATACTAGAGCATTAAAATCAATGCAGAATCAATGAAACTATGCAGTTTGTGTTTTGTATAACTTGTATGTTCCAATTTATTATTTCCATGTAGAACTGTGGCATTACTGCACAAGACTTAACTTTTTGTGTCACTTCTTGATATTAGCCTGTGGTTGGCAGTATTCTCATTGGTGGAACATAATAACCAACACTTAAAGGAGTGTAGGTTTAATTTAGCTCATGGCTTTAGGGGATTTGGTCTATCTGGATCCAAGTTAGAATATCATGCTGAAAGGGCAGGATGGAACAAAGATGCTTCATTCATGGTGGCCAGAAACACAGCAGGGAAACAGTACCAGAGAGGAAGAGTTGAGGAACCAGGTATAGTACCCAAGGTCACAGCTCTGTGACCCACCCAGACACACTCAAATGTGTGCTTCCCCAATTGCTGGTGTGGCCTCCAAGTCAATCAAGTTGACACAATTAAGATTACCCATCAGAGAGAACATCTACCAACACTCTACCCCAGGTTACTGATGAGGAAGGAAATGAGACCCTGTGTTTCCCCATCTTTCCTCTCCCTCCGTGTTACCATTTTCATGTGAGTGGCTGGAAAATACAGGGATACAGGAGTAAGAATACAGTGGGCTTCTGCAACCATTCACATTAATTTGAATTCTTTTGTCTTCTTTTTTATTCAAACTACATTCAAGTGGAAAGCTCTTTAGGCCATCAGTATCTGAATAACCTTTTAGTCCAGACATCACACACCTTTTTTGCATTTGGGCAACTATGGCTTTTTTCATAAGGCCATGAAAGCTTCTAGCTTACTGGGCTGTTTGAGGATGGGGCAAGAGGGAATATGTAGGGAGTGAGGGATGCATATTGCAGTAATTTCCTCTTCCACCTGCGGGCCTTATTGCCCCCTCACTTACAAAGCATCAATTCAAAGGTGGAATTATTAAGAACTTCAAGATGGCGACAAAACACTAAACCAGGTAGGAGTTCTTCCTCTCACAGGGACCTGTGTGATTGCACAGGTCCCATCAGGAAGCTGTTCCTGAGAAATGAAGCACTTCAGGAAGCAAATGTTCTAAATGTAGCAACTGGTTCCCAGACAGATCATGGTCTTTCCTACACTGAGATCATGAGGTGCAGCCTTGCATTGTCTGAGAGGGGTGAGTGGGCTCAGCCAGGGGAAGGTGAACATGTGTGGCCTCCTCGCAGAGCCCTGCTCTCTGCCAGCCTCCCAAGACAGGCAGAGGGAAACTCAACTCTGTTGAATCTACTGAGATACGGTGTGCATGTGTTAGGTCTGTTGGAGTCACTAATGAGACAGCATATCTGATAAGAAAAAATAACTTGGAGAAAAATGAGGAAATAAAAGACTTTAGCACTCCTCATTATGCTCTTCATCTTTAATTAGTTTTTGGTGTTCACTTTGAATTTACGCTGCTGAGATAGCTTATTTGTCTTGAGGGGAAAAAAGAAATCCTTTTTCTTTCTTTAAGACATACAGATACAGTATGCATCTTTGATATACTAGTTCACAACCCCCACCTATGCTACTTTAGCACTCACAAATGGATGTTGTGTTAGGTATCCCACTGAGATGTGAAAATGGAATACAGCAAACCCAAAATAACTTGGAAGGAGGGTGAGGCAGGGAAGAAAGGAGTCTCTTACCAGAATGTTGGAAATATATTCCATATTGAAGTTATTATGATACCACAAGAATCTGCATGTAATTCAAGTGGTTTGGTTGAGGGTAGATGGCAGAATATATGTGCGGGCAGTGGGGGATCTTTAGACATGGGGACAGCGTTTGCACAAGAGACTCAGCTCGAGGTCAGATGTCTCCACAGTGCTGAGAGGAATGAAATGCATACAAGATACTTTATCTACTGTATTTGTATTTCAGACAGCTCTGCATAATGATTGGTTGTGCTGTTATTTAAATGCCATTTGTCAATAGGCAGGCAAAAGGCAACAGTATACTCTGGAATATTTTCTCCCTAATTGTATTGGACTCCCAAAGCAGAAAAATTTAGAATTTTTAATGCAAAGAACAGTAAGGCTCTTTGTACTGCATTATCTATCAGTATTTAGTTAAAATAGCTTTGCATTTGGAACAGAATTGTTTTTATAATCTGTTACATTAGTAATGCCTTTCCATTTTTTGTTTGTTTGTTTTGCTATAGTGGGATAAATAAGTGCTGGTTTTGCTATTACATGTTATTTTTTAAGATGCTGAAACTTTTACATACCAACTGTGTTTTTGTTAGGATACCCTTTTTCACTGTAAGAGAAACATTAGATGTTATATTTAGTATCTCCAGAAAGTGCTCTTGAACTCAGTTCTGTTGTACATATGATATTCTGTAATTATTACTAGCATCTTCCTGTGATGGTGAAGTTTTATTCACAAGAGTATGCTTCACAATATATAAATGGGTTTTCTCAAATTTTATGTATTTATTGAATGATGGTGCTGCAGAGTCAAATGGAGTAACCTGTAGATGCTAAGTATATATCCTATTGGTCATCTGCACCGCTAATAATCATTTGCATACTTTTCAGGTTAGGAACTATGCATATTTCAGAGTATTTGCATCTCCAGTTTGGAATTTAAACACTCTGCTGACATCTACCTGCCTGAAGTTGTATAGAATATACCATATCTACTACACAGTGTCAGTAAGGGCTGTTGCTGGCAGAGTCTGTGTGTATTTGTGATTTAGAACCCAGCTCCCTTCTGTGATGCTGCACAGAAGCCAAAATCTGTAAACCTTCTATACTTTAGGACTGGCCTAAAAACGCTCATCTTTCACCTACCCATTCCTTCATCTAGAGGGCATTTTTTGAGCACCTACTAATGTTTCAGGCAGTGCTCCAGACTCACAGCACACTTTAGTAAATAGACTTCAGTTTGTCCTCTGTGATCTGTCTTCAACACTGCTGGCAACATTCTGATCCTATGCTGTACAATATGGCGCACACTTGACTCATGAAATTTAAATAAATTAAATTGAAATAAAATGAGTATTAGGCTTTCACTGGCTATCTTTCTGCTTTCCATAGCCATATGTGCTGAGCGGTTACCATGTCGGACAGCACAGATACACAGCATTTCCATCTCTAATGCACAGCATAATCTGCATCAAGAGGAGAAGGATTTATCACTGAGCTCACCTAGGCACAGCTTGATCCCTGAGAACAGGCAGGCACCTACATAAAGTCCTTCCATGGTATCTGCCTCAGCAGCCCTCTTCTGGTCTCCGAGGGTCAGCTTGGCCATCTGTGCAAACCCACTCTCCCAGGAACCTCTCTGGGGGTCTCTGCAGTGACACAGGGAAAGCAAGAGCTTGGCATAGGCACCCAGCTCCTCCATTGCTGCTGTCTGGAAAATCCCCCAATGTGGTGAAAACTTGTGGTGGTTTTGGGTCAAGGAAACTTTGGGAATGGAATGTGAGGTCACTGGGGATGTGCCTGTGAAAGGTATATTGAGATAGTGGGACCTGGTCCCTTTTTATTGTTTTGTAGTGCTGGAGGTTGACAGGGCCTTTCCTATGCTAGACAAGTGCTTACCACTCAGTTACATCCCTAGCTTCTTCTATTTTTTTTTTTTTTTTGAGATGGGGTTTAGTTAAGTTGCTCAGACAGGCTCAAACCTGCAGTCCTCAGCCACCTGCATATCTGGGATTACTGACTGCAATACCAAGCCTGGCTCCCTATCCCCTTCCCTCTTTCTCTTATTTTTCAACTGCTGTGACACAGGTAGCTCCTCTGCCAATGTCTCCACCATGATACACTGCCTCAGAAAGGCTTGAAGGCAAAAGTACAAGCTATCATGCACTAAAACCTCTGCAACGAGAAGCCAAAGTAAATGTTTCCTCCTTACATGTTGAGTGTCTCAGGCATTCTGTCATAGTGACAGAAAACTGACTACTGCACTTTTTATATGGCTTTGAGAACCCTTGCAACCATCATGAGTCTTTTCCCATTGAAACTGTACATGGTCCTTGAATCTTTCAAAAGACACTGCTTCAGGCAGCTGCTTCATTTGGAGATGGTTTGGGGATGAACAGTCTTTGCTCTTCTTTATCTCTGTTCAGATCTGCTTTTCATTATCACAGTAACTGCTTAGGTGAGTGAGATTTGTTACCTTGCAGACAACAGTGGAGCAAGGAGGAATAGAGGAATGGTACCTGACTCTCCAAATAGACTGTGCCAGACTTCTGCCTGGTATCCACTGTGATCTGTGGACCCCAGAGAAGTTGCCAGTGACAGAAACAACAGGACACTGTTTCGGACCTGGTTGTGTAGAATCTGGAGTTGGAAGAAATATTGGCACAGTGGATAGCAGTTTGCATGACTTTTTTTTACAAGTGCAGTCAATCTCTTTAGTAAATGGTATCTACTATTTGCAAACAGAAAAGTGTTATTGTGCTTTTAGGAGGTTAATAATTACAGTCCTTGCATCAAGTTATAGAATTCCCTGGGAAATTAAGGTAGAAATTTATTGCAGCAGGGGAAGGAATCCTAGTGTTACTTTTTTATTGAATGTTCCTTGTAAAAACAGATCTGAATTGTTTGGTGTGGTGGTATAGATCTGTAATCCCAGCACTGGGGAGGTTGTGGCAGGAGGATCAACCTGATTCATGTGAGAAACGAGACGCTTATACCAGGAAATGTTATTATGTATAGGACAGCCTTCTGAGCCAGGGCAGCTGGTGCCCACATTCTCTGTGACAAAACTGACAGTGTTGAAATCCTGAAACTGCAGTCCTCATGGTGCCAAAGGTGACATGGTACTTCACTGCCACCCTGTTGCCAAAACAGTGGAGTGATGGTCCACTTCCATGTTGTGTCACTTTTTGTCACTTGATAGTAAAGTGGGACTAAATGTGCCCTGTGTCTCACAAAATCCCTCTTGAAGTGAGCCTTTTGGCTTTGGTCAGCTGTGGCACCATAGCTGAGACAGTAGGGTTCTCTACTTCAGAAAGGTGCCTCTGAGCTGTCCAAGGGTCCCCAGTGTAGACCATCTTTCCTGAGCAGAATATAAGGCAGTTCCCCAGATCATCAAATGGACTGTATGAAGGTTGATTTGATTGTCACTACCTGTACTCTGCCTGATACAGGGCTGGACAATTCCTATAGATCATCTAGTCACTCTGGACCTTGAAGGAGTGGTAAGAGGAATCAGTGCCTTGCTCAAGGTGAACAGTGGACAAGGTTGAGTCCCAGGCCAGCTGGCCTGGAGCATCACAGGCCGCAAGCCTTGTTCCAGCACTTGCCCATGAACGATCATCCTCACAGCCTGGTCAGCAGTGAAATGCCCACTTGGCTGTTTGTCTGCTTTCATAAATAAGCATTTCTTTCTGCATAGAGGGCTGGGAAGAGACCGTGGATGCTTCCATGTCCCACCTATTAAAGACTTGCCTTCAAAGATTTCCAAGGAGCGGGCTTTGAACCTCAGCAGCCACCTGGATGTGCCCAAAGACATGAGTCAGCTCAAGAAACACATCACCCTGCTATGCAACAGACTGGCCAAAGGAGGCCGTCTCTGCCTCAGTGCCGATTCAGCCACCCCACAGACAATCATCATGCCAGGTAAGGGCCCTGTCCTGTGCTCTGAGCATAGCTTCCCTTCCCCAAACTCAAGAGATGTGCTTGTGGTTGGGTTGGGGTTTAAATTTCACATTGAAGCTATGACAGCCAAGAAAATTGCTTCTGGGTTTCCTGAAGATATTTCCAGGAAACCACTGGATAAATTATTCTTGGGGTATTTGCTTGCTAGACATTTCTCAGATGTTATGTCCTTAGAAAAAAGAATTCCTGTGCTTTTAAGTATGTGATCTATTTTGTTTTGCTTCTAACTGATAAAAAATGAGTTAGGCAATCCAACTGTTGTTAAGGAAGTTTACCAAATGTGATCTCACCATAACGTATTTCATGAATGCATGTAGCATGATGCTGACACTAATGCTCTCTGGTTAGACACCCCTGCTGTAGTCATAGAATGTGGGAGAAAACACAGGGATGGACCCAAAATAGAGCAAGATTTAGTGCTGATATATCTGTGGGCCAGCTCGCCCAACCTGAGCTTTGGTGAGGCTGTGGGTGTCGGGGTCTGCCTTTCCCATCAGGACCAAACAGCCAGCTGCACAGCTCAGGTTTCTAGCAGACAGCGATGCTGTGTTCCACATCTCCCTTCCCAGCCTCTCCAAGTGACACAGTGGACAGCACAGTGTCATGTACTAAGTATGCGTCTGGAGACAGACAGATCTCTCACTGCTTAGTGGGCCTGGCTGTGCTTCTTAGCAGAGCTGTATTTTCCTCTGCAGGTGAGTATAATCATTCTTGCCATGTTGCCAGGGTCTTTCAGATCTATAAAGCACTTAGCCCAGTGCTTAGGACAGAGACACACTAAAAAATTCGAACTGCAGTTATTACCAATGTTGATACATGACAACCCAACCTCTCAATTTAGAAGCAGAAAGCAGGGATTCCATATTCTGCAATGTGAAGCATTATTTCCTGAACTACACACAGAACCCAACCTTTTGGGATAAAAATGCTTTCTTCAGAGACAGTTCTGAGATTGCTGGCCTTCACACAGATCCACTTCAGATTGCCTCATAGCACCTCCAGAGTCACCTTTGGCCTCCATGTGCCCATCTGTGTCCACTGAGACAGGATGTTTTCCTAAGGACTGAAACATTATGCCCACTAAGTTGGTAGATGAAAACTCTTCACTGTTACTGGCACTTGGGAAATGCCTCTCCTTCCCTGCCTGCCACTGGAGCTTGAGTGGGAAAGGACAGCTATATAGTAAGGAAAACCTGAAGAAAGTGAGGCCAGCCCACCTGGTCAGGCCCCTGACAAGAGGCTGACAAGAGGAGACCCAGGTTTTCTTTGGAAAGAAGCAAGCATGGGGAGCCTGGAGACATCATGGTGGGCACAGGGCCCCGCTGCCTAGTCACACTCACCGAGCACAGAACTCTCAAGTTTTTCTTTCCAGGACTGAGCGATGTGAGGGCTGTGTCCATATCTAGGGCACAGAATGGTAAAGCCTTCAGTGAAGGATGCTTGAGTGGGTGGAAGGAAGGGGCAGATGAGAGGGGAGGAGAGCAGGGAGGGAGGTAGAAGTCAAGAAGAAAGAGCTAGAAGATGTGCTGCTCACACCTCATGTGTGCCCCATGTGTGGCCAGGCAGGGAGACAGAGGCTGTGTGTTTTCATGTCACTGACATGGCCACACTGCTTGCTCTCACTGGTAGTGACCACTGGCCACTATTGGTCCCATAACTCTCCTCCACCTTATTTAGGTCTAATCACTGGAGCACATTTTAAAAAATCATTGTATGAGTGTTTGTTAGATAACAGTGGTATGAAGCAATACCAGGAGACTCAGGCTGTGCAAAAGGTCAGATTTTATCCACCTACACGCAAGCAGGCTCACATCAGAGTGATATTGGCAGCTATCTGGAGGGAAGTCTATGTAGAGTTTGTGGGGTCACAAAGAGTCCACATGAAGTGTGTGAGGTCAAAGCTACATGGACAATCACGTATAGGTAGAACTGGCACCAGGAAGACTTCAGGTCCAGTCTTAAATGTCTTTTTTGCCCTTATTTCTTGTTTGCAGAAGGTGAGCCATTGTCAATAGTGAGCTTGCCTACTACTGTTTGTAGCAGCATGAGCTTTTCTCTCAGGTCAGTCTCAGGCCAGGCCCGACAGTGTTGTCAGTGTCATGGTCACTCACTGCCTATAACTTCCTAGAGCTCAAAAACTTTCTCACACTTTACCCTGACCACTGCACATTTCTGAGGTAGTAGAGACCTTGAGAACTAGTACTTCTTACAGATAGAACATGGAGACAAGAAGGAAGAAGCATTTTGGTGTTTTGCCTGGAGTTCCATGGTCACTGGGAGAATGGGTCTGATCTCAAGTCCCCACAACCACCCTGCTCTCTGCAGGAAAAGGACCACAAAGAAATAGGCTGCATATAGCCAGGGCCACCTCCTGCATTGGCCTAGTCTCCTCGCATTTCAATGGGTCAACAGTGGGGGAGGAAAAGGCCAAGAAAGAATTTCACACACTCTCCACTGTTTTCTATGAGGAATACTTCTTTATCACCTGTTTGTTTCATGCTTCGTTTTTCTTTTCTCCATAGGTAGCGTGATACCCTTATCCCAGAGAGTAAGAAATACTGGGAGCTCTTCTGCTTCCAGTCTGTAACTGTGCAGTCTGGGCTTTTAGTTCAGCTAGACCAGTTATATCAGAATGCACAAAGATAAAGCAACATACTAGAAAGCAGATTACTGAACACATGGCATACAGCATTTTTCAGTGACATGATCTTTCTTTACAAGATCTGGTCAAGAAATTAGAAGTCCTCTTGTTCCCTGTCCTTACCAACAGCTGACGTAAGGAAGGTCTAAGACTGTGAAGTGACTGAGTCATTAGAAGTCAAAGGCAGGAGTGTGTAATTTTATCGTGTCCCCTGTTAATTTGCAGATGGATGAATATCTCTGGTCCTTTCATGACCTGAGCAGCGGCTGAGCGCTTTCTTTCTTCCACCAGAGGCCGTGGTGACAGCATCCTCTGTGGGGTTCAGGGTTTGAAAGTCCCTACTCCCCAGGGGACCCCGCAGCCTCTGCCTTTTATTCTCTTGCTTTCCCTTGCCTTATCCATCCGCCTCTACTTAACCTTTTCCGGGTGGATCCTCTCCTCACAGAGCCTCTAGCATATTTTTCTTACGCGCAGCTCTCAGTCACATCTTTCTGCAGTCCGCTTTAGTATGTTTCCAACCTCAGTTCACTGCCCTCTCCTCTCAGAACCAGAGTCACAAAGACCACCAGGATGTTGTTTTTAAGAAATCTGAATGAGAATGACCTCGTGGGCTGGCTGGCTTCTCACACATGTGTGCCACCTGGTTTTCCCTCACAGGTGCACTGGCTGAGACTCACTTTAGTTACCAGAAGCTTCTTTGTGGCCTCAGTGTTCAGGAGAGTGTCTCAGTGGCCCTAATCTCGATAGAGATTTGGCTCTCTTGAATATCCATGCACAACTTACTGCATGTTCAAGAGGGTCTAACATTTAACCTGGAAAATATGAGAGCTCTAATCATTTCTCTATCTTTAAAGAAAGAAAGAAAAAAAAAGAAAGAAATCCTTCATTTCAATGAGGTGATACTTTGCCTACAAGAAGTGGAGTGAGTGGTGGTCCCCCTGGGGGAAGTGTGAGCTGAGGGAGAGGGATGGCCCCCAGGAGGTGGGCAGTGCACATAAGCAAGGAGAGGGCACTGAGATGTCCTAGGCTCGAGCTAGCACACAGCTGAGCATTTCCTTCATGTGCACATCTGAGCCGGAAGTCAGGACGCCAGGAGCTTCAGCTGGATTTTCTTTGGCACTGCCAGATTTTGGAGCCAAAAGGAAGATGAAGGGTGGGGAAAGAAGCAAAGAAAGTTTGGTGAATAAAATGACCCTTTTCATGGATGTGGATCAAGTTATTTATTATCTTGAGATGGCCATCCAGGAATTAGTATTCTTACCATCTATATTACATTAAATAGGACGAGAAAATACACAGTATAAATCTGAACAAGGCATCTAGGCTGTCCTCTTTGGAAATAAACTTAAAACTCTCACTTTTTAAACTTGTGTCGATGACTCTCTTGCCTTAAGGATTTGATGTTATTTTGATGCTACTTCCAAATGACCCATTTTAACAGATTTTAATTCTCCAAGATCTCACTGACATGCTTAATAAGACATTCGGTGTTTACTTTTATATTGTCAGTGTGATTTAACTGTTGGTCTTACATTTTAAATTTCTATAAATTTGAAGTCTATCATTAAGGAAATTCAGGAGTATATGGTACAAGAAAGGCTTCAGGAAAATTAGTAGAAGAAAATACTTTGTACACTGAAAAAAGAAAAATAAGTACTAAATTGAGAATATTGCCATGAAGTGGATTTGACATCAGAATTTAGAGGCATTCCAGACTGGCATGACCCTTTACCAGTTCTAGGATATGGAACATGTTTCTTAACCTGTCTGCCTCTTTATTTCCTCAGCTGTAACTAGGGATGGCAATGGTTCTCTAGTAACCAGTTGGCCAAATTAAATAGTGTAGCGAATGGAAAACCCACAGCGAGTGCCCAACATGTAGCAAATTCTCACTCAAGGGAAGCTTCTGTTAGTAATAATAATAAATGCTTATGGAAAATCCCAGAGGCACTTGGCAGAAGTTGACTGAAGAATTCTAGAGTTCAACTGGAAGACTGAAGATTAAACAAGACATTTATAAAGTGTATGAAAGCTTTCCCTTTCAGAATATTATAAAATAACAGGAGATAGCAATGTTGCAGTTCTAAAAAGAGCTTAAGCAAGTTAGAAACCTCAGAACTGATTAAAGTGTGGAAGATTTGAGGCTCTTTGGTATCAAAACAAGACCACCTAAAACTGAGACCAATATTTCATGGTAGACACTGGGAAAATGTAAGAGTTGTTTGAGAAGTAAAGTTAAAATAAATTTAGTTTATGCTATCCAAAATTTAGAGTATCCCCATAGCAATGTGCTAATTTTTAGCGTCACTAAAGAAGTAAAGTTATTGTTTTGTTTCTTGCAAAGTAGTACATACTCAAATTTGATTACACTAACACCTTTGCAAAGAGGTGTTTTTAGGAAAGTGTACTCTAAGTTATCATCATTTTCCAGGGTCTCTCTTAAGTGCAGCTCATTTTCTTTAGACTCGTCTATCCTACCCTCAGTCTGTCAGTTTTCTTCTCTTTATTATTGACAGGACCATCAGATTTTTCAGAAGCCTTGCATATTGCAGGAGCAGTTTACTCTTGGTATTGCATTTTGCATCATTTGCAAAATCTGTAGTTTCTGTCCCTAGCCAATTTGTGTTGTATGTGCAACAATTTTCTATAGTCAGTGAGGGATTAACTGAGAAACTGGTAATAACAGGTATACTAGTTTACTTTTATTTTGTTGGTGAGATGACAGACCCCATGTCCAAAGTTAAAGGAAGAAAAGTTTATTTGGCTTACAGTTTGTAGAGGTTTCAGTCCAGAATCGGCTGGCTGCAAAGTAGGGTGGCTTGGCAGCAATGATCATGGAAGCCAGAAAGTAGAAAACAGTAAGAAGAACAGAAAAGACTCTTTCTGTCCTTCATACTGTATGTAGGCTACATATCCTAGGGTAGGTATGGCACTCACACCCTTAATCCTAGCCAGAAGTATGTCAAACCAATCAGTGGCTGATTTATTAATCACACATCCTCGATCTCTGCATCACACACTCTAGATTCAGCACCCTCTGGAAAAAACCCACCTATGACAGCCTGAGGCTTTAGGAGGACATCTAGATAAACGTCATGACAGCAGGCATTGATTTAATTGAATGGTTGAATGTAGAAGGACATTTGAGTACAGACTAATTTTATAAGTGGTCAATTAGTCTTTGAATGAATATCTTTCTATAATGCTTTTGCTTTTCTTTGACTGCAACAACTGGTGTATCAAAACTTCCTTAAATAAGTGTGCCTACCTCCTTCTCCAAGTTATAGAGAATGTGCAAATCCTAACTCTGAGCACATGTGGTGATGTAACGTTTCAAAGCAACTGAAGGAGGATGAGATGAAATTAGCTAAAAGTAGAAAGTAGTGGTGAGAACTGGCCAAACCTTTAGAGAAAAGAAATAATTACAAATGTACAATAAATATTGTGAATTGACAAGAAACCATTCAAAAGAAAAGAGAAACTGTGATGAGGGGAAGGGGAAAGCAAGGAAGTGGAAAGGATTACGCACACACACACACACACACACACACACACATACACACATATAAATAAGGTAGATAGTTGTATGGCTAAAGTCTCCTAGTTCACTGGAAAGAAAGGTTTATGCTAATATTTCGTGCCTATATCTTGTACTCTGAGTGACTACTTTGAAGATAATAAGCAATGTATTAATTATTGTTACTGCATTATCTTGTTTTGAATTTTTGTTTTATTTTTTTCTCTGTGAAAAGAAATAATTAGATTCCAGCTCATACCATATGCTACAATACACTTCAGAAAAAGAGACTTAAAAGTGAGAGTAGAGGTAAGAAAGGAGAAAAATAAAGAAAAAAATCACAAAAGCACAGGAGGAAAACAAAGTTGGACACATAGACACATATGTGGAAATGTGGACACAGGAATAGTTTTTCTAAAAAGTCAGTAAAGGAGAAACCAAAGATGGCTTTGCTCTGAAAAGATACAAAACAGGTTTGTGATGATGATTACTCTTGGGGCGGGGGGTAACCCGGTGGAAATGGAATCTCTTTCCATTTCCATATTTTGTGCACACTTCCTAAAAATAAAATATACTACTTTTTTTTAAAAAGCTGTGTGATAAAAATAGCAAGAAAATAACTATACAATTGTATCAGAAAGGGTGGTAAGGTGATGACAAGGACCAGTTTTCATAGAACAGGAAAATTAATTTTTCTTAAAAGGAGGTAAACTATGGCCAGTGTGTAGGGGGCTTGCTTGTATTTCACTTCTGATAAATACACCCAGGTCCTGCCAGGACTCCTGCAGGAAGTGTGCAGCTGGCTTGCAGGTCCTGTTTTTGTCCAGCCCTCCAGGTCCTCACTGAGCACAGGGCATGTCATGCAATGTGCTGTCTGTGTGGTGTTTACCTCCTTAGCCTGGGAAGCACTTTTCCTACACCAAGTTCACTGCTTTGCAGTGTTTATGAGACCATTGCTTTTTTAAAGCACTCTCCTTCCTTGGCCTTTTTGCTAATTTTATTAATGGTCCCCATCTTACCTAATCTGGCTTGTTCGTCTTGTTCCCTTTTCTGGCCTGACTATCAGTGTTCCTTCTTGTTGAGTCCCTGGTAGCCTCACCCAACTGCCATCTGACAGCCATGAACTCGTAGGTGTATAGTCTCCTGCCAGTTTTTCTTCCAGGCTCCACGTGTCCCCACTAAACCCCAAGATCTCTCTAGTTCCATGCACTTAAGAAAGATTCATCTATCCTATGTGTCCCATCATGGTGGCTGGACATTACCCTGTGTCCAGCCCAGGGCCTCAGGAACACCCTGCACTCCCTGCTTCCCTTATTCCCCTATGGTGTCACCGAGACCTGACCATGGGAGCTCCCAAGGGTATCTTTTCACTGTCCACACTGCCAGTGCCTCCCCCATATCTCTCATTCAGATGACCTGCCAATAGTCTCCTTAAGATACCTCCTCTATTTTAAGTGCTAAAATGTAAGGGAACTCATGAGTGTTTATGGAAGTATCATAACTGAAAAGTAGAAATAATTTAATTATCCATCAAGTACTGAGTGAATAAATATAGTACCTCTATGAAATATTCTGTAGCAAAAAGAACGAAAGTACTAATATGTGCTACAGTATGAGTGAACTTTGGAAACGCCACGCTGTGTGAAAGAAGCCAGTCATAACAGGCTGCATGTTATAGAATCCCTTTCCTATGAAATGTCCAGAATTGGCAAATTTGTGGAGACAGGAAGTATGTAAGTGGTTGCCTAGTGCTGGGTGATGGTGAATTGTTGCTTGTATTCTGAAATTAGCTGATATATGATGGGTGCAGAATTCTGTGAATAGACTAAGAACTATTGAGACATATTTTTAAAAAGTAAGTTACACATGAGTTATATCTCAGGAGAGTTGTTAAAACAGCTTGGTTTTAGTAGAAAGACCAAAAAAAAATGTTCTTTGCACAAATTTTAGAAAATTCCAGTGAGGAAAAAAGAGAATTTAAAATCACCAAGAATCTAACCACCCAGAAGTAACATAAACTCAACCATGTATAAATTTCTCTGTGTGTGTGTGTTTAGTATGTCTATATCCATATCCTTAGTCTTTTTGTACATATATGCTTTCATTTTATAAAAATTGGATTTTATAAAAATTGTACTGTACCTACTGATTTACAGCCCACTTTTATACTTCTACTATAATATTTCATTATTAAAAAGCATACATCATTTTAACAGCTATATGCTTAATCAGTCTCCTTTTGTGAAATATACAAATCATTTCTGATATGATGTAGCATATGATTATTTTAGTGAGTAATCCTGTAACTAAATTCTGTGTACATTGTTATGATAATTTACTGTCCCATGAGTGTATCTGAAAAAAAATTATGGATCTGGTTATGTTGCTTTTCCATGCTTTAGAAGGCTTTACAGTTCTGTGTTACCTACTGTGTTAATTTGAAAGTCCTAAATCTGAAACATGATGTTCTTTGCTAAGTAGACCCACACCATCCTTCTAACTATATTCTTTATTGGGACATTTTCCTGCTTCTGATGCTCTTCAAATACACTGTGTGTTTCCAGTTTCTGTGCTTTTGAAGAGTTCTCTTGCCTGGATAGGCAGTCATGGCCTGGTGGTAGCAGCACCCTGATTTCTGAAGGCCAGCTGATAGGATATCCTGCAGAGCAATCCCACTGGTTCTTTCTGAGCCTGTTTTCTCTCTTGATAAGGTGAGATGACACCTCCTTGTTGTGGAAAAATAGTTTCAAAAATCATTCTGAAAATCAAATTCTGTTGTAAAAGTAAAGGAAGCATTCAGTTATTTTGCATGCAGATGGTGAAGTGAGGAAAAAGCAAAGATGATTCATGGAATATTGGCTTTGGTTATGAAGTTGACTGCAGTGCTGTTGGTGAAGCTGGGAAGGCCAGGGTGAAGAAAAGCAGTGCACGTGTGTGTTGGGAGCACTGCAGAGCCAAAGGCTCAGGATTGGCTGTGCTCCTCTGAGAAGCCCGGTTTGCTCCTGAAATAGATGTTTGGTGGCCTGAAGCACAGGGGAAGATGCAGACACACTGGCCTGCTCACGGTGTCCACAACTGGGTGGCTTTCATACTTGGGGAGAGAAGAGAATTGAGGGACGTGGTCTAAGCTGAGCCTTCCAAAGCCTAGAGGTCAGGGAGGAGGGCAGGAACCAATGTCGGTAATTGAGGAGAGGCAGCCAAGGAATGAGTAGGAGGGAAACTGTGAGAAAGTAGCTGCTGGTTGCCCAGAGCGGGCAGGATTCCCAGGGTCAGCCAGGGAGCATGGGGAGGGCAGACAGGAGGGACCTCTTTCACCTGTGAGCCCTGCAGAGCTGGGAGCACTTCTTTATGTATTCATTCTTTATCTCTAAGGGAAATAACATTTCTGTGCTGCTCAGCTTGTTTGATTTAGGGAAGAGCAAATGTAAGCAGTCCTCAGCCATCTCCTTTCTCTTCAGAGGACCATTCCGGGAACACTCTGCGGCCCTTCCTTGTGCCTCCTCCACTCCTCTTTATCTTTCTTTCTTGTGGGTTTTTTTTTTAGTGCTAGGGGCAGAACCTGGGACCTTGTGCATGCTGGGCATCTTCCTTTCTTCCTGAAGTCCTGTTAGACCAGCAAGGGAAAAGTCACTTGAAAAACACAGTCACAGAAAAGCAACTTGTCCCTGCCATCAAGAGCCTGTTTTGTCATCTCATGATGCAGTAATACAGATATCCAGTCACAAAAGGAAATAAATATTTTGAGGTGCAGAGAGTAAGGAGCCTGAGACCTGGAAAGTGGCAATGGAGCTGAAGAGGAGCTGACAGGTATAAGAACTTTCTCAGGAAATAAGATCAGCAGGTTTGGGAGTTGACTAGAGACAAGGGTTGAGGGGAAAAGAGGTCTCAGGGAGAGCATCTGGATTGCTGGTCACTGGGGAGCCTCTTGTGGGGGACAAGAGTTTGAGGGAGGAAGAGCATGAGTCCAGTTTTGTCCATGCTGACCTCGAGTGCTTATCCTATATCTGCTTTTTCTGCAGGAATTCTCCCTGAATGTTTGACTCTTTTCTGACTAATCCCAAGAGATTATATATTGCTGTACTTCAACCTATCACTTCCTGCCGGTACTTCTCATCGGCACTTAGCATTACACTATTTCTCTATTCTTTTGTGTATAGAAAGCTCTGCATGGGTACAAAATGCATGTTCACTATTTTGTTTATACAGCTGATAACATTTGACAGAATGACACACACTTGGATCACCAGGGTCACTAAGTGATTTCCTTGAGAACAACCTAACTCTAGGTCCTCAAATTACAAAAATTCACCAGACAGCAAGTAGCTCTCAGAACAAGAGGAAGGAGTGAGTGAGTTTATTAACAGAAAGCAAACATGTATTCCCATGTGCTAATGGAATATGTTCCCTATCTGGAACTATTTTCTAATTCAAGTTGCTTACCATAGTATTTAACTGAACCTCACATGAAACACAGATGATATACCCTCAAGAATGTTTCCTGCTATGAAATTTTGCATCTTGTGAGTGTTTTAGTACATTACAAAACATAATCTATGTCTGTGTCTTTAGCAAAATTTGATAACCCTTTTTATACTGTTTCTCAAATTAGCCTCAGAGATTTTGGCATTGGAAAATCAGAATTTAGTTTTCCCAGCTGCTTAAATGTAATGTATTTGATGATGGAGGCAACATCCTGTATGTTTATAGCCTAAATAAATCTATTTTAGAGATGCTCCAGGTGGCATAATGGGATGACCTAGGAGATATTCACATTTGGAAAGCTGGCACTAAAGTCATCTTGAGGTGCCAGGAAAATGGCTTTCAAGGTGTCAGTTTGCCAGAGTCCTTGGAGGGAATCTGAGAACATCACGGAGTGCTGAAGTCTAACATAATGCCTCCTCTGTGAATTTTATTGCCACACTAGCCATAGGAGGTACAGCAGGGAAGTCTGAGTGACCTTGGGAGACACCAAATGTCTTGATTTAATGAGTGAGGAAAAGCTCAAGCTGGTCCCCAGGAAGACCTGCCTGCTCTGAAGGGTTGTATGTGGAACTGGGAATTGAGGTGCAAATTTTTTCCAATTTTCTAATCTTTATCTGGCTCATCAGTTATTCAGCAAGTATTTACCTAAGTGCTCTTTTCTGAGCCCTTGTCATCTTAGGCATGGATTTTTATAACAAGACCAATTACCTTTCCTCTCCCTGACTTGCCTCCCACAAATGCCAATAATAATATTCCAGATATACGTTGTGAAGAATTTATTAGTACTCAGAAAAATAGTATGATAAGCTTGTCTTGGACACTTGTAAAATCACCTCTCAGTAATCCAAAGGTGCCTAATTGAACTATTTATGTGAAGATATTTTGATTTTTTTGTTTGCCTTTGCCAAGAATGTCTAGCAATTTTGCACCTTTCCAATTTGAGTGGCTTTTTAAGTTACATAAAAGCTCATCATCATTAACTCATATTTAACATCCAAATCTAAGGTTCCCTATTATAATAATACATTGTGCGCTAGCCAAAGCCATCACTTCATTGAGAAAACATAAATGCACCCATCAGACTGGTTCTTACTGTGAAATGTGTGTCAGTGACTCACAGACTTACCCTCAGGGTCACTCCTTTCACTCCTCTGCCCAGTCCTTTGGATAAAATGGTCTGGTTCACGGTTTGTTAGAGGAGTTTTGAGCGAAGGAGGCAGTAGTGGTGGTGTGGCCATGACAGCTGATGAGGGCGGTCCTGGGTGAAGGTCTCCTTCTGTCCTTCTCTACCCAAGCAGTGGGCTCAGTGTGCATGGGGCACACAGGCGCTTGTGCAGGCCTCCCGGGTCCCCTTGCATCAACAGTGTTGCAGGCTGTCCTGGCTTCTCTTCTTCCGCGATCCTACACTTGCTTGGGGTGTGCTCTGGGGATTGCAGGGTGCTGAAGAGAAACAGGTCACTTTACACTCTGTCCCCCTGAACTTCAATTCTTTCCTTACCTGCAGCTGTTAGAATGTCAGACCCCTTATGTCAATGAGAGGCTGTTTTTAACCTTCTGTCCCACATCCCAAGTTGCAGGTTATGGCTGTGGCTCCACAGATGGCTTGGATACATCTCTTTTGTGGTTTATGGAGTCAGTTCACAGAACTGAGGTGAGCTGGGGACGGGCTGAACTTAAGTAACTGAAAAGGTGATTTCAGGGAATTCACTTTCATCATCATCTCTCGGAGTTGAAGGTTCATTTATTCATGAGTCTTTGTTGAGTTCCTACTTTGTGCTCCTTCCCATACTAAGGTGGGTGTACAAGGTGAACAAAACAGACAAAGACTCTGCCATAATAAAGCATCCATCCTAGTGGGGCAGGAAACAGCACACACACAAGGTGGTTATAAATAGTGGTGAGTAATGCACAGGCAGTAAGCAGGTTGTGAGGGGAGGAGTGCAGGGCCGGGGAAGAAGGGAGCCTGGCAGTGGGGGAGCCGTGGTGGACTATGGATGATGTGTGCATTCCAGAGGCAGAAACAGGACAGGCCAGGGACTCCAGGAAGTAGGAAGAAGGCAGATTGTGTGAGGACAGTGACATCCGGTGGTACTAGTAAGGTGGACAGGATGGGGACAGGTCACAGGAAACCTTGTTTCCCAACTTAGGCTTATTGGAAAGGAACATTCTTGAAAGACGCCCTTTTTAATGAACCTGTTAATAACTCTTAGACTCAGTGAAAGGTGACAGTTTTAACCTTGAGTAGCCAGGTTGCCTGCACGACCCAAGATAACTGTAGGTGGAAGCCAGCAGCATATTGAAGAAGCATTTTATTAAATTCAAAGCCCAGGACTGTTCCGCTGTCAGGCATTTATCAATAAATGGAGTCAAAAATTTGAAAAGGTCACAGCACTAGCATTTAAGATGAATGATTTAAAGATAATGGATTGTGAATTTCAAAAAGGAAATCTCACTGTGATTAGAGATTCATGATTTTAATTTCACAGCAAAATATAGCTGGCTGCCATGCATTCCTGCCTTTTGTCTAAGTACAATTAGGCCCAGCACATGAGTGCCTTGATGTGCAGACTTACGAGTGCTTCTCGTGCAGAAACCACTAAAGTTTAATGTATTCAGCTCTAGCATAAGTGGTCACAGATGATTCATAATGCTGCCGCCTGCTTTTGGTGAAAATGATCCTCAGTAAGAGAATTGTCCCCAGTGGCCACGCTAATCTTCGCAATTGATTTCCTAAATGTCTGTGTGTCCGTAGGAGATCGGGAATAAACATCGCGTGGCTGGTGGGTGAAATGCTGTGATAATTGCTCAGAAACAGCAGGAAATCTGACGATGATAAAGTAGAAGTCTGCTGCTCTTGACATTTTATTTTTAAACTCTTGGCGTTGAGAGGGTCCAAGTGATATAAGATGCTCATTAAGAATGGAATTGAGCATCTATAAGGTTTCTTCTTTAAAAAATAAATGGCAAGAGTTGCCTAATGTACCATGATCTCATCATTTAGCTGCTGGGCACAGAGCAGGATGCACTGGCTTGCCCCGCTGGAACTTTAGACAGCAACCTAACCCAATAAAAACAGGCCCTTGATTTGGGCCCAGGAGACTTAATAACCTGGTGATTACTCAGGTGCCCACCTGACCCAGCTGCTATCCATGTACTGAGGAGTCCCAGCCAAACATGCTGCCAGCCAGACTCTTTCTCCTGCAACCCTTGGCGACACCTGTGATCCATTCATGTCCCTTCAGAGCTTAGCATCCTTCCCTGCCCCCAGCAAATTCCTCATCACCTGCCATGACTCGTGCGTCCCTTCTTGATCCGGCTTCTGTATCTCCAGCCTCTTCCCTTTAGTTGCTGCCAGGAATGTGAGGTGCTGCCATTCTCCTCTGTCCACAGGACCCGGAAGGACCCGTGCCCTCCCCTTGACCTCAGGTCGCCTTGGCCCCGGTAAGCTGCTACTCATCCACTTTGTCTGCTCCAGTGGGCTGACTTCTATAGTCCTCAGCAGCTCCTGCACTGTCTGTGGCCATCCCTGCACCTTCTCCCCTGCAGTCATAGGCATAGCTTTGCCCAGGTTTGCCCAGAACATTGGATCTAGGGTTGTGCTACAATGGAGATCTGCTCCATAGTCCAGCCCTGCTTCGGCTTCTTGAAGGTAGGGGCAGCATCTCTCACCCTTAGCTCTAAGCACCCTATCTCTGATGGAAGATGCTCAGTGGGGCATGTGTGTGCAATATAATCTCTCTCCTGGCACTGACAGTGTATAGAAAAACTAGATCCTCTCCAAATCAGTCTGCCTGTTATGCTACATAATGCTGGGTGAGAACAAGAAAATGAAAATTACTTCCATCTCCTATCATATTACAATTTGACTGCATCCCTTTCTAAGTGAAAACATTTTACAGTCCTTTTCATTGGTGAAGAGCATGGTCCAGACTTGGTGCTGTAGCTCTGTGAAGTCCACATGCATTACCTGTTGTAAGGTGAGCCGCTCACAGGCACAGGCTGTGGTTCAGGTGTTCTGAGTGGTGTGTTATCCAAGCGAGGTCAGAAGACAGCGCCACTTCCCTCCCTGTGCATCACAGCTTGGGTGGATGCACCAAGGAAACTGTGTTAAATTAAGCAATAGTATGTTCAGGCTGGAAGATAAATCTAAAAGATTCGTGCTAATACAGCTGGCCCCTTGGTATCTAAAACCACCCCTAAATGATGGATGTCTACCCTTAAGCGTCTCTAGGGACAGGCTTCCACCACCTCAATTATGTTCCATTATCTCACCAGCCTTCACCTCAGGAATATTTTTTTCCCTTCCTTTTTAAGGGAGTGCTCTAAGCTCATTTCCTTTTGCCCCGGCTTCAGTGGAAATAAAAAACAAATACTTGCCAGCCCCTGCCCATCCCCTTTAGGACTGGGGATGTCTGGTTCCTGGGACAGCTTTAGCTTCCAGTGCTGCAGGGGCCCAGTGTTGTGCTCTGCATCTCCTCACACTGTTCCACAGAGACGCCACCTCTACGGCAGTCTTTGCTGTTCTGCAGCAAGTGTTGGGGTCTCACATTTCAGACACAGCAGGGCTGTATACCAAGGAGGAAGATCCATTCTCATCATTAATGTGGTAGACTCAGTCCTCATACCTACGGCTTGTGAGAAACTGAAAACAGTTGCTCAAAAGAAAAAGAAATATTTTTCCATTGTGGTTCCCTGAAAATACACCACGTAAGGGCAGCTCTACTGTGCAGACAGGACAGAATTCCATCTTCCCCAAATTCCACTAATTAGCTTCCCCTAAGCAAGTGGGTGTCCTATTGCACAGTACATCTCTGGATCTGAACCTGACCTTGAAACATCTAACCTACAGAAACCGGAAGGCTCAACTGCTTGGAAACATGGTGATGAAAACCAAAGAGAAGCAAAAGGAGACTATTCCTAATATTTGTTTATAACCCCTCCCCCAAAAATGCCTGTTTGATGGCATATTCATGCAATGAACAGCACAATTTAAGTATAATTACTACTATTGAGTGAACTAAATTTGTAACACTAAAGCCTAGGCATTTGCCATGGGACTAACAGTGTAAATCAAAAATACTGTCAAAGTGGTGTTACAGACATGTTGAGTCATCTGAAAGATCCAAGTGGTAGTATGGAGAACGATCCAATAATTTCTAAGAATCTGTGTAGGCATTTACTTAGATTTGTGTGGCCAGTTTTATGCATTTTTCTTTAGCTTTAATCCAAGGTCAGGAGCACTGAGATCTGAAATCTGAAAGTGGGTTTATAGTCAGGATTAGTCACAGTTATTTCAATGTAATTCGTGTCATGCCATGGTCGTCATTCTAGGAAACCTTTTGAAAGGATTTTTGACCCCTGCTCTTAGAGGAAGTACACAACAGGATGCGCCAGAGATTACTGCAAATAACCTCTCTTATTTGAGCCACTTGCTACCAGAAATGATTAGAAGACTCGTTTTCATAACTTTTTTATGACCCACTCTATAACTCTCCTCTGTTTTAAAATTGAGACAGCGCAATGCTTTTACTGAAAACAAACAAACAAACAAACAAAACGTGCATCATTGGTGTCTTTTCCAGCACTTTAAAAGCTACTTTTTATCTTGGTCTTGTGCAAAATGGGTTCTCGCGTGAACAACCCAGTCCCCTGGGGCTGTGGCACCGCACTTCCGGTCAGCTCAGCCTTGCGTGCTGAGGGCGGTAACTGTGCGGGGTACAGGTACAGAGCGGGTCCTGCAGGTGTCTCCTGGTGCTGAAGCTGAGTCCCGAGGTGAAGCACGAGTGTCTGGGAATAGCGGCTCCCATGTGCCTGACTGCAGATGGCATCTGAGAGAGCTGCTCAATGAGACCTCAGAGCTTGCTGGGTTGCTGCCAATGAGAAGAACTTATGCTTTATTCGTTAGCTTTGAAAGGCTTTTAAAATCTTCTCCAGAATTTACCAATTAAAAAATATGTCATTATGCTATGGAATCTTGCTTTGATGATGACGATGATCTTCTTTTAAGCCTTCTCTTCTGTTTTACTTTAGAGGGAGATGAGATCCTTTTCATTTGCATCCTGGGTGCATCCCCGAATTTTGTAAAGCTTATGCTGCAGACCTGTTGCTATGCTGCTCACCCACAGCCCCTTGCGTCCCCATATTGGTCACTCTCTCCTGTCCCTCCTCTTGCCTACCTGACACAGGGCAGCATTTCAGTGCAGGGCTGGCACAGTCAGTTGGAGATGCCATGTCAAGTTTTAGGAGTGTGAGTGGTGAGGCAGTAGGACCTGGACTGGTTCCTCTCCTGCCACTCAGCTTGTTGTGTGATGTTAAGCAGTTAACTGAGCCTTTTGTCCTCACCTCACACTGTGGAGGTGCTGCAAGGACAGTGGAGCGGGTGTGAGGAGCACGTTTGCCACAGGACTGGGCCTCTGCGCGGTGCTGGGCTCACCATGACTTTGTGGTTTGTTGTGATCGCTGTGGTGGAGAGTGATTTGTTCCTTGGTGCATCCAATGTTCTAAAACTAAGATAGAACATTACCTAAAGAAATTCTTGGTGGCTGCTTTAAAGCCCTGGTCATTTTCTTCCAGCAAAGAGATGACAATATTATGTGCGCTAGTTACATGATGAGGATAACAAACTCACACATATTTCTGCAATGCCTCACCAGCATTTGAGATTGAAAGCAGATCCAATGTGTCTCTTCAAACACTGAACTCCTGGCTGGGAGATAATCTCTCTTTTTGAAGTAAAGATGATTTGTACTAATTTTGGAGCTAACACTTAGGAATCCCTGGCTGTAGAACTGCAGTGCAGATAAATCACCTCAGTAATCCTGAGTGTCCTCTGCTGTTTTCATAGTGTCTGGCACATTTCCAGGTGAAATAGCCTCCTTTACTGACTCACCTGGCTTTCAGACTTCCTCAGCTTGTGCCCTTGATTCTGAGCGTTTTCTGTAGTTGCCCACCCGGTCTGATGAAGACCAATCCTGTCAGCCAAGTTGTCAGTACAGTTTTAGAAAAGTATGATTTATAGAGAGATAGGGTGCCACCAGGTACCAGCTAACACATTAGTGAGCAGAGAAAATACACTGGTGCCAGACAATGACTTCCTCCTCTCAAAGTTCTTATGGTCAATAAAATGGTATTATTTCAGAGTTTATTTTCTCCTGGTATTTCTCTTGATTTTATGTCTTTTTCCATCCCTTCACTCTTTTTTCTCTCTTCTCCCTCTCCCCCTCCCTCTCCTCCCTCCCCCTCCCCCTCCCCCTCTTCCTCCTCTTCTTCCTCCTCCTCCTCCTCCTCCTCCTTCTTCTTCTTTCTCTTTTTCTTCTTGCTTCTGTAAGTGTATGAAGACAGCAGAGATTACATTAAATTCTGGGTTTAGTCCAGAGCTGCCAGGTTGTCCACCTTCTCCTGACCAAGAAGGAGACACCTGCATGTCACTGCTCCAGTTTTACCAGCCTGGCTCTGGGTCTGTGTGGAGCCTTGCAGAGCAGAGCATCCCAGAGACCCTCAAAGCAGAGCCCAGATGGATACAGAACCCTGGGCCTGTCAGTTCCCTGCCTGAATGAGGTTTCTGTTTCAAGTGTGAGTCTAAAATGCACCCAGAAGTATATCAGGACACCTTCTGACAGCAGCAACACAACATTTATTTATACAGGTATAGGGTGGGACCTGGGAAGGACTGTCCCAGAGTCTGACTAGAGTCACTTATTTGCTATTGGAAGACACTGCAGGGTGTGTGGTCTGCAGAAAACATCTGGGTCCGTTTTGTCTCTGAATGTCTTCTAGGTTTATTTCCCTTAGACCTGGATTTCTGCCTTCTAGATCATAGACTCCACCCAGGGTTTCACATATTTATAGACATAGTGCTGATAGGTGCCCGTGAGAAAAATGAGTTCTCATTAGTAGGATGTTGGCACAGTATTAAGTTGGTCACTAAGAAGTTGTAGAGACAGGAAATAATGCTATTTTTAAGGAAAAGATACCTGAACTTTAGTAAGTTTGCTATTTTATGTATACATTTTAGTATAAAATCTTTCACGCTGCTTAATGCATGTATATATGTGTATATCCTGATAATTTATCTATGTCCTGGAAGATAGTGAATTTTGAGAGCAATGTCTGTCTAAAAGTTCCCATTTAATGAAGAGAAACAGATATTAGAATGAGGACCTTCAGACCTTAAAGTAAAAGAATAGTTGCTCTGTTTGTTTCAAAATAATAAATAATAGCTTTGAAACTATTTAAGAACAGTTCAGAGACCACATTTTTAAGTGAAATAAAATAAGATGCACACATGTAAATAGTGCAAAGTTTCCTTAGGTGGGAAACCCAAGTTATAAATAAACAGCAAAATAAAAGATAGTAGTGAGATCTTTCTCAAATGGGAAAGAGTTCAAGAAGTGGTGGGAAACAATGAAGGAAAGGTAAGGAACTAAAGAAAGAAATCAAATCTTCTTCTTCTTCTTTTTTTTTTTTTTTTTTTTTTTTTTTTTTTTTTTTTTTTTTGAGACAGGGTCTCATTATGAGCTCTCACTGGCCTTGAGCTCACTTTGTAACCCAGGCTGGTCTCAAACTCACAACGATCCTCCTGCCTCAGCCTCTTAAGTGCTGGGATGACAGGCATGCACCATCATACATGGCAATCAAGGCATGTTATATACATGTGCCAATTCTGCACAAGGAAAATAAGCATTATATACCACCAGCATGTACTAATAAAATTTTTAAAATAAAGTAAAAATAAAAGCCATGAGAGAAAAAGTAAAAATATATAACAAGCATCTACTTAGAAGGTACACATAAAAAAATTACTGCTGTTCAAATTTCAAGACTTGTTTGATATTTTCATAGTTTTGGTTATTATCAGAGTGGTTTTAATTTTTAAAAAGTAAAGTTGGTGAATCGTACATACACATTTTTGCTAAAACAGAAAATACATGTTATTAATATAAAGGCAAAACTTTCAAATAAAAGGTTCTAAATTGAGTCATGTTTTATTAAAGAATGGTCCTTTAACAAATAGATACATATTTTTATAAAGACAATTATACGAACAAATATTTGTTGCTATATAAACAGCCACAATGTAGGAACCTAAGAAGAATAACTGTGTAATGAGGAGCTAACTCCCCAGGTTGTGAGCTCCTTGTTGGGATGGTCAGCTTGATAACGAGGCTGACAGGAGGAAAAGGGTCCTGGGCACCTGGGTTTGCACCCTACAGATGAGGCTTGGTACCGCGCTCATGCTGGAGCAGATCTAATCAGATTGCTGGCTTTCTTAAGGAATCTAAATGAGATGTAGTCTCCCTGTGAACCACAGGTCCACCTGCCTCATGCCTTTCCATGCCATCTGTGACCCCGGTCCCTTTCCTGGACTTGACGCAGTGCCCACACTCAGCCACATCTCCCCTTCTCCCTCTGTGCTACACTCTGTGCTACATATGTTCACCTGTGTCCCAGGACTCTGAGTAGCCGTTGCCATTTCTCTGTTCCTTTCCAAATCCAGCTTGTGTGAAATCATCCACTGCGTTATCTTTCACCACCTTGGAGCAGCGCAGGCCCTGTCCTGAATGAGGTCCCCTCAGGTGCTGTGATGTTGCTTTCTCCCCTCACCAGCCTCCTTAGCCTCTTTGTGGCCCCTCCCCTCCCTTCCTGCTCGGCTAGCACTCAGGTTCTGTCCTGGCTCTTTTCTTGCTTTCTGGAAGGTTAATGTCTGTCATTAGCTACTTTCTGTATGCTGATGACTTCCACATCGGAATCCTTCCCACATCTGCTTCTCCCAAGGGCTGGACCCATACATCCCACTCCCTCTTCCCCTTAAATGTGACGTGAGCATCTTCTGCTCCTCATGTTCAGAAACTGAAGTCATAATGTTCCTCATCCCAGCCTCTCTGAGCCTGCTTCTCTTTGTAGTTCCTGTCTCGGAACAGGGCTGACACCTATTCATAGAATCAGCCCATGCCCAAGCTCTCTGTCCCATGGTCACTGATGAGCTCAAAGTCTCCACTGTGCTACATTTGCTTCACGTAAGGCATCTGTTCTCTGTTCTATCTATCTATCTATCTATCTATCTATCTATCTATCTATCTCCCTCTTTCTCCTTTCTTCTTGGATACATTTTCTGAATTTCAGAATGTGTAGGAAGAACCCTCATGGCCTAAATTTTTCCTCCTGAGAAAATCCCTATTTTAATGGTAAGGAATCCTTGTAAGTTCATGATTACATGATTGCTTTTTTTTTTTTTTTTTAACCTTGTCTGTCACCACCTGGTAATGTGAACAGGCTAAATTTGCTCTCCAAATGTTTGTATGTGGCTCTTTTTGTCTCTTTCTGTCTAACTGCTTTTGCCTGGTGAGCTCCTAATGACCCTCCTTTCCCTGCTTGCATGGTCCTTCACTGAGATTCTGGCTGAATTTAACTTCCTTCCTCCATCTCAGAGTGTTTCTATGAACCCATTGCTTATCTCATCATAGCTTCAGCACTATATTAGAACTGCCGTTGGACTCTCAACTTTAATTTCTGAAGATTAAAGATGGATTTATCATCATTAAAACTTGGTAGTAGTTCCTTGAATATAGTAGATTCTCTACAAGTCTTGTATAACTGAGTAAATGCATAAATTGCTATTTAATGTTTACTGTTCCCATAGTAGTTTACTGTTACATAGTAGTTTACTGTTCCCATAGTAGTTTATATAGTAGTTTACTGCTTACTGTTCACATAGTAGCTTTGCCAGTCTTACATGTGTAGCATCGTTCCTGTTTTGGGGTCTCTCTCCTCATTCCAAAAGTTGGGAAAGCACACAGTGCTCACCTTGAGCTTGACTTCAAAACACATTCAACAGCATATACCATTAAATGAAGAAGGAAAATCAGAGCAATGTTACACTAACTTCTTTTAGGTAAGAAGGCAGGAATGAGAAAAATGTGTGAGCACCTACTCATCTGTGTAAAAGAAGCATGGGGAGGATAAATAGAAGCCACAGAGATTGGTTACCCAGGGAGTGAGTGACAGCAGGGTAGACATAAGAGATGAGAGGGCAGCACAGCAGGGGTGTAAGGAGTGTCCCTTCTCTGAGAACCGGTTTGTACGGGACCTCAAGTCCTGAAACCACAGCGACCTTTTGTAAAAGTGCTCTCCAAAATAGATAGACACATAAAACTAGGATATGAGGGAACCCGGCATGGAGTACAGAATGGAAGAGTGGAGACTGACCTGCTGTCCACGCTCAGCAGGTGGGGACAAAAGCACAGCCCTGAGTATGTAGACTGGATGTTGTGTCGCTGCTGGGAAAGAGAACTGTACACGGTTGGCACACAGGTTAGTGAACCACTGCTCAGAAGGGCCCAGGTTGTCCATCTGACACTGCTTCCCGTGTGTCTGGAGCGAGTGAAGAAGAAAAACTGTGGAAGTTTTTAAGGTTACTAAGTCTGTAACCTTAGACTAAAGTTGGAAACAGCAGCAGGAGCTGATGGCTTTAAATTTCTGTGTCTCTATGGTCACACAGGTGTTTATACATGTAGAGAAGTATGGAAATAAATCAGATATATGTGTGTACATGTGCAAGTAGTTTGACACACTAAGGTCCCCTCCTCTGTCTGCTGAGGGTCAGGAGCCGATGTCCTAACAGCAGTGAGTACACACAGACCCCAAGTTTGGGTTCCTCATGACCAGCAAGAGGAACCAGTTGCTTACATGGTTCACACAAGTGTGTGACCTGCATTCTGTTTGTCCTGTTTTCTCCATTGTGAGTATTGCCCTGTGTGCAAAAAATGACTTTTAAAGCTGCAAACACATCCAGTTGTGGAAACTTTTACAGTAAAGATAAACATTAATAGTACTTCCCCCTGCAGTGCAAATATACAACATTTCAGTACTAAAAGAAAGGAAACAAGGGGTTCTTGGAAAAAGGTTAATACTAGAAAAGTAACATCCTGTACTGCCAGAGGTCGCAGGTTTAGGAGACACAGAGCCAAGGAGCTCTCAGAAACCATGACTGGGAGAAGATGGGAAACAGGAAGAAGTGATAGTGTTGCATTGTAACATGTATGATAAAGGTCTATGAACTGGTGCTGCTATAAGGAAATGGCCAACTAAATAGAAGTGCAGGTCTTCCTAAGTGTAAAATTTCTCTAAGTGAACAGGGAGTGAGAGAAATACAAATCACCATTAGCTAAACATCACAGTAATAAGTGGATGAAAAACCACCAGTGTGTACTAGCATCAGTTGGAGAGAAATATGAGAAGATAGCATTCATGTAATCTAAGGTATGGTTATTAATATGGTTATTACCATAGTACCATATATTACCACAACCAATATGATTATTAATTATAAAGGAAAAACTACTACTTTGCAGAAGAGAAACCTGACAGATATCCTTAACCAAATGATCACAGTTATGCACACTGGTGATGACATTTCAACATCAGGTACACTGTGATTTAGATCCAGAACATCATTCAAAAGGGTCATGCATTCAGAAGTGCAGCTTTGGGGTCAAGAGGGTGCCATATTCATCTGGAAAGTTGTCCATTGATGAGATCATAGCTAAATGTGCTGCTAGGAGGTGTGGCCTGGGGGAAAGATGAGGGCCACTGGGGTGGGGAAGGGTTTGTTAGCACTGGAAGGGTTTGTCCCTCTCCCTGTTCCTTCCTTCTGTATGTCCTGGCTGTCACAGCGTGAGCCAGCTGTCTCTACTGTGCCCTCCTGCCTTTGAGTGAATCAACCATAGACTGAATCTTCTAAAAACTGTCAGCCAAAATAAACTTCTGTTAAATTGTGAATGCTGGCTATTTTGTCCCAGTGACGGAAAAGTTACTATTACAATGTAGCACCACAAGCATCTGTGGGAGACTGCTTTGTTGATAATACCCAGAGCAGGCTGTAAACAATGTGGACTGTAAAGAGTTAATCCCAGGGCTGGAGATTTAGCTCAGCGGCATAAGCACCTGCCTTGCAAGCAGGCAGTCGTGAGTTCGATCCCTGGTACCGATAAAAAGGAAAAAGACCCAAAAAAAATAAAATAAAAAAGAGTTAATCCCACAATTCGCTCCTTTTAAGAAGTGAAACCTTCATGACTCATAAGAGTGCTGAAGACAGGACATGGATTACCATTTCCCCCCACCAATGGCCATAGCAGAGACCAGAGATATGGTCCACAAAGCTGTGGCGCTCTGATATGAGATAACATGGCAGCCAAGGATAAGTGACTCTTCGCAAATTTCCTTTCCTAGTTTCATAGTTTATTTTACTTTGAAAATGAGTTGCTCATTAACCATGATCTATTCTTGGTCTCTTCTGTTCTTAAATGAGAATGTTTTGTTCCCTCCTTTACAAGCTCTGCACAATGTCTTAGCCTATATATTGTACAACCAATAAATACTGTGGACCTGGCTGGTTCAGGGTCTTTGTTGTCTCAAACACTGACCATCCCAGCTCCCCGTTTCACTTTTACCATATCTCTAAGTTTGTGGTCTTGCATTGTAGCACCAAATAGGAGAAAGGAGTCTTTGATAGGTCCCTGATTTGTATCATTTTTGTGGTGTTCACAAAATCTAATTATTTGAAGTCATCAGACACAACCAGTTTAAAGCCATCCCAGAAAATAACACACCAGCATGCTTCAAAAGTGCCAAGGTCCTGAAGGACAGGGAGGTAGCACAGGTGGAAGGAGACTAAAGAGATGTGAAAACTAAATCCAGTGTGGAATTCCAGGGCGATCCTGAAACAGAAAAGGAGACCAGTAGAAAGAAGAAAAACTGTTCATAGTGTTTGTATGTTGACTGGTTAACACTATTATACTAATGTTAATTTCTTGGGTTTAACCCTAGTTCTATAATTATATAAGATATTATATAAGTAATGGGTGTGCCAGAACTCACAGTACTATTTTTTCAAATTTTCTGTAAGTCTGGAATTATTTAAACTACATTTTCTTTTAAAAAAAAAAAAGCTAAACTATGCTCTATATATCCTCTAGTATCACTTAAAAGCAAATATAAATAAGGTAAATTTATTGGGATATTGACTGTCTAAAATGGGTATGCATTTTTAATTTTTAAGATACTAAGAGAATAGAAAACAAGAACAGAATAGAAAGAGAAAGATAATGTAAGAAACAGGCAAGAGAAAAGCAGAGAAGAAACTGATAGGACAAATGAGAATTTAAAATGTTCTTCTGGTGCTTTATTAGGGACAATCTCTTTATGCCAAGTTTCAAGAAACTTCTTCCAAGATTAGATCCTTATTAAATGAATCTTCTATGCCTAAGATTATTTTTTAAGTATTTTGCCTTATTATTTTTCAATTTTGAGTTACAATCAGGAAAATTTCCCTCATTCCAAGTTATCTAGGAAATTATGTTTCCTTCTCTGGCTGCATGGTTTTATTATTATGAAGTTCCTATCACTTTGGAATTGTGTGTATGTTTGAGACACATTTGCCTTGCACGTGAAGTGAGTCTGTGTCAGTACCTGCTGTTTGGTTACATGTAGCCATCTTCCCTGTCCCCAGGTTACACTTCTGGTGTAACATATATGATTGTCTTACAGTCTCTGCTCTGTGCCTCTTGTTTGTGAAAATTAGAGTTTGCTTGTCTATTCTTTTCTTGCTTACTTAGTATTCTAAGTAAATTTGCAGTTGACTTGTTCAGCTTCAGAGCTTGGGGAGAGAACTTGGGAAAGTGTACTTGGTTCTTGAACTTAATTCTTTCAACCATTATGGAAAAAGTGGTGATGTTTTGTCTTTGTGTGGGAAAGATGTCTGCAGCTGTGTTTGTCACCTGATGTGGAGTTTGGAAATACAGACAACATTTTGCCAACTGCTTCTCTTTGTGAACCAAATGGTTTACAAACAAAAGCATTCCTGAACTGAGGTATCAGTGCATTATGAGGGGGGGAGTGTGGCTATGTGATAAACAATCATAGGAGAATCAACATTGGGTGACATTGCGTCCCTTTGTCCAGGAGTGCAGGGGTTTCCCTGTGACTCTTCGAAGCAGCTCAGTGCTACTTTCCTAATGTTCTGTGGAAGTAAAAGTGTCATGTGGCAGAGCACACAGGTCTCCAGGGCCACCTGGATGAGTGTCACACTGGTTTGCATCATCACTACCTCTGTCAAGACACAGGAGGAAAGTCCCCACCCCACATCCTGGGATGGTCTGCCTCATATTTCATATTTCTGGCATTGGGAATTGAACCTAGTGCCTTCTTCTGGATCTACAGCCCCACCTCTTTTACTTTTTTACTTTGAGACAGGTTCTCACTAAATCACACAGTAGACCCAGCTGGGTTCAAGCTTGCAATCTTCCTGCCTCAGCCTCCCAGAGTACTAGGATTACAGTTGTGTACCATTATACCTGGCCAAAGCCTTTTTCACTTCTCTGTGTTTTTGAGATTCATCTATATTCTGGCACATACCAGTAATTTTTTCTTTATTCTCTTCAGTGTTATTTCATCCCTTCTCCTTCTGATGCAAAGTTGAATTGATTGGAGCTCCTATAATAAGATTGCCATGACATTTGTGTATAAGCTCTTGTGGCAGTGTGTTCATATTCAGGCCTAGAACTGAAGATGCCAAATTGCAGAGCAATGTGAGAGACCACCAAGCTACTCTCTCCTAAGAAACAAAGCACTTTGCCTCAATCTTTACCTGACTTTTACTTGAGCTGTATTCACTGAGATATGCAGAGCTAGTTATACTGAAATAGATGTTCCTTTAATTGGCCAAAAGAATGTGGTCAAGTCATGCTGAGGTGTTGGTGAGTCTCAACCCAGCAAGGCAGCAACATGCAGGCAAGAATATCCTGCATGCTGACCACTGCAATGGTTGCTCAAGCAAGACCCTATAAGATTCCAGGGCCAAAATATGAGATAAGATCAGGGCATGAAATCAACTGAGGACATGGGAATAAAAAAGAATTGCACCTTCCTGGTGGTAAAGATGCCAGTCTCAGATATATTAAGCTATCTGTTGCACAGAAAATTGAAGGATCTCTGTGCCTGGTACAAAATTTCTCTGTTTCTCCTTGCAGCCAATGTCTGAAAAGTTTCTCTTCCCTAGCACTCTGCCACAACCATTACCCTCATCTCTGACTGATACCACTAAAAGCCATGAGCTTTTGGGCTTGGGGCTCTTTGTTTCAGAGAGTGTATTGAGTCAATCCATAGCTCCTCATCTGCAGAAAACTTTATCTTTGTCTTTATTTTGCATCTATGTGCCATATTGCCAAATATAAGTCCTGAACCCTCCTCTGGAGTTTTGGTAGAGCAGGCTTTGTTTAACTCATATTTTCACATACTTTCCCAAAATGGTTGTACCATTTTCTTTTCCCATCAGTGATGTTCCAAGCTGCAGTTGTTCTGCTTGCTTATCAGCAGTTGACATTATTGGACAATGGTAGCTAACAGACTTGACATTTCATGATGAAATATCTCAAATATATAACGTAATTGAAAGCATAGAAAAGTGAATGTTGCAACATCACACGCAGATTCCAAAGTTACCATTTCTCTGTCTTTTTTGCCCAACTGTCCATTCATCTCTCATAGTTACCTCTGTCTTATTTTCTACCACATCTTCTGGTTAGTTTTGAATGTTAGAAGATTTATCCCCCGACACGCCAGTATATTCATGAGAAATGAGTGCAGCATTTACTTTGGGTAGTGAGCATGATGGTTTTCAAGGACACTCTCTTGTTATTGTACACAGCAATCCTGTTTTGGTTTGTCACTATTCGAGTCTCTGGCTAGAATACTTTAGGTATGATACTTTGTCTGCTCAGTGCATCTCCTCTGGAGACACACCATGGTGACCTGCATTTCAACAGACTTGTTCATTTGGATCACCAGAGCTGTGTTTTGTTTGGTTATTGCACTGCATAGTCATTGCTGTCTCCTTTGCAGCTAATAATCTGTGGAAATCCTAAAGAACATATCTGTGTTCTCTTCCTTTTCAGACTTTATTCCCCACATTTAGTACCTAGTGATTCTTCCTCAAGCTCCAAATTGCCACCTTGTCTGTGTTGGTCATTTAGAAATTCCCTAGAAGAACATTCTCTGTTTGTTCGTCTGTCTAAGTCATTTTCTCGTTGCTGGGATTCATCACCTGACACCAACACATTGAAGAAGAAAGGTTTATTTTGGCTCACATTTCAGTCCATACTCACTGGCTCCAATGCAGGATGGCACAATAGAGAATCAGGGCAGAAGAGAACTGCTCATGGCAAGGTGGACAGGAGGCAGAGGTCAAAAGAGGAGCTACGAAAGGTCATGCAACCTCTTGCAACTAGGCCCTGACTCCTAGTCAGCTGTCAGCTCCAGTCACCTTAAAAAAGTATAGGAAGCTTGTAGGGACATCTAGATATAAGCCATGACACTGTCTGTCCATCTAGCAAATAATCTGTGGAAAGATTATATAAATTTTGTGAGTTTTTTTAAGGAATGGAAAAACTGTTTTAAAATAAAGTTTAAAAAGATAGCTCAAAACTGTCTTCTTTCAGCAGTTGATTACTTTCAAATTTAAAATATATACACTTTAAATGTTTCAACATTTCTAGAAGTTATACTGTGGGCTTGTTCAGTTTGAATTTTAAAAGAAAAATTTCTGGAATCAGTCAAACAAAGGCAGTGCAAGATCTACACACTGGTAATTATATACTGTGAAAAAAAAGACACTGAAGAGGATATCACAAAATGGAACGATTTGCCTTGTTTGTGGATAGGAAGGACCAACATTGTGAAAATGGCCATTCTCCCAAAACTGTTATATAGATTTAATGTAATCCCAATTGGGATATCATTAGTGTCCTTCATAGATCTAGATAAAGCATTCCTAAAATTCATTTGGAAACAGAAGAGACATAGAATATGAAAGGTAATACTGGGCAACAGGGACAGGGCAAAAGATACTTTCTTTGACTTGAAATTATACTGCAAAGGTACTGTGATAAAATCAGCATGGTACTGGCAAATAAAAAACCAGACCTGAAGATCAAATGGAACAAATTAGAAGATTCAGCCACAGCTACAAACACACTCTGTCACTTTATCTTTGGCAAAAGGGCCAAACATGTTTACTAGAAGAAAGCCTCTTCAACAAATGGTGCTGGAAAAACTGGCTTTCCATATCCCCAAGACTAAAACTAGACACATGTTTATCACTATGCACTAAACTAAAGTCAAAATGGATCAAATATCTAAATATTAAAACAGAAACACTAAATCTGCAGAAGGACAAAGTAGGTAGAAATCTTAAAGACATAGGGGTAGGCAGAGAGTTCATGGGCAAAAACCAAACTAAATGGGAAATATTTCACAGAATAAACAACTGGAACCCCATCTTAAAAAGTTTTACATCTCAAAATAAATTTCCAACAGAGTAAAAAGAAAACACACAATTTAGGACAAAATCTTAGTCAACTGTCCCTCAAAGGACTCAAATCTAAAACATAAAATTAATTTTAAAAAGCAGGCCCCTAAAATTCAAAGGTCCAATCCAAAAATGGGCACCTGAAATGAATAAACACTTCTAAGATGAAGAAATACAAATGGCAAGTAAATATATGAAAAATTTTTCAAAGTGATTGGTCATTCAAGAAAAGCAAATTAAAACAGCACTAAGATTGCACCTCACTCCAAAAGAATAGTCATCATCAAAAATCAACCAAAAACAAATGCTGGCAGGACTGTGCAAAAAAGGAACACTTTTCCATTGTTGGTGGGAATGTGCAACTACTGTGGAAACCAGTATGGAGATTCCTCAAAAAACTAGGATTAGAGTTTCCGTTTAACCTAGCTACTCCCCTTGTGGATACTTTTCCAGAAGAATTAAAAATATCAGACCACAGTGATATATGTGCACCCATGCTTGCAGCAGTATGATTTGTGATAGCTGATTCTTGGGAACAACACAAATGCCCATAAACTGAGGAATGGTTAAAGAAGAGGTGATATTTTTGTAACTACTCAGTTATAAAGAAGGACAAACTAGAGGCTTTTATAGGTATGGATGCAACTAGCGATCATACTCTTAAATGAAATAAATCAGACTCACATGTTCAAACATAGTATTGTCTCTTTAGTGCAAGAAACTGAAAGGTTAAATAAGACTCAAAAGATACAATAGATATAGTGAAAGGGAAAGAATCTACTCAAAAGGAAAGAAAAACTAGAAAGGGGAAAGAATAAAAGAAAGAATGGAAAACAAAACAAAATAATTATATTATACTACTAAGATAATTATACTACTAATTTCTATTAATTCATTGAAAAGAATAGTTTGTGCTTATATTGTTTGATCAACTTTGAATGCCTGTATCACATAATCTAAGCAACTATGTTGAAAGTAACAATACACAATATATTAGCCACTGTTAATTCCCTATTATCTTGTTTTGAACTCTACATCATTTTTAATCACTTTTTCCTCTCTTAAAAAGAAAGTCTCTGTTCACAAGTGCAGTACTTATCTGGCCCCTGCCGTTACACAACCTTATCTGGCTGGAACATAAGATAATTAATAGCTCTGAACTACAGGACTTGAGTCTGGTAAATATTTGTCTTTTTGAAAAATGAAATGATTTAAACACAGCTATTCTATCCACTCTCAATGCTGCTGTTCTCCGCTGGCCAGGCAGGGCTTCACCCTCTGAGAGCGTACACGCTCCTGGGGCCTGATGCAGCTCCTCAGAAAGTTTAGAGCAGTAAAGACTGGCTCTTGCAAGAAGACAAGGAACTTTGTCTGACCAATCTTTGCTCAGTTGCTGTGTGTTTATTATCATTGTTTATAATAACACTGTATTTGTGTAGCACCTTCTCATGAGTGATCACATCTGATTTTCCCATCAACCCTGGCATAAGGAAGGTTGCTGTTACCACTACTGTCTACTGGAAACTGAGGCTTAAGGGTTATAAGCAACTGGCCAGGGTTGCTGGGTAATGGTGAGATGGAGTGGGAGGAGAGGAGCAGGGTGGGCATCACCAGGTAGGACACCCACAGGACCCAGCAATAGCCGTCACTACAGCTGTGTCTGCAGGATGGCAGGGTGATGTCGGGTTCTCTCCTTCCTTTCATGGAGAACATCTGCAGCACAGGCCCTTTCAGACTGCATTTGTCATCCTCTGCATATTTCTCTTATTTCAGCGGGGACCTCTGCTGAGTGATTTTTAAGATTTTTTTAATTGTGTGTATTAGTACATGTTTACCATAAGATACATTCATCATGAGAATTTGTACCTGTGTGTGATCTATCTCAGTTTTTCCTCATTCCTTCCATTATCCCCTCCCCACAAGCTTTGTTTGTATTTTTTCCTTCCATTCTTTATAAAATTCCTTTCCCTTCCTCTTCCCCTTTCCTCCTTCCCCCTCCCATTTGAACAAGTTCTTCCTATTTCCCAACACCTATCTTCCATTCTGCTCCTTATTTACACTTTGAGTTTCTCACACAAGAGAAACAGTGCAACAATTTGTGTGCCTGATTTATCTAACTTAAAATTATAGGCCCTGGGTACATCCATTTGCCTAAAAATGTCTCAAGTTTATCCTTCTTTATGGAAGAGTAGTACTTTGCTGTATATAAATACCACATTTTCTTCACCCATTCATCCATTGATGGGCATCTGGGATGTGAATTTTTTTATTAGTACACATCTGGAACACATCATGAATAGGTTGATATGAGAAGTTGGTTGAAGCGCCACTTTGACAAGTTCTGGAAGACAAACCAGAAATCACATAGGAAGGTAAGTGAGGAACCACTTACTTTGCACAATCTCTGTACTACACTCTGTAGCACAGTGTTCAGAAGACTGCAGGTAAGGATTTATGTTGTGTCACCTTTAGGGAGGTGAGATTGGTAAAATCTGTGCCACATCAGTATGTAAGCTTTCATATTTCCATGTCTCCTGCATGAAGGAAATGGCCCATGTGGTCTCATTGGGACACAGGATATGTATTCCAAAGGAAAGACACAGGCACAGAGTGGTACTGAGCATGGGAGCCTGAGAAAAGGATGCACTGAGAGAACTGGGATAGGGGGATCCTCTGTGGTCAAAGGTGGGAATTCAGTGCAGCCTTGGCTGAGGGCCCCACTTTCCTGCTGTCGGCAGGGCTGGCTATTTTTCCACATCTGGAAGACTAACACTTGCACATTGTCCTTAAGTCCAATACTTGGACTTATTTGGGGCATTCCTTTCTGAAATCTGTAGTAAAAACAGAACATTCTTGAGGGCTATTCTCCCCAGTGTTTAACTCCCAACATTGACACTTCATCCTCTGAAACACTTCATTGTGTGCTTTTCAGAGCCAGGACAAAGGACCCTGTCCACTGAGGATGGAACAGCACAGTGTTCCTGTCTTGTTCCAGGTGTTGCCAAGTCTGAGGGTCCCAGAGCCATTGAGCATCTCCAGGGGACCTTGTTGATTTGCGTCATGCAGAGACAAATTTATTTCCTGAATTTTTAAGAGGTCAAGTGTACTTACTATACGCATCAGCAGGCTGGGCCCCAGTGTGGACCATGACCCTGTCATAAGTACTGGATTTGTTTTTAATCAGCTTCACCTCCAACATCAGATGTTTCAGCAGTGACTAGGACATTGTCAGTCACCTAATTATGGGATGCAGAGAAGCTGAAGATGAGACAACCTGGACAGCAACCAGACCACAGAGTCCATCTCAGTAGAATTCTGGGTAGCTGCCAAGGCCCCTCCTAGTGGTGAGAAAAAGTATAAATGTCAGCCAAGGTTTTCAAGGCAGATTAGAGCATTACCCAATTCCCTGCTCCTCTGTAACTCTTAGGCAACCGTTAGTCTGAAAAGCTACAACTAAGCAGTTTATATTCAACCAGAGGAGTTGATTCACTTGCGGCAGAACAACCCAAAGAGATATATTTGTTTTATAGCTGACACAATCTTAACAAGAATATTCTTTGCATGTTTGTGCTCATAACTGGGACATCATAAATGCAGCAAAAATTTTAATTAGCATCTGTATTTAAAAGTATTTATGATAAAAACAATAACAACATACTTATAGAAAATCTTTGCCTGGCTGGCATAGCCTTATGATATTTAAAAATCCTACAAGACAGGAACTGTTATTCCTACACTTTATAGATGGCTCTGCATAGCTTCTGTTGGTTCAGGGACTCACCTGAGACCCCTCAGCTGACGTGGAACCCAGGGGTCTGGCTGCAGTGTGGCATTCTTAATCTCTATCTCCACATTGTGTGCCTTTCAGTTATGCAGTTCAGTCCACCCACGTGCCATGATTAGTTCTTGACAGATCTCCTGGAGGGTCTCTTGAGAAGAGGGAGGTTACCAGAGCTGAGGGTGGGGACATAAGCCCATCATTCTAGCCTTTGGGAGGCTGGGGCAGAAGAACCATGAGTCCAAGACCAGGCTGGACTACATAGGAAAATTCTGTCTCAAAAACCAATAAAACAAAACTGTGAACCAACAAAAATCCAGCTAATCATGAAGCATTGTCTAGCAGACACAGCGAAAGAAATTGCCTTTCTGAAAATATGTGTGTGTTTAACACCCACACAATATAATCAAAGGCATTTTAGAAGTAAGTTCATGGAAACTGGATAGAAACTGAGTTACGTAGCAGTCAAAACATAAGATTGCTTTCCCGTGGGTAAAATAACTGCTACTCCTTATGTTCCCAGGTGAGGCTTTGATTTGCTTTCTGAAGTGTGGCTGCTCACAAGACTCTCATAAGATCCTCATCTGGCTACTCAGAAAACACCAAAGACATCAGAAAGCCTCACAAGGCACTGAACCGGAGAATGGCCTGGGAAGTTGTTAAAGGACAATTTCACTGTGGGGAGAATTTTGCAGATCAGACTGGCAGATGGGAAGTGTTTATTTGTTTCTTCCAAAAACAGGGAAAAGAGACAAAAAACAGATAACATATACAGGAAAAAGCACTTAGCTGGGATGCTAAAATGTTTGTGGATCTTTTCAGGTTTATATACTGATGGTTTCCATGAAGATCCCTGAGACCCACGATTCAATGACTTGGAGTTATAAGAGGTTTACCCGAGATCTGGGGTGCCCTCACTGGCCTCTCTGCGTGTCTGGAGGACTCTGGATATCTGCGCCCAGACTGCTGGAGTTCCCTCAGGCTTCCAGGTGCAGTGAAGGAGAGAGGTGGGTTTGAGGCTTCCACATCAGCCTCCCCATTCCCGGCTTCATTTGGAGACCTGCTGAGCTCCCGATAGGTGGGCTGGCCCACACTACCAGCCTAGCCCAGCCTGTTTAGCTGCCGCGCCTGGCCATAGGTCTGCAGAGGAGGAGCTGGGCAGATCTGGGGTGCCCTCACCGGCCTCTCTGCGTGTCTGGAGGACTGTGGATATCTCTGCAACCAGGGAGGGTCCACATGTTCCTGAAGCACTGCGGCCTGTGGTGAGTACCCTAACCCGGTTGCGATTGAAGAACTGTGGAGCTTCCAAGGGGCAGGTGGGCGCACAGTGTCCCTGAGGCCCAGCTTGTCTGGAACTGCGGAGTTCTGAGCAGGCAGAGGAGGGCCACTAGTTCTGTAGGCCTAATGGCTTGGAGTAGTGCGGCGCCAGAGTCCTAGTAGCTCCAAACATAGAAGGGGATTTTCAACAGATCCTGAGGAAGCTTTCAAATAACACTTGAAACACAGAAATATAGGAAAATGACAAAACGAAAGACCAAATTACAACCTGAAACCTCCAGCCCATCTCAAGAAACCCTAGGAGCGATGTATATAGAAGAAAATATATCCCATTCACCTCATATATCGGACACAATAGCCATTGAAATTGACAAGCAACTCCAGGAAGCTTTAAAGAAATTCAAACTCGAAATAATCTCCCAGATAAAAGAAGAAATGATAAAAGAAATGAAAGAGATTCTAAATATATCTAAAGAAAACACAGATAAAAAATTGGAGGAACTAAACAAAAAGATAGAATCCCTAGACGAGCAATATAAGAAACAAACAGAATACATAATGCAGATGCACAGAGATATACAGGAAATAAAAAACTCCACTGAAAGTTGTAAAAACCGCCTTAATGAAAGTGAAGATAGAATTTCAGACCTTGAAGACAGGATTGCAGCTAGTGAACAGGAAAGGAAAGATCTTTTGAAAATAACAAGGAACCAGGAAACAACAATTCAACAACTGCAAGACGATGCAAAGAAGAATAACATAAGAATGATAGGGATTAATGAAAGAGAGGGAGACAACATGAAGGATGTCAGGAGGATATTTAGAGAAGTAATAGCTGAAAATTTCCCAAGCATGAGATCAGAAACTGACATCAGGATCAGTGAAGCATATAGAACTCCAAACAGTCATAACCAAAATAAAACTACACCCAGACATATAATAGTCACCATCCCAGAAATCCAACACAAGAATAGATTATTAAAAGCTGTCAGAGAGAAAAGACAAATCACTTATAAAGGAAAACCTATCAGAATCACAGCAGACTTCTCAGCACAAACGATAAAGTCAAGAAGAGCATGGAGTGAAGTATTCCAGATCCTAAAGCAAAATGATTTCCAACCAAGACTGATATATCCTGCAAAACTATCATTCAAAATAGATGGTGCAATACGATACTTCCATGACAAAGAACAGCTGAAGAACTTCATGAACACCAAACCAACCCTGCAAAAAATATTGAAAGACAGTTTAGATACACAAAGGAAAAAACCACTAAGCAAAGCAAATAATTAAACAGAACCGAAAGATAAAGATGCAACAGCAGAGAGATAACATTCCTACAATTAACCAGCATTTAACAGTAAGAACCATTAATGTAAATGGTCTCAATGCACCAATCAAAAGAAACAGACTAGCAGAATGGATCAAGAAACAAAATCCAACCATATGCTGTTTACAGGAAACCCATCTAACCCAGAAAGATACTCACAGACTGAAAGTCAAAGGATGGAAAACAATTCTTCATGCAGCAGGAATCCAAAAAAAGGCAGGAGTAGCCATTCTGTTTGCAGACAACGTGAACTTTAAACCAACAATGACCATAAAGGACAAAGAAGGTCACTACATACTCGTAAGGGGAAAACTCCAAGAGGAAGAGATAACTATCTTAAATATATACGCACCAAACTCCAGAGCACCCAGTTATATAAAACAATTATTAACAGAAATGAAAACTCAAATTATCAGTAACACAATTGTAACAGGAGACCTTAATACACCACTGACACCAAGGGACAGATCAACCAGACAGAAAATGAGCAAAGAAATAACAGAACTGAATCACACCTGTGAACAAATGGGTTTGATAGACATATACAGAATGTTCCACCCAACAACATCAGAATACACATTCTTCTCAGCAGTACATGGATCATTTTCTAAAATAGACCATATATTAGCTCACAGAACATATTTAAGCAAATGCAAAAGAGTTGAAATCATCCCTTGCATATTATCGGATCATAGCGCTCTGAAATTAGAAATTAATGACAAAGGATACTGCAAAAATTCCGCAAACACATGGAAACTAAATAACACACTCTTGAGTAATCAGTGGGTCACAGAAGAAATTAAAGAAGAAATTAAACAATACCTAAAAGAAAATGAAAATGCAGATACAACTTACCGGAATCTATGGGATGCAATGAAAGCCGTTCTGAGAGGAAAATTTATTGCACTGAGTTCCCACATCAGGAAAACAGAACGAATACAAATAAATAACTTGATGCTACACCTCAAACAGCTAGAAAAAGAAGAGCAAGTCAAGCCCAAAGCCAAAAGAAGAGAGGAAATTATAAAAATCAGAGCAGAAATCAATGCAATAGAGACTAAGAAAACAATCCAAAGAATCAACGAATCAAAGAGTTGGTTCTTTGAAAGAATAAATAAAATCGATAAGCCCCTAGCCAATCTTATTAAAAAAAGGAAAGAAAAAGCTCAAATTCATGCAATAAGAAATGAAAAAGGAGAAATCACTACAGACCCAATAGAAATACAGAGGATCATCAACACCTATTTCGAAAACCTCTACTCTCAAAAGTTTGATAACACAGAAGAAATAGACAGATTCTTAGAAGCATATGAAGTACCAAAGCTAGATCAAGAGGATATAAAACTGTTGAATAACCCAATCTCTGCTAATGAAATTGAGAATGTAATTGGGTCCTTGCCCACCAAGAAGAGCCCAGGCCCAGATGGATTCACTGCAGAATTCTACAAGAAATATAAAGAAGACCTAATGCCGACACTCCTCAAACTATTCAATGAAATTGAAAGGGAAGCAATCCTTCCTAAGTCATTCCGGGAAGCAAATATTACTCTAGTACCAAAACCTGAGAAAGACCCAACTATAAAAGAGAACTATAGACCGATCTCCCTAATGAACACAGATGCAAAAAAATCCTCAATAAAATATTGGCAAATAGGATCCAGCAAATCATCAAGAAGATTATACACCATGACCAGGTGGGATTCATCCCAGGAATGCAAGGATGGTTCAACATACGCAAATCAATAAATGTAATCCACCATATCAATAAAGCCAAAAATAAGAATCACATGATCATCTCTATAGATGCAGAAAAAGCCTTCGATAAGGTCCAACACTTATTCATGATAAGAACTTTACAGAAAATTGGAATAAATGGTCTTTACCTCAATATAATAAAGGCCATTTATGACAAACCAACAGCCAGCATCATACTAAATGGCCAAAAATTGAAAGCCTTTACTTTAAAGTCAGGTACAAGACAAGGATGTCCTTTATCACCACTCCTATTTAATATAGTACTGGAAGTACTAGCCAGAGCAATTAGGCAAGAAAGAGAAATAAAAGGGGTAAAGATAGGAAAAGAAGAAGTTAAATTATCATTGTTTGCAGATGACATGATACTCTACATAGAAGACCCCCTAAACTCCATTGAAATACTCTTAGATACAATAAATAAATTCAGTAATGTGGCTGGATACAAAATCAATACTCAGAAATCAATAGCATTCCTATACACGAACAACAAAATTACAGAGAGGGAAATAAGAGAAACTGGACTATTCACATTAGCAAGCAAAAAAATGAAATATTTAGGAATTACTCTTACGAAAGAAGTGAAAGACTTATACAGTGAAAATTATAATACACTGAAAAAGGAAATTGAAGATGATCTCAGAAAATGGAAAGACATCCCTTGCTCATGGATAGGAAGAACAAACATTGTGAAAATGGCCATTCTCCCAAAACTGTTATACAGATTCAATGCAATCCCAATAGAAATACCATCAACATACCTTATAGATCTAGAGAAATCACTCCTAAATTTCATCTGGAACCAGAAGAGACCTAGAATCGCAAAGGCAATTCTAAGCAGCAAAGACAAAGCAGGAGGCATCACAATCCCTGACTTGAAGTTATACTACAAAGCAACAGTAGTAAAATCAACATGGTATTGGAATCAAAACAGAGCTGAAGATCAATGGAATAGATTAGAAGATACAACCACAACTACGAACACACTCAACCACCTTATTTTTGATAAAGGAGCCAAGCAGGTTCACTGGAAGAACGACAGTCTCTTTAATAAATGGTGCTGGAAAAACTGGCTCTCCATTTGCCGAAAACTAAAGCTAGACCCATGTCTATCACCATGTACTAAATTAAAATCTAAATGGGTCAAAGATCTGAATATTAAAACAGAAACACTAAATCTATTGGAAGACAAAATAGGTAGAAACCTTGGAGACATAGGAGTAGGTAAAGAATTCATGAACAGGACTCAAACCGCACGGGAAATACTTCCCAGAATCAATAACTGGGACCACTTCTTATTAAAAAGTTTCTGCATGTCAAAAGAAATCTCCAGCATAGTGAAAAGAAAACCCACAAACTGGGAAAAGATTTTAGTGAACTCTCTCTCTCAGACAAGGGCCTCTTGTCTAAAACATACAAAGAATTAAAGAAACTCAGACCTCCGAAATTCAAAGATCCAATCCAAAAATGGGCATCTGAGATGAATATGCAATTCTCAAATGAAGAAATGCAAATGGCAAATAAATACATGAAAAAATGCTCATCATCATTGGTCATTAGAGAAATGCAAATTAAAACCACACTGAGATACCATCTCACTCCTGAAAGAATGGCCAGGATCAAGAAAACCGACAACAAATGCTGGAGAGGCTGTGGGGAAAAAGGAACTCTCCTGCACTGCTGGTGGGAGTGTAGACTGGTACAGCCTTTGTGGAGATCTACCTGGAGATTTCTCAAAAAGTTGGGACTGGAAATCCCATTTATTCCAGCTATTCCACTTCTAGGCATATTCCCAGAAGAACTGAAAGCATCATACCACAGTGATTTATGTGCACCTATGTTTATAGCAGCACAATTTGTAATCGCCAGATCTTGGAAACAACCCAAGTGCCCATCAACTGAGGAATGGATAAAAAAGTTGTGGTATTTCTATACAATGGAGTATTATTCAGCTATAAAGAAGGATCACATTGAGATATTTATCAATAAATGGGCCCAGCTTGAGACCATACTCATGAGTGGAATAAATCAATCTCGCATGTGTGAATACCGAATAGTTTCCCTAATGTAAGTAATGATTCAAATATATAAAAATATGTGGTAATCATGATTCCCCATTAGGTGGCCTTGAAGCCTTATAAAGTTTTCACTCATTAATTAGAAAGGCTTTATTCTGGTCTTCTTGATATGAAGATATTTGAAGCTAGAGTATATGAAGTTTTACCCAAATATTTCAAGGAAAAAGACACTATGGTAACTACTATTAAGTCAGGTTATAAGGTGGTGAAGTACTAGGTTATTGAAACAGTCATGCTGTGACCTCTATTGTTATATTGTTATGTCCTGTTTTATCTCAATCTCCCCCTTATTGTTTCAAAAAAAAAATATTTAGTCATTTCTTATGTTTGTCTTAATTAAAGAAAAAATTCAAAAAAATTAGGATATATAAATAGTAACTCTTTTCGATTTCCTATTAACTTGTTTTGAAGTCCTGTAGTACTCCCACGATCTTGTTTTGACTGATTAGACTCTGTTCCATTCTATATGATAGTATCAAGTTTGAAGACATAGCAACTACTTTGAAGACAATAAGATTCACTAAGATACCCATTCTGGTTTGACTATTGTCTTCTTTGGAAGTCCTGTAATGTTTACAATGCCTAAGTTTTATTGGTCTTGTTCTCTACTGTTTTGTCCAACTTTATAATATCTAATAAGATAGACAATTCTTTTTAAGGAAACAAGGGACAACGTTGATAACCATTGTTGATAAACTTGTACTCTGTTCTACACCATGTGCTATGTCTATCCTTGGTATTGACTGACAGCTTTGTTTTGCCATATTTGACTGTATTCTTCCCCCCCCCCCAAAGAAAGTAATAAGCACTAAGGAGTAATAAAATCCAAGATGTGTAAAAAAAAAAAAAATAAGAGGTTTACCCCCTTGCACTGGAGACACATTGTTGCAGGCACCAGACTGGGATATGTGAATAGACAGCAGCCATGGTTTTCAGAGAGTGTTTATCTGCTCTGAGTTTACTGAGTGTGTGTCTTCGAGAGACAGAGAGAGAGAGCGCGCACACGCCAACTCCTTCAGTTCTGAGGTGACCATTTGGGGAAAAAAAGACCATAAAAGTACAATAGTTTAAAGTGTAGTCTTTCTGGTAGAATTAAATAAAAATAGAATGAGTTCCTCTTGCTGGCAAAATGGAGGTCATTGTACATCCCATCTTTAATTTATATCTATAAACATAATAATTCCTAGTACGTAACAAGCCATTTTACCTCAACCCTAACTTATTTCTGTAAAAGCAGACTTGCTTTATGGCCTGTCTAGCTGTAACTCCGCTTGACAAATAGACATCCCATAAAGAAGCTATTGGAGATGGTGATTCTGACCAGAGACTCCAGCTGCTCTGCTTACCTGAGGCCCAGCTGGAAATGCCTGGTTTTGTTTTCCTGCAGGTTAGAGGTATTCTCTGCCAGATTTGTCTTGGAGTTTCATAGCAAAAGCCTTTAGTGACTCCAGAATGATGACAGCCACTAAGATTTATATGGTATCCTAACTTTCCCAAATCGTTTATGTGTCTCATTTTATCTTTATGGAAGTTTTAGAAAGTAAAAGCCATAAGATACAGTGTTGAGTTCATTTTTGACTCAAAAATTTCAGCATGCACAATTGCCATAATGATCTGCTCTCAGTTTCTAAGCAGATAAATGTACGCTTGTTTCTCATTTTCCTTCTGTTTGGTTATTGTCAGGACAGCTTTTCTCCCAATTGTTTTCTACACATTATGCACCAGGGAGCCTCGCAGAGAGCCTTGAACAGGGCACAGGGCTGTTCTTTATCTTTTCTTTCTCACAAGCTTTGACATAAACTCATGAATTTTCTTTTATTCTTAGCTTGCCCATCTGCTGGCAACCGTTTTGCCTTAGGAAATGTTGACCCAAAGTGCTTGAGTCAGGCAGAGTCAGGGAAGCCTGGTTGGGTCTGAAAGGTTTGGGAAGAGAAGGAGTTGGGCTAAGAAGGAGGCTGAGGGATTCCAGGCAGAGCGCACATGTGGGATGCAGGGTGTGGGGCTGTGGGGTGGTTCAGGAATGCAAGCAGACTGGTGGGCTGGGATGTGGGGGCTGGCTCTTGGGGGAAAGGATCTGGAGAGGTAGGTGAAGGCCATGCTTGATGGTAGAAACTGAGGCCAACTGGAGTCACTGGAGGATTTTAAGTAGAGGAATAATATGGTCATCGTTCCCTTTGCATAGTTATATACACCACTTCTACAGAGCTTTATGTAGACACACACACACACACACACAAATCAGTGCTACTGACTGGTGAGGGTGTTCTGAGAATGTGTTGTCAGGCAGTTTTGTCACTATACAAACAGAGAATGCACTCACACTAAGAGGGTGTGATGTCTCTGGGTGATGTCATCTTGGGGATGGCCATAGGATATTCAGTCAGCCACTGACCACAGTGTCACTATGCCACGCACCACTCTATGTGTGTGTGCCTGTACCTCTTGTGCACACAAGTTGAGGCTGCATGTCCACCATTTCAGGGTCTCTTTCCCATTAGTTTCTTTGGCTGCTCATTTCAGTTTCATTCAGCTCAGTGACCACTTCACAAAGTGCCCTTGGGGACTTGGGTCCTGACCTGGTGCATCATGTGAACATGGGCTTGAGGAAGAAAGGTTCCACATGCCCAAACTTGTCCCCTCTGTCCTCACACTGCCTTGGGGAGTGTATTGTGTGGCCACCGGTGCTGTCTCCTGAGTTGGTTGAGGGGATTCACATTGCATCTGTTCCTGGCCCAGCCAGAGGTGCAGGCTCTGAAGCAGGCCTGCTGGAGAGGAGGTAAGCAGCATAGTGGCCAATGCCCCTTCCTCGCCTTTGTTTATATATTTTCACTACCTTGAGGAGACCTGAGTTCCATGATGCAGTTATCTGCAACATGGCTGGTGTATCATGGAAAACATGTTTACGGGATGTGGAAGGTGCCTTCAGGTACACCAGGGACTCCCTCATCATCACTTAAGTGATGTTGCTTATAAGAATGCACTCAACAGAGTCCAGAAAGTATGGTGTGTGTGCGTGCACGCGCAACTGTGGTGCTTTCTTCTTTCTTCATCTGTCCTTCTTTTGGTTTGTTTCTGTTTTGTGCTGCTTCTTGGTCTTTTTGCTAGTACTGTGGCATCAGTTCATATCCTTTATATAGGTGGGTGGACTACAGACAAAAAAACAACTCGCCTGACATCTACCCTTTCTCTGTTCTTCCCAAATATTTATGTGTTCTTCACTTGGCTTTAGCATCAAGTTTAAACACCTTCCCTCTCTCCTCCGTATTTCCACCAAACTGCTTCCCCACAGAGCTCTGATTATGTGTCTCCTGCATTCACCCAGAGAATGAAGCTTTTCCTGGTGGTTTCTTGCTTTACCAATGATTTCATTCATCTCTTTCGTGTTTGAGGCTTTTTGAAATTATTTTCATAGTTTAATTGTGGGGAGACAGGTTTCTTCTCTGTGTCTGTAAAAGTTGCTTTGGAAAAGGTCAGTACAGGATGTATAGAAGCTGGCAAAGAAGAGAAGAAGAAGGGCTGGGAAGGGCTACTGGAGTCCATCTTCAAAGGAAGGAGAGCTGCGGCTAGTCCGAGCCATCTGACAATTGCAAGGGAGTCCCAGTACCATGGTCTGGATGAAACCTGCCTTTTTATTGCCAAAAAGCATAGCATGGAAATGGAAGTAAAGTGAATAATTCAAAGCTGTGTTTAAACTGTGGATATTTCAGTCTCTGGAATTAGAGATTTATGCTTATGAAGAGTTAGGGAGGAATTTTAAATGTTTATGTTATCAGAGTATAAAAAACATTGTCCAGTTGTTTATCTAATGTTCCATTGGGCTTGCTTTCAAAAATACATTTAGAGGTGAAGTAGCCTGGGAAAAATAAACTGTTCCAGCCATAACTTGATGCCCCAGTAGAAATGAAATGGATCTTTTTTCATTCATTCTGAGAAGTTTCCCAAGCAGGCAGATGGGACCTTCTTTTGGACCTTTCCTTCCAGCACCTTGGTCAACAAATAACTGTGATCAAGGACTAGGGTTACAAATGCTCTGTTACTCCTCTAACTCTGACTCCCACAAAAACTACTACTGGGTCTTATTTCTTTTCTGGACTGGACACTTTGCTGTTGTACCTCCTCAGTCTTACAAAGTTCCATGTGTTGTTATCCAACAGTATTTGATTCTTAAAGATGTGCATCAACTAAAGAGAACCTGCTCTGGGAGCTTTTTGAGACCCTTTTGTGGCTTACAGAGCAGCCAGACGGGTTGAGGAGTAGGAATAAGAGCTTCAGTAGTATGTGTTTTAATAATTGCTTTCCAAACTCCAAGTGAAAAAAGACAGAATGTGAAAAATAGAATGAATTTGGGTTTCCATCTCTTTCTCATAATCACTCAGGCTGAATTCGTTCATTCAAGAGAAGGAAATACCATGTTCCCATTGTGTGCCAAGCAGTATTCTCCAGCTTAGGATCCATCAGCAACCAAAATACACATAGATCCCTGCTGTTTCAGAGTGCTGACTCTTACAGGGGAGATGACAGATAATGTACATGATAAATAAATTACATAATATGTTGTAGAGTGTTAAGTGTTGCTATGAAGTGGTATATGGGGCTGGGGTTTAGCTCAGCAACATAAGCACCATCTTGGTAAGCAGGAGGTCATGAGTTCAACACCCTGGACCAAAAAAAAAAAAAAAAAAAAAAGAAAAAGAAAAGAATGGATGATATAGAAAAAGAAAATGTAACTACACAGTTTACGATTTTAAGTTCTAGATCATTGAACCTATGGATGGTGAACCTATGAGATGCATGATGCAGTTGTACTGTTTATACCATTGAAACCAATGGAAATTCAAATTAATTCTGTTTTCACATTCTATCTTTTTGTACTTGGAGTTTGGAAGCAGTTATTAGAAAACATAGCGTAGAGCCTCTTATTTCTACTCCCCACCCTATAGAAGGTTCACCATCACTGTTGAAGGCCCAAGTGTTACAGGCATCACTGATGTTGGTTCAACTTTTAAACAAAGACTTTGAAGAAGGTTGGGGATTTATCTATGCAGAGGTCACAGGTAAAGGGAATGAATGGCCAGTACACCGTCCCCAGGATAGCGATGGGTCTGGAATGTTCTGGTGACTACAGAGTGGTCAGTGAGGCTGCGTGGTAAGAGATGAGGTCAGAGGGGTTGGGCTGCACAGCCTGTGGGCAGAAGTGGGCTTCCTCTGGGTGACATGGGGGGACCATTTCAAATGGAAGAACCACAAGCTCTTACCTTTAAAAGCATCCCTGGCTGCCATTTTGAGAATGACTGTTGCAGTAGGTAGAAGTAGGCTTCTCAGATGGGGTAACTCAGACAACTACTTTAGCAGTCATTCGGGTAAGAGGATGGCGGACTGCACTAGAGTAGTAGTGGGGGTGGGGCATGCTCAGGTCCTGGGTAAATTTTAAACGTGGAGTCAATGGAATTTCTTAAATGAATGGAAATGAGGTATGAGAGCATGACAGGAGCCCAGAATGGTCCCAAGAGCTGTGGCTCTAATGATTGGAAAGATGGAGTGAAATGGGACCAGGTGGGGTGGGACAAGTGTGTGGAGAAGATCAAGAATAAGGCTTGGGACATGTTGGGTCTGAGATGCAGAGTGGGTCATTGACAATGCAAGCCTGGAGTTTAAGAATAAATGGGGGGGGGATATAAATTTGTATATATATATATATACATTTAAGATAGCTAACATGATTATACTATTAATTCTATTAGTTCTTGGGGAAAAATGGTAGACACACATAGGATTAGACCAATTTTGCATGCATATATCTTGTAATCTGAATAACTCTTTTGACAATAACTATGCAAAATAACAACCTTTGTTCAATTCCTACCACCTTGTTCTGAAAGCCTATATTGTTTCTGTTTGCGGATTTTTTATTGTTGTTTACTCGTCCCCATTGTTTCTTGTTTTTCTTGTATTGTTGTTTTGTTTTCTCACTATTTAAAATAAAATAAGAAAAAAGAAACCAAAACAAATCTGGGCTGTAGTTATAAAATTATAAACAGCCAGCATGAAAATGATGTTCAGAATAATGAGACTCGAATGAGGCCCCCAAGGTAATCGGCAAAAAAAAAAACAGATAAGGACCAACGCCTGAGTACTGAGGAAAAGCAGACCCAGAGAAAGACCATGAGAAAGAGAATGCAGTGAGCAGAGTGTGGAACCCTAGAAATGAGGCCTCAGGCAGAGCTTTGAGGAGGGTAGAATGATCCCCATGCCAAATGCTGCTGATGGGCCAAGCACATTGGCTGCTGAGAATTGTTCAGAAGGTTCAGCAACGTGGAGGTCATTGTGACCTTGAGCAGCATCTGTGGAGTGGAGGAGATGAAGCAAGACTAGGGGGCAGGGGAAGAAGAGGGGGACTGAGCACATCCAGTGCAGAGAACTCTGGAGAGGTTTTGCTGTCGGATCAGCAAGGAAATGAAGATGCTGGTGGGAAAGTAGCGTCACGAGATGCCAGTGACATCTGATTTGGCATCTGTTGCCTTGTTCATCCAGACGCCAGTCGTTGCTCTCTCCACATCAAGGTGTTACCTCCTATTGGCCTTTGTTTTTTGTTGTTGTTGTTGTTTGTTTGTTTGTTAGCCAGCTCAGACAACCAAACTAAGAACGTTCCTCCATTCGTTAATCTAACAATTCATTCTAGGGGAGCTCTAGCTGCTGCTTTCTGCCTCCTTAACATTCAATGCCTGTCTCACTTCAAATTCCCAGCTCATTCTATGTGAAAATTGCAGAAAAAAGCTAGAAAAACGTGGCACCTAAAGCAAAGCTGATGATGATGATGATAATTTATCATTTACTAAGAATCACTGCTACTTGAAGGGCTTACATCAGCTAACTCACCTAATCTTCACAATTCCCCTATGAGCTGAGGGCAATCATTATCTGCAATTCACAAAGAAACTGAGGCAGGCAAAGCTTAACGATTTCTTTCCCTACCTGCAACAAAGCTGACAGCAGTGCAGGTGGGTTGAATTTGGGCCATCTGGCTCCAGGAGGCTGCTCTTGAGGCGCTGAAGGATTCCAAGAGCAAGCTGTTAGTGAGAGAGATTTCATTTTACATAGAAAGATAGAGTTAGGAGAGTTTTTGAAAAATGAAGCAGAATCCCAGGATTCTGTCACCAGCCTGACTCCCCCATGCATCACAGCGCCGTGTGCTGACCACAGTGCAGAAGGCTAGGGAGGAACATTGTTCAGCAATGACTTGTCTTTGTTAGATTGTGTTTCCTCAACATGAATTCCTTTTGAAGTCAACAAGAAGACATCAACCACCTATTTTTTGCATGAGAGAAAAAAAATCTAACTCCTTGGTTCTGTGTGTGTATTTGCCTGTACAAAGCATAGTTATGATACAGACTACAGAATTATCTGGGTGCTAAAATGGAAAGTATTATGCATGTGGGATAATGGTTGCCTATATATCTTACATGAGATGTGAGCTAGTAAATCCTTCGTTAACTGTTACTTCTCAGAGCACTGGTGAGCACTTGCCATGGAACCCTTCATTAATAATCCTTGCCTTTTTCCAGAAGGATTTACCACTACACATAAAGTAGTCACAAGAGAATGCAAGCTGTATAAAAGTAACCTCTGTTTGCTTCCCTAGAGGCATGCATTTAAGTGCTTGCTCTCCTCCTCAGTCCTTGCCATCCTGTCTGGTAACTCTGGCTCAGCAGACTTCCTCTGCCAAGGGTCATCTGATGCCATGAGAAGGAGATCCACCATTGTAGTACCCTTTTATCTGAAGGAGTTGCATCCATTTGTGTTGGGTTATCTTATTGGCCTGCATTTCTCAGTGGCAATGGGTCTGCTGGTAAGTAGGAGGCAGTGAATGTGATTACGCACCCTGGCTGTCCTCATCTTCTCTGGAATCTTTTAAAATTCTTACCATGAGCTCAGAGAAGAGGTTGTTTGTGAAAATAGATCAGTGATTTATTTTCAAAGTTCTTTTAATGCCTCACTCAGATTTTACCCTTGGCCCCAAGTCTGACTGGAGACTTCTCACCATGGACTGCTGGCCCATTGTCACAGAACAGGGACATTTTATTCTTTTCCTGAACATTTTTTAGAAAGTTAAGTTAAGAAACCTCATGGGTTGCATGGCTATAACTGTATATTACTAACATAAACTGAGGCAGATACCAAAATTAAGAGTTAATTTAATGGGGTGCATAGTCTATGCTAGGCATATGAGAAACCTTTACAAGCATTAACTGATTTACTCCCCATGTTTCAGAAAGCAGAGGCTCTCTTTTCTGCATTCTATAGGAGAGGAAACTAGGGCACAGACTCATGGCCCATGATACATGCCCTGTCCTGTCCCTTCCTACAGTCAGAGGTCTTGTTTTCTACCCCCTTCTGTGAAATAATGCCTTGCTTAGTGGCTGTCAGGCTAAGCTGTCACCAGCCCCCAGGCTTGGGGTGAAAGAGTCCTGCATTCTGTTTCCATGAAGACTGAGATGCTGGTGTCCTTCCTTTTATCATCAACCTTCTGTAATCCAGCAGCTTGGCTGGACTCTTGGCATCATTATCACCACCCAGGCTCTCTTGTTATCAAAAACAATGAAATGTGGTTACAGCTATGGCTTGCAGTCGAGCTATGGGAAGAAACTCAAATTGAAGCAGTGTTGCCAGGGTCACTGGGGAGTTCTGGTCACCCAGTACAGGAGGGAGGCTGTGAGGAGCAGGAGCCCTCTTGCTACACAGGCGAGACACAGTGCAGCTGTGCTCCTGCCATTGCATTTCTTCCCTCCCTACCTCCTACCTCCTTGGTCTTAGAAATTATGATGACGGAACCATTGGCTCCCTCTCTGTCTGCTGCAGCTACAGTGTTTCACTGCGCATGTGTACTCGAGCGTGCTGGTCTGTGAAGAGGACCTGGGAGAGGAAAGTGTTTGAAATGGAAATGTCTTAAAATATGTCTTTTTCTAGTTCATACTGGATTTTCTTAGGATTTAGAAACAAATGGAAATTGAAAACCACAGCTATCTTCTTTTCAAACTAGAAGACCCTGAACACAGCAGCATAGGAAAGATCAAGTTGAACAACAGCAGATCCCCTGTTCTATGGAAGTCATCAGCCAGGAGGAAAAACAAACTTTAACTTTCTTCTCTTCCTTCTTACAACTACTGGGTCATATTTTATATTCCTGTTTGGAGGATCTGATGGTCTTGTTAACATGTGTGAAAACATTGGGATTGGAGACTTTAACAAAATACTGAGTACCTTTTCCTCCCAAGTTTCCATGTTTATGTTCTTACAGGGTGTGTGTCTTTCCAAGTGCCCCAGGTTAAGAACTCAGTGTGTTAGAAAAACAGAGCAAAAAAGGGGAGAGCTCTCCTTTCCTTCACTGGACAGAGCTGCATGTTTCTGAGCAATCATTTTATGGCGCCCTCTTGCCATATCAAGTTGTGCTGATCCCAACGGTTTCTCCCCAGATTCTTTCAGAACAGAGCTGATACTCTGTTTACAGGGCCAGTTGTCTGAATCTACTGTGGTTGGGGTCACCAAGGCGCCTTCATGGCCTGGAGCTCACATCAGCAGTTAATCAGGGAACTCACTTATGAAGCCTGTTTACAGACAGACATCTGGAGAAATTCTTACCCTGGAGAAATCCATGCCAGTCTGTAGGATTTATGAGCTATGCTTCCTTTTTTTTTTTAAATAAGACTCTTTTTTGCTTAGCACATTCTTTTATGTAACTATCAATGGGTGGAGATGGCCATGCTCATGCAATTTCTTAATCCGCTCTACCCATGCACCTATATTCTAACAGGCAGTCCAGCTAGAACACATGGATACCTATTGTCATCCTGGTTGTGGAAACATCTTAAAGCCAGAGCACCCTGCTCTCTGGAACCCAGACTCCTCCTGGAGCACTGGCACCCCAGGGACTAAGTGCTCAGCTTCTGTGGGGTTTGGAACTTGCAGGGACTCTTTCCAGACCTCTCAAAAGGTATTCGGCTCCCTTTTATGCTTGGAAGCATGGAATGGAAACATTCAAACACAACACACTTGCCTACGCATGGTGTGGGGCTTTTTAGCATCTCACTGTGTGTGTGCGCAGGGTGCAGAACCAAGCTGCTCACACTCCATGGCTCCTCATGTTGTGTGCATAACAGAGACTTCCACCTGCCTCTGTGCTCCAGGGAAGAGCTGTCAGGACAGTGAATGCCTCCTGCTCACATGGGGAGGAAGAGGGCTTCTAGCAGGACTTGGGATAGAAATAGGTGAGCAAATATTATACATTGAAGCTAGAAGCCTAGGCCTATGTCAAAACTCATTTTTTTTCTGTTTTGCTGAGTTTTAAAACCATGAAATTAACCTGGGATAAGAGTAAAGTGTCACAGTCTTCCTTTCACACAAGGCAGGATAGGATGAAGAGTGATGCAAGAAATAGTGTGCTTCAGCCTAGCTGGGTGGGAGAAGCTGGGTGGGATGGGACGGTGTGGAATCCTGCTTCCCAGGGCTCTGCTGTTAAGACACGTTTTTGATTACTTTTCTTGTTTCTGGGGCATAATCTTTAATAGCCAGATGTTAAAGAAGAGTTTATTTCAGCTCACAGTTTCTTCAGGTTTCAGTTCATAATTGGCTGGCTTGAAGGCAGGGTGACATAACAGGAAGGCTTCACAGAGGAAAAACAGTCGATGGTATGGTAAATGGAAGGCAGCAAGCAGTAAGTATCCAGCCTTCCTTTCCCTTTCAACCCATCAAGGCTTCCAGCCTTTCAGGTGGTGCCACCTAGCACTATGCTAATTCCAGTCAATGGATTACTTTAGTGCTGCACACCCTTAATCTCACAATCAGCTATACTAGAGCCAGTCAGCTCTCAAAAGCCTCACCTATGAGCATATGAGGCTTTGAGGGGGGGGGAACATCTAGATAGAAGCTATCACAATGTGTATTCCTGAGGTCCTTGATTCATGGATAATGAGCCATAGTATTCCTAGTAATATGGATGTTTCTGGAATGTATTTGCTTAGTGACCACCCTTGAAAATCCAGTGTCACAGAAATATTTGTTTTCCAAACTAGTGTACAGAAACAAAACAGTCACATGAACATATGTACACACACTTACACACACACACACACACACACACACACACACACACCAGTCAGGATTATGATGTGCTCTTAAGGAAACATTCAATCCAGGCAAAAAGTATAGTTTTACTGGTTCCATTGTGCTCTTAGGGAAATATTCAGTCCAGGTAGGGGACAGATGTGTCCTTGGCATGAGGTAAAGTGTAGAATGAGAGGAAGTACTGCTATGCCCTCTCCAGAGCTTGTTGCATTTTATCTGCAGTGTAGCCCTGTAGATGTCTTTGTCTGTGTCCATCCATGGTCTTCCTAGCTGTACTTCCTGTTTTAACTGCTAGTAGATTGTGCATAGTTTAATAGTTCATCATCCTCTCCTTGAGTCGCTTACATGAAAGTGGACACATATGCACCCCACCCTTGCACACATGACATATGAATGATTCATCCTTTCTCTGTTCTTCCTTTTTAGTTTTTTCTCTCTCACTTGCTCACTCTGATTCTTACTCCCACTCTCTCTCTCCTTCCCTCCTTTTTAAAATTTTTCTGTTTTACCAAAAAGTTTCTAAATATTCAACCAAAATTGCTTCCTGAGCATGCAGAGAATAGAACATGAGGGCATGTAGCTTCTATAGCTTACATGTTACTTGTTGTACCCCAAAACAAGGCCCCCAAGGTATTAATCAAAATGGGGGGGGAGACGTCTTTAAAAGAGCACTTTATTTAAGCTGGTAGCCAGTGGCACAGTGCATATGGAGTCTGCAAAGATGTGCAACTGGGTTAGAATTTTGACAGATTTTTATAGTTCATCTACAAATTAGCTCATTGACCATTAAGTACATAGTGATGGGAAACAGAAACAAGGTGGGCCTTTGTTCCCCTTTGCTTGAGGTCAGAGGCATTTCACAGTGAGCCAATTCATATCCCTTGGTCTGCCAATTCAGGAACATTTGTCTCTCACAAAGGGAATAATGGTTGACACAGCATCATTTGTGTCTTACAAAGGGAACAAAGGTTGACACAGCAAACAGGTTACTCAGGGGATGATGCATACAGAACAGCATGATGATGCAGTCAGTTAATCTATAACTATGTGGTTGGTACTGTGGTTACTAGGGTAATGAGAACAGCACAGAATGACAATACTGCAAAAAATTATCTTTTTAACTATTTTTGTTCCGTAACTATCTTAGTATTTTAGTACAACATCCCTCAGATGGAAAAAGCATGTAACTAGAAAATGAACTGAGTAAAGGATTTCCTTACCCACTCCATTCTCTCACACTCCCCATCCCATCCCCAAGGAATGTGTCCTAGGCCCTGGTGCACACCTGACAGCACAGGCTGCTGAATCCTATAACTCAGCATGACTCAGGTGTTATGGCAAAATGAGCCCTGTTTCTCTTTTCATTGCAATTTCATGGTTAGATGTGTTCTTATTGTAGATGTTGGCATATGAGTTTTTTCTTTCCTTACATCAAAAACCCATCTTTTCATTTTGAGGAAGTGCTTTCTGGCTTCCCTCTGGGGTATCCACGTTGCCAGTGTCCCTACTGTAGGGCTTTGGATCTCTCAGTGAGTGTACTAAGTATGACTTGATCCAGATGCTGCAGCACTGCTACAGTTGCCTGACCTTGAGACAGCTCCCGAGTGTCTCATGGTGGGTAGTGTACACAGCGCAGATGCTCTGGACAGGGCTGGCTCACATCCAGGGCCGGGAGGGCAGGGTGCAGCAGGATGCTGCCAGATTTTATCATGCTATGCACAACAATGCAGATTAAAGTTTATGAGTTGTTTATTTCTGGGATTTTCCATTTAATATTTTGCACTGTGGTTGGTTCGGGGAGACTGAAACTGTGTATAATGAAAGTCTCTGTGGATGCTCTTGTATCTCAATGTGACAGCACTCATTGTCCACACTCAGCAGGAATCATAAAGCTTTGGAATGGATGTGAATGCTAACCTCAAACACACTTTACCCATCAAGCAAATCTTAATTAAAAGAAAAATGTACTTGTGTGTCTGTTTGAAGTTCCTGCTGTTTTTAATTCTTAGTGGAAATGCAGACCTTGAAAAACAGAAGATCCTCTGGTTGGTCAGTCTGCACAGGGCTGCAGTTGTTTGTGATTCTCCAGAAGCTTCTCCTGATCTGATTCCTCTAAAACACTGGCATCCTTTCATTCGGTTGATTGAGAAGTCACTGTTGCAGGAACACCAACTGCAGCCCTGAGTGGACCCTGAGAGACTCACCAGAACCTCTGGGGCAGACACAGGCAGGAGGCCGAGTCACAGGCCAGACTGTGAACTCTGCCTGGATGAAGAAAGTTCTGCCCTGAGCCTCTGCCTGAGTATCTGTTGAAGGTGATTGTTATAGATTAAAAACTGATGGTCAACTTAATGCCAGTAGAATTAAATCACCATGCTGCTGAGCATAGATGTTTCATCTGAGGAAAGTTGCCAGCATAAATAGAGGCATGGAGAAGGAAAAAACAGCTTTGAGGTGCATTGAGGCAGTAAGGCATTGTGGGTTCTCCTACTTGTTGCTGTTTGACCCATTGGTTCTCCTGGAGAAACTCTGGTCCTCACATTGAGCATTGCTTCCTGGCTCCAGAGAGGAAGATGTGTGCCACTTGGTCTCCATGATGAACTCATCATGCTGGCTACCTGGCATGTACTCCACTGTACATTTCATTGGAGGAATTTGGGGCCTCTGTGTCACTGAGGATGGCTGTGGTGCTTTTCAAGACAACCCTGGTCTTTGTTGTGAGTGTGACTTCTCAGCTCCAGTGTAGAACCCTCAACCTACCAGCACAGCTCCTTCACATAGCTGGCATAGACTTTCTAGCTTCCACCACTGACCTTTGGGCCTTCCCGGCCCGGATCTGTAAAAGAGACTGCCATGAGTCCTTCTTGTGGGCTCTAGACCTCCAGCTGGACTTGTGGGAGGCATTGTCATGAGCTCTGGGTCTTCATCTGGACTCATGTGGGACATTGCTGTAGGATTCAGGCCCTTGGTTAAATATTCTGTCTTTAGTGTTGTGGATAGATTTCCTGCATTTTCTTGTGTTAATTCTGGGTGACCATCATAAAACAATATTATAAACTCCATGCCCTGATTCTAATTGTTCTCTGCACAACCCCTGACTACAACAATGGGTTGAACTAAAACTAAGGTGCTTTGACTCCACAGAAATGGTGCAGAAAGTGCCACCCAGGATGTGGATGCTACTAACTAATAGTCTTGTAGCTTGGATGGAATGAACAAGGAGAGAAAGAAGTCTTTGCTATTGCCTTTAGATTATGGTTTCTAGTTCTTTCAGGTTTCCAGTGCAGATGCTTCATCCTTCCAATCTAGGCTGGCTTTCTGAAACCCTTGCACTGGTGACTGCAGTGAGTTCCAGCCCTTGTGCCCCTGACTACTCTAGATCTTCATGCTATATAGCATGCTGATGGCAAGTTTGGATTCTTCCATCTCTGAGCTGGCAGGCCACTGGGACACTTCCTCTTTTGATCCTCTAGCCCTAACCTCATAAATACTTTGCATTATCATATATTTTATATTGAATCCATTCTGCTGGACAACTCTAATAGATTTTGGTAGCAGAAGTGGTTCTGGGAAAACAGAATTATAAGGATGAATTTCTCTAATTGGTTTAGTGGTTCCTAGAGATGGCTCTCTAATTTCATGAGCCCTAAAGTTGTCATGGTCTCTCTTTTTGGTAATACAGAAAATATAGCTAGTTCATAGTGTGAACTGTTTAAAGTAACACATAACATAAACCTAATTTTCTATTTTTGAGATGCAAGGAATTTAGTGACTCTATATGCAATACTTTTGAGCATTTTTGGGGAGCAGGAAATACCATGTGGTTGGCTGGCTGCTCTCAACATCTCTGGAAACCACTGAAGGGAAATCATGTGCTCCAACATGTATAAACAAATCAGAGACTATTTAATAAGCATGAAGACAAATTATAAAGGAAAAGAAGAAAACTCAAAGTCTCAAATTCTCAGCTCCAGACATGTATAAAGAATCTAAAGGTTTCTAAGGTGTCCTGAAGGAGAATATTGTCATAATCCAGTTGGCTGAATTACAGTGCTGTTCAGCACTCTGTCTTGAAAGACATCTGAAGTGGAAGTTAAGCACTGCTCAGAAAAGAATAGGATCACGTCAACTGGAAAGGAGATATTTATTAGGAACCTAACAAGGCTAGGGACACTGTACTTCTAAATTCTCATGGAATTATTTTGCTAGAGGAAGAGATTTCCCCAACTCCACCAGCATAGTCATCCCTACACCATCTTCTGTGGGGGGTCTCCCCTCTTACACCTGAGGAAACTGATGCTGTATTGCCCATGGAAACAGTAGTGACCGCCCCCAGTGCAGTTGCCAACCAGCACAGTACTTACTGTCCTAAAGACCCACCCTCACTGCCTGCTTTTGTCTGGAGGGCTGTAACCAAGATCAAATCTCCGAAGACTACTAAAAGTGAAATATACATCATGACCCAAGAGAAGGTCCACTATACACTGAAAGAACTTATTTTCTAATTCTTACAAGAAGTCGGAGGAACAAGCACAGAATGAATTTTAAGGGTGTAGGATAATCATGCAAGAAATAAACATGGATCAGGCTGGTTTTTTTGCCATGGGCTTATTAAATAGAGATTCTATATGTAATGGTACAACTCATGAAGGTAAAAAAAAAATAAAACAGCTATCTATTTGATTGTTTGCTGGAGTATGGATCAAAAATGATCCACTGTGATTGATCTGGGAATGCATGATATTCCTTTGATTACTGTAGAGGGATTCAAAAGCTTAGGGAAACAGGAATAGTGGAGTGGATTTGCTGGTAAAACCTAATCCTCAACACTGGAGGAGCCAGGGAATTCATTCTTTATGAATTCTTAAAAAAAAAAACAACAACAACAACAACACAGACTTGTGAAGGGAGGACCAGAGCTCTCCAGAGTGCAGATGGCCAGTTTAGATTCTTCTGTCCCTAATCTGGCAGATGGCTGCCATAATTCTTCTGATTCTGGTTCTTGTACAATCATGTGTGCATTTTACATTGAACCTGTTCCTTTAGTGAACCCTAATACACCTACCATCCTTTACCTTATAGTTCCTATTATCTATCTTGTATACATTATAGTTTTTAAGTGTTATATTCGTGTATATTTAAAGTATCTATGTGTACTTTAACTTTCCAGCCACAAATATAAAAAGTTGATATATCACTCTGTCCAGAAAAGCCAAAGTTAAACAAACTGAAAAACAAGCATTTTTTAAATGTCAGAGATATGAGTCACTGAATGTCTTAGTTACTTTTCTTGTTGCTGAGGCAAAATAGCCAATGTGCAAAGCTAAAGGGAGGAGAGATTTATTTTGACTCACAGTCTGTAGAGGTTTCAGTCCATAATCTACTGGCTCCAAGTCAGGGTGGCATAACAGAGGGGCATCACAGAACAGTTCATCACAGCAAAGAACAGCTATAATGGTTGGTACACTGTATCAACCTGAGAAATCCAGGACACTTTTTTTTAGAATTTTAATTTTTTTAATTTTAAAAGACAGTAAAACAGGAAAAAAATAGAAATGATACAGAATTTCAAAAAAGAAAAGAAAAATTAGGGAATTAACACTAGTTAATATATTGTGCATTGTTATCTCAGAAGTAGTTGTTCGGGTTACAAAATCTATATACAAACGTGATCAGTCTAAGTAGTTCAGGAGTTCTATAACCTAGTATGTAGAAGACATGACCTAACCACTTTAGGATGTTATCCCCTGTATCAACTTGAGAAGTTAAAAGTTTAACCAAGTGACTCAGCAGGGGGTCAGGGTTCTCACTTTGTGAACTCTGGCCTGCTCAAGAGAAGGGCGCAGAGATGGTGTCAGTGCTATACACACCAGAGGACAGGTAGCAAAAGAGGCTTGCTTCTGCCCTTTATCCTCTTGTGGGTTTTGCTGCCTTCTGAATCCATGAACTGTTGCCCTTCAGCCATGCCGCCCTGCCTTGGAATTTGCTGATTATAGATTGAAGCCTCCACAAGGTTTTCTCTCAACAATGATAGAAAGGTAACTAAGACAACAGCAAAGCAAAGGTAGTAAACAACATTAGCAGCTTCTTTTATACTCTTAGGGTACTGAGCTGTGGTGAATTAACTAATGGTCAAGCTGTGACACCCACTTGGAGTAAATCAGCATGGTGCTAGGTATGCAAGGCCCATCTGAGGACTGTTGCCTACAGTCTATAAAGAAAACTGGAAGGGAAGATGGTATGCTGTTGATTCTTTTGGAGAATCTTGTCACCCTAATGTGAACTCAGCTGTTCTCATCATCAGAGGAGCTCAGGTCCTCACTGTCACTGAGGGTGGCTGTGGTTCTCTTCAAGGGAGCTCTGGTCCTTACCATGAGCATCACTTCCTGGCTCCAATGCAGATTTCTCAGCCTTCTGGCACAGACTTCTAGTTTCTACCACTGGCCTTTGGCCCTTCCTAGTGCCAACCCACCCTTGATACAGACATGTGTTAGACATTGTCATGGACTCTAGGCTTCCAGCTGAACTTATGCAGGATATTGCTGTGGGATCCAGGCCCTCAGTTGTATTCTATGGATCTCTAATGTGTGGATAGATCTATGGCACCCTTCTACATTTGTGAATATTATAAAAACAATCCTACAAATTATTTGTCCTGTGTTAAATATATTCCCTTGCAACATATTTAACTGACTACAACATGGGCTTCAGATGAGTTCCAAACCAATCAGTGAACTGGTTTACTCATCACACACCTTTAATCCCAGTATCACATACTAGGTCCAGTCATCTCTCAAAAAGCCCCATCTATGACTGCATGAAACATTGGGGAGACATTTAAACACAAGTCATAATACTGGGCAAACTGCTGCCCCAAACTGGAGAAGCAGAGAAGCACAGGCTGCAGCAGAGAAACCTGTGAGCAGAGCCTCTCTAGGAACAAGTGTTAGGGCAGAAAACCTAGTGTACACCTGACAAGTTGGTGAAAATCAGAGTGACAAGTTTAAAGATTAAGGACTCTAGAGTATCAGCCATAGGGAACCCCATGCTTGTGAATTTTGCACCCCTGATGCTGTATGAGATTCTCACAGCGAACACTGATTGTTGTTGTTTGTTTAAATGTCCCGATACCTCATGTGGTGATGGGAGGTGGATCTTTTTATGGCATCTGAGTCTAACATTTGTGAATGGTTTGTTGTCTAGCACTAGAGTTGGTGGCATGGAGTGCTGCACTCACCCAGGGGTGGGTTGCCAGCATGCAATATAAAGGGAAAGGAGGCGTGCTTTTGCTTTTTCTCTTTTCCCCAGTTCTCTCTTTTCACTTGAAGCTGCCATGAATAGTTGCCTCTTAACCATGCCACCTTGCCTTGGAGTCAGCTGAGTATGGACTGAAGTCTCCAAAACCTGTAAGATAAATAAACTTTTCCTTCCCTAATTTTGAGTGAAAGATATTTTTTCTCAGCAATGAACAAAAAGTACCAAGATACAGGGGAGTAGCCAAGAACAGAAAAGAAACCATTTAAAAATTTACCAAAGTATTCTGTCCTTTCTGAGAATCCGTGAAATCAAGAAAAATAGTTCTCTAGAATCTAATATATTGGAATTCTACCAGGTTAGAACCTGACTAACCTGGAAGAGGTGGAATCTCCAGCTGCAGCCCTGGTCTTCCACACTGGGGAGGTAATTGTCTGACACAGCTTCCTGTCGACATCTATGCCTGAAACAGCTGTGTTGAGCACAGCCCACTGAGTCCTCCTGCCCCACTGAAGGGCTGGGGTGGGCCTGAGAAGCATCTGTTAAGTTTTTAGCTCAGTGACACAGGCTCACCAAAACATACCTCCCTGGGAAATGCTTTCTGTGTTCCCCCACACCACAATGCTTAAAGCTTATTTAGCATGATTCTTTTTTATGCAGTTTGTCATCTGACTATCAAGAACAGTTTTAGCCTTTGACAAAATCCAATATTCATTCCTAATAAGAACTCTGAAGAAGATAAGATCCACTCAGCTATAAAGAAGGATAAACTTCAGGCTTTGATAGGCAAGTTGATGTAACTTGAGAACATACTCAGCAGTGAAATAAATCAGACTCACATGTGTAAACACCATATTGTCTCCAAAGTGTAAAAAAATTGAAAGAATAAATAAGATCTAAAATGTACAATAGATATTGTTAAGAGGAAAATGGAGAAACTGCTCAAAAAGAAAGAACAACTGGAATAAGAGAAGCGAGAAAAGAAAGAAGACTATATATATACACACAAAATAGGTATTTGTACTACTAATCGCTTTTGGTGCATCCTAAAGAATGATGTGTGCTTTCATTGTTGGATCTTTTTTAATTCTTGTATCTTGTAACCTGAGCAACTACTTTCAAGATAACAACCTGTAATATATTAACCATTGTTAATCTCATTATGTTGTTTTGAAATTCTTTTTTAATTTTATTTTGAAGAGTATAAAACCAAGTAAAATAAAACCTGTTATAAGTGATACAATACTTCAAAACCTATGAAATCAACAGTAGTTAATCATAATGCCTTTTGTCATCTTCAAAATAGCTTCAGGTATTTTTTGGACATAGTAAAAATTGAACACAACAGGACAGAATGAAAACAGTAAACCCAAAACAATGAATGCAATAAAGGACTTCAAAACAAGCACTAGGAAATCCAAAATGGCTACTATAATATGTCTTGTTATCTTTCAAATAGATGTTCCTGCCATCAGATTTAACATAATCAAATGAAACAAAAGAGAATAAAACCCAACCCAACAAAACAGTGAAAATGATATGGTTTCTGGCCAGAATGGCTTCCTGCATAGGCCTGGATCTGTTCCCCCACACAGCCTGGGCATGACTGACTCACTGAGAAAGGACTGGGTGTGGCTGTCCCCACTCAGGCAGCAGCTGGCACATGGCATTGCCTTCCAGGCAGAGATCACCTCCTGTTTAAACTCCTGATTCTCTCTTGCAAAAGTCCATGAATGGTGCAGACTCACAGAGAGAGGCCTGGGTGTTAAATTTACTGGAAGAGGAAATAGGTGGAACTCGTGAAGATTTAGGTGAAGGCAGAGATTTCATGAACAAAACCCAAACCACAAGGGAAATATAGAAAGAATCAACAAATGAGACCTCACCTTATTAAAAACTTTTGCACAACAAAAGAAATCATCAACAGAATAAAAAGACAACCCACAAAGTTGGAAAAAAATTATATCCATTTGTCTCTCAGACAGAGGATTTCTATTTAGAACATATAAAAATATGAAAAACATCAGACCCCCCCCAACCTCAAAGATCCAATCCAAAATTGGGCATCTGAGATGAATACACTTCTCAGATGAAGCAATACAAAAGGAAATAAAGACCAAAAATGTTCAATATCATTGATCATTCAAGAAATGCAAATTAAAATAACACTAAGATTTCATCTCACACCACAAAGAATGACTATCATCAAGAAATCAACCAATAGCAAATACTGGATTCCTCTTCTGGGTATTTTTCCAGAATTAAAAACATCATAACACAGTGATATATGTGTACCTATGTTATTAGCAGCACAATGTTTAATAGCTAAATCCTGGAAACAAATGTCCATCAACCAAGGAATTAATAAAAAAGTGTGTCTTTTGTATATAATACAGTACTGCTCATCCATAGAGAAGGAAAACTTCAAAGCTTTTATAGATACATGGATGTAACTCAAGACCATACTCATAAGTGAAATCAATCAGATCTATATATGTAAACATCCGCTAGTGTGAGAAACCAAATGAGCAAATAAGGTACAAAATGTGCAATACGTATTGTAAATTGGGAAGAAACTGTTTAAAAGAAAAGATAAACTGTGATGGAGGAAGGGAAAAGGAAAGAATTGAAAAAGAACAAAGTATATTTATACATAAGATAGTTTAAAATATTTTTACACAGCTAGGTTCTCTGAGTTTATTGAAAAGAAAAGTTTACTCTTTAAAATTAAAAAAAAAATAGAAAGGAAAAGTTTGCACTAATATTGTTTGGACAAGATATTTCATGTCCGTATCATGTACTTGAATAGCTACTACAAAGACAGTGATATACAATGTGTTATTGTAACTCTCCAAGTAACCTGTTTTGAAATTCTGTTTTATTAGTTTACTTTTATTTTTTCTCCTTAAGTTAAAAAAATAAACAAATAAGTAAATGGGGAAAATTGAAAATTTTCTCTCTAAAATCAGAAAGAAGACAAGGGGTCCACTATCACTCCTCCTACGCAATATAGTCCTTGAAACTTTAGACAGAGAAATTACACTGGAGAAAGAAATATCAGAGATATTTTTAGGAAAAGAAGAAGCCAATTATCATTATTTGCAGATGACATGATCCTTTACATAAAAGACCAAAGAAATCCCACCAAAAGACTCTTGAAACTAATAAATACAGCATGGTGGCAGGATACAAAAGCCACACATGAAAATCAATAGCTTTCCTGTACACCAATAATGAACTCACTGAGAAAGAAGTTAATCAAAAATACAATTTGTAATGACATCAGGAAAAATTAAATACACAGGTATTAACTTAAGCAAGGAATTTAAAGACCTCTATAGCAAAATCTGTAGCATTCTGAAAAAGGAGATCAAAGAGCATATCAGAAAATGAAGACTTCATGGGCAGAACCAGTACTGTCCAAATGGCCATACTACCAATACATACCAATATATAGATTTAATCCAATTCCAATCGTAGTACCTACAGCATTTCTCAAGGACTACGGAAAAAAAAATTCAAATTCAAATGGAGTAAGAAGAGACCCAGAATTTTAAAATGTTATCTTAGGGAACAAGAGAAAAGCAGAAGGCACCACAATCCTGGATTTCAAGCTGTATTATAAAGCTACAGTCATAAAAGCAGCATAGCAATAATACAAAGCCAGGTAGGTACATGAATTTGTGAAACAGAATAGAGGGTGCAGAAAGAATTACAGGCACAGTCTGCAATCCAGTCATTGACAAAGCAGCCAGGAACATATGCTTAAGGAAAGATGATCTCTTTAATAAATGCTACAAAGAAAACTGGCTATCCACAAATAGAAGATTGAATTTAGGTCCATATCTCTTACCATGCACTATGAATCACAGATGTGGAGTTTAAAAGATATACAATCTGCTGTATGATAAAATAGGTAAAACCTTTGTAGATATAAGGATAGGGAAGGACTTCTCTTTTTTTCAAATAAAGTTCCATCACGTAAGAAATAACATAAAATTTCAACAAAGGAGGTTGCATCAAATTTAAAGGCTGCAGCACAGCAAAGAAAATAATACAATTATGAGACAAACTACAGAATGAGAAAAAACAATGCCAACTACATTTTGGAAGAGGACTAATGTCTAGAATATATCCAGAACTCAAAAAAATCAAATCTTACAAAATAAATGAACATGTCAAAAAATGAAAAAGGGTTAGGACAACTGAAATAAATAGATACTTCTCAGAATAAGAAATATAAATGGCCAATAAATATGTGAAAAAAATGTAAAAAACATTTGGCAATGAGAGAATGCAAATTGAAATAGCACTGAGAGTTTGTTTTACTTCAGAAAGAGTGGCCATCATCAAGAATTCAATAATGGTAAATGATGGTGAGGTTGTACAGAAAAAGGAATCTTCATTGTTGATGGAAATATAAACTAGTACAACCACTATGGAGATCAGATTGGTGCTTCCCCAGAAATCTAAAATTACAGATTCTGTTTCACCCAGCCACTCTCCTTTTAAATGTCTTCACAATCTACTTAAAGCCATCATATCATAGAGATAATACATACCCATGTTTATGGCATCAGAACTTCTAATAGTTAAGTCTTGGAAGAGGCTTCCATGTCCATCAATAGATAAACGGATAAAATGTGGTATTTATATACGATAGAGTACTATTCTGCAATAAAGGAAGAAAAACTGGAGGAATTTGTAGGAAAATAGATGCATCTTGAAGCCATAATACTGAGTAAAATAAATCACACACAAGCTTCAATATCATATGGTTTCTCTTATGTAAGAAACCTAAAATATAAATAAAGAGTAAATAAATGATAGATACTACAAAATAGAGAGTTAATTCTTTATAAGTGGGAAGGGGTCTAGAGAAGTGGGAGAGAGAGAAGGGAGGGCAAGGGAAAGTGAGAATTGTGATGTGTTATATGTGTGTGCTAACTCCCCCATGATGAATATGATTGTGTGAGCAAACATACACTAACACATTTTTTAAAAAAGAAAAAATTTCAAAGAGTGATGAATGGCAAAGAAACATAGCTTAAAGAGACAGGGCAACATATTCAGACTAGATATGACAAAGATACTGGAATTAGAGCCAATATTTAAAATAATGGCTGCTATGCTAATGGATCCAATAGACAAACTAGAGAGTGTGCATGAACAATGTGCAAACAGAGTGATGAGAATTCTAAGAAAAATAAAAACAAAGCTACAGATCAAAAGCTGTGAAACAGAAATGGAGATACTTTGGTAGGATCATTAACAGAGGCTGAGCAAAGAATCTCGAGCTGAGGACGTGTCAATAGAAACTTCCTAAGCAGAATAGCTATCCCAGAAATGAAGGGCAAAAGGTCCTACAAAGGGTGTCATGTGTTTATGATAGGAAAACTATCATAGTGAAAGTGAAGGGAAGAAAGGACAGGAGAAATGTTTGAATCAATAATGACTGAGAATTTCCCCAAACTAATGTCAGACCGCAAATCACAGACCAAAACCTCAGGGAATGTAGACAAGAAAGATACTCCAAATCCACACTCAGACATAAATTAAGAAATCTTGAAAGAAACCAGAGGAAGAAAATCTGTTGATGAACAAAAATAAGAACTGCTCTTGACTTCTCAGAACCCAAGTAGGCAGGAAGAGAGTGTAATGTTTAAAATGTTAAGAGAAGGAAAAAACCCTCATCTATCTGGAACTCTGTGCCAGGGTTAAATTTGTGTTTTGAAAATGCAGAGGAAAAAAAGATGCTTTTAGAAAGACAAAACTGGAATTTTTTTGTGAGGCAGACCTGCCTTCTGATTCTGGTCCTGTGGATCTTCACGGCCAGCTTGACTGCAGTAAGAGGCTCCTGGAGCGGTGATTGGGTTGTGAAGACACTGACATCGCCAACAGATTGATGAGTTCATCCCTGAGAGCGGATGGCTCATACGGAGGTGAGGCCTAATTGGAAGAGATAGCTATGGGAATGTGGAGCTGTCTCTGCTTCCTAACCTCTCCCTCTCTAGTATTTCCCCTGCTCTCTGCTTCCTGTATGCATGAAGTAAGCTGTTCTCCTCCCCACACTCTTATGCCAACATCTTTCTGCCCTGGAGCCAGGTGAGTAAAATCTCTGAATCTGTGAGCCAAATAAACTTCCGCTCCTATAAATTTTATGTCAGGTGTTGTGTGCCAGAAACAAAAAGCTGACAAATACAGCCAATTAATGTAAGTGAGACAAAGATCATACCAAAATGTATCATGATCAGTTTGCTGGAAAGGGCTGATACACTGTCCTAAAGAGAAAAATCATGAAAACAAAACAGTGAAAAAGACTTTTCCTATAAAGAAACAAAGATAAGAGAATCACTGATTTCTCATCAGGGATGATGAAGCCAGAAGACAGTTGAACAGCATCTTTCATGACTGAAAGAAAATTCTCAACCAAGAATTCCCTATCTATTGAAATTATCTCACAAAACCAAAGTTAAAATAAAAATAATTTCAGATCAACAAATTGAGAGTTTTATCATTGCCTACAGACCTGTATTTAAGTAAGTATTCAAAACTTTCTTCAAGTTGAAGGAAAAGGATTCCAGATGGAAATTCAGATCTACACAAAGGAATGCAAGTGCAAGAAACAATAAAATTTGGTAAATATACTAACTTTTTCTTCATTTATTTAAATAAAAATTAACTATTGATAGCAAAAATATCATATTTTTGGAATTCATTAAAAATGCAGAATAAGACAATAACAGAAAGACTAAGAAAGGGAACCACAAGCATAGTGCTATGAGCTTTTTATATTATATATAAAATAATGTAATAATATTTGAAAGTAGGCTGTGATATGTCCAAGTTATACACAAATATTCCTTGTATAATGACCTACCTATGTAACAACTGTTCAGACTTATGACTGGAGTATGTATTCAGACTTACAATCTGCCACTGCAACCCATCCTTTTCTGTACAGTCTGTACATCTTATTTATAGACGCTCAATGTCCTTTTTGTAAGTATATCTTGTTTATACAGTAATGTAATTTTTATTAATTGTACTATATAGGGCAGTACTATAGTTTTATATTCTGTTATACATTACTATACTGCATATAACACTTACACAGACAAAAGCAAAGTCACCAAATTGGAATTTCCTTTGACCATTTCTTTGTTCTGAATATTGTAATGCACACATTTTATAAGATTCTTGATTTAGCGACTAATTCATTCAATGACCTAGTAACACAAATGGAACTTGGTAATTAAATGAAGTTTGTCCATATTGTAAATGACAGAGCAACACCTAAAAAACAATCAATAGATATAAAATAGAACACTAAGAAATACTCTACTAATCCAAAAACCAGGAGAAGATAAAATTAAAGGAACAAAGAACACATAGATAAAACAGAACACAAATAGCAAGATAGCAGACTTACAGCTAACTAGGCAGATAATTCCACTCAACGAGTTTTTTTGTCATATGGGATAAAAAGTCAAGTTTTAAGTTAACCATGAATGCAAAATATAAACTGTGAAATGAAAACACAGATTAAAAGCAAAAAGAGGAAAATGTTTCAGGGTAAATAAACTGGAGTATCTGAACATTAATGTAAGAGAAAGTAGACCTCTCTGCAGAATTCTGCAGTTAGAGAGGGACATTCAATACTAAGTGGACAGCTCCATCAGGAGAACATACTAGGGCCTGGGGTGCAGCTCAGGGGAAGTGACTGCCTAGCACAAGTGAGGCTCTGGGTGCGTTACCCAGCAACTGCAAAAAGCCCCACAGCAAGCTATAAGGTGGGATCTAGCAACAGGACTTCAGGATACATGCAGAAACCTGATGGAACCAAAAGAAAATAAGGCAAAATTACAATTATTAGTAAGAGGCCAGACAACACAAGAGGCCAGACAACACAAACATCCCCATAGACCTGGCTAACATCTGTAGACACCATAGCTAATATGACAGTACATGCACTAATTTAGCAGACCACAGAACATTCACCAGGCAAATTGCATGCTTAGCCATAAAACAAGTCTCAGTAAATGTAAAAGTGTTAAAATTTGTCAGAAGAGAACTTCTGATGACAGCTGAAATATGTGAGAAATCATGATAGGAAGATAATTGGAAACTCATATATATTTACAAATTAAACAACATACTTCTAAACAATTTGTGAGCCAAAGAAGAAATCACATGAGAACTTAGATAACATTTCAATCAAATAATAATGAAAGTATAACACCTTAATTTGTAGGATGAATCTAATCTAGTGCTTAGAAAAATACAGTGTGAACTGCTTATATTAGAAAAAGTAAAAGATCTAAAACTCAACAATCTGAGTTTCCACTTCACTAGAAACATAAGTTTAACCCAAAATGAGAAAAATGGAAGTAAATAATAATGAGGAGAACTCAAGGAAACAGAAACAGAAAACAATAAGCCAATGAAACTGAAGCTGTTCTTTCTATAAACCTGAATAAAATAAACAATGATTATCACAGAAATAAGAACAGACACCAAGTGCCAATATCACGATGATAGTTCCTACAACTTTAAAGGGCCCCTTATCAAGAATGTTCAGAACTTAAGTGAATATCTTTTAAAAATTATAAATAACAAATTTAATAGAAGAATAAAAGAAAAATCTAAATATTCCAATATATTTTAAGATGAACTCATAATTTAAAACCTCACATGGTGAATTCACTGGTGAATTCTATTAAACAATAAATGAAGAAAATAATACCAATTTTACACAAACTCAGAAAACAGGTAGAGGGAATAATTGCTAACTTGCTACCACTAAAATACATTGTTTGGTTGGGTTTTGTTGTTTTGTTTTGCTTTTATGAGACGGGGCCTCACTATGTAGTTCATGCCAGTCTTGAACTCACTATGTAGCCCAGGCTGGTCTCAAACTCACAGCAGTCCTCCTGCTTCAGCCTCCCAAGTGCAGAGTTGCAGGCATGCACCACCATGCCCAGCTTCCATTTTTGTATTTTATTAGTATACATTTGCAGTACATAATGATTGCATTTATCACAGGAAGTTGGTACATGTGTATAACACATTTTAATTCTTATCGTTTTTGCCCTCTCCCTCTCCTCTCCTTGCTCTCTCCCTCCAACTCTTGGTGCTCTTCCTAGCTATAAAATCTCTATTTTTATTTTTTCCTTCTAATTGTTAAAGACAGTGTCATCTTGATCAGAACTATGCAGAAATGTTATTTAAAACCTTAAAAAGCAATGTAAAAAAAATTGATCAGATACCAGTGTTCCTCATGAATACAGATGCAAAATCTTGACCAAGGCATTATTTTCAAAGAGAATCCAGCAACATCATCTGCCACTACTAGGTCAGGTTCTTTCCCCAAACAGGGGTTAACATTCTCAGTTCTTCAAGGGGATTCTTCATATTAAGTGGTTTAGGAGAGAGGCAATGTGATCATCTCAAGATGCAGGCTCCACCTCTGCTTAAAAACTCCCAGAAAAGGAGCAAAAGAACATCCCTGTGTTGACCTGAAGCTGACATCTATTTCCTGTCAGAAGTTGGCAGACGAGGGACCTGGCAGGACTGTGTCTTCTCTCCCTGCTCTGCTCTGCATTGTCCTGGAGGGCTGACTGCTGCAATATAGGAAAAAAGAAAAAAAGAGGAAAGTGAGGAAAGAGAGAGGACAGAGGGGGGAGGTAGAGAAAGGGAGGACTGAGGAGGGAAGAAAAGAGGGAAGGGAGAGGAAAGACAAGGGAGCAGAGAGAAGAGATGAGAGATGAGGGAAGATGGAGACAGAAACGGAACTGGGGGACAACTAAGAACCACTAAAGAAAACAGCGTGACAGTTCTCCCTACGGTGACTCTCAGTGCCAGGAGCTCGGGGATCCAGACTCTGCCAGGCGAGTGAGAGAGGGGTCTAAGGAAGGAGAGGACACAAGTTCTGGGTGCATTAAATCTGTCTTTGCTGTGCTCTTGCACCATCATGAACAGAGCTGCATACGGAGGGCAAAGAAAATCTGTCTTTGGGCCTTGGGACACTAAAGGCTGCAGAGGAGAAACAAATATAGGTCCTGGGGAATGTTGTATGCAAGGACTCTGTCACCACAGCCACAAAGCACTGTCTCCAAAGCCAGAGAGTACTCTAGTGCTCACAGTTCTGTCCTGCTGCCAGTCTTGCTGGGTCAGCCTAGAGGACTGAGTGTGTGCTCTCCTTCAGGAAGCTGTCCTAGAAAGAATCCCTCTTTCCCTTTTCTCTTTTTACAGATTTTGGTGAACAGAGACCCAGGGAGAGACTCCCACCTTGCTGTGTGACCTACTGCCTAGTGGTGTAGAAACAGCCCAGATCCATTGCTCCACCCCCACCCCGCGTTGTGACCTGAAGGTACAGATACTCAAGGAGCCAGATGAGACCCTTTTGCCTTTCCCCTTTCAGATTCTGAAACTTAGTCATTAAACTTCACCAGAAAAGGAGGTTTTTACATTTCACACACCATCACAGTAACAGTCTTAATGCTAAAATTACATTTCTGAGAAACCACGTATTCTAATTCACCCTTAAATAATGCAATCTTTCTTATGTTGTCAACAAATTATAGCTCAACAATTACACTTGCTACTGTTCCCTCTGAGCTGCTCTAAGAGTCCTCTGCATTCTCTTGCTATGTAAATATTTAGAAGACTTTCAAGGGCTGGTTTCAAAAGTGGGCCTCCTCTCTTCTGCTGTGTGCACGCCAAGCCCTCACACACTTCGACTTCTCCTCTGTGGAGCCAGCTCTATGCTTGCATTGTTGTCTTCATGATATTTGGAATATGCCACAGGTTTATAAAACTTTCCATTTGAAATTTTGATCTGGTTAACTACTTTTAATTACATCTAAGATTCTCTTGCTAAATACCAATTAAAATGCACAGACACACAGAGCAAGATGAAACAGATTTATGTGAAAACTTCTTCAAGTAAGGTAAACTAGATAAATCCATCTGATTTGCACATGCAGAGGATTTGATTGGACTTGGGACAGAACAAGAAGACAAACAAGGTGAGAAAGGCAGTAGAACTCCATGTGTGCAGGTGAAAATGCTTTTAAACATCAGAGAGTGACTGATTCTTGTGAGGAGGTTTTTGTATTTGTATTTGTATTTGGTTTGTTTTAGTAAAAAAAGCAAACTCTAGCCATCCAGGTGCATGACTACTGCCTCTGCACTCAGAAGGCTGAAGCAGGAGAACCCCTGTGAGTTCAAGGCCAATCTAGGCTACATAGTGAGACCCAGCATCTCTGCCTCTGGGGGATCAGGGCTCAGACTCCCCAGGCTTCCCAGGGTCCTGTGTTCCGGAGCACACTTCAGCTTTCTTTGAGGTTCACTGACTATTGTAATCCAAATATTGTGACCCCTTTTCTGTTCAGCTTGAAGTCCAGAAAGTTTATATTTGTAATCCTGTTGAATTCCAGAAAGTTTATATTTGTAATCCTGGGATCCTGGTGAGTTAATTCAATCTACCACCTTCAATGCAACCCATGGCCTCACCCAGAATTTATTAATTTATGAAGAAAGGAGTGGCTCAAGGATGAGTGACAGAGGGATTGGCAGGAATTATGTAAGTCTGTGAGCTCGGCTTAACTAAGAGGCCAGAAGGCACTGCTGCCATATGCAGAGAAAAGGATATGCAGAAAGGCCAATCTGCATAACTCAACTGGGGTAGCATTTAGAGGTTTAGGAGGCTGTTGCTTCAGTTTCTGACATATAAACCTTTGCGTCCTGGGAAGTCATAGCTTCTCATTCTGAGGCACAAACCCAGTTGACATTCTTGGGGCGGTGTGGCTCTATCATCCCACTGTGTTCGACCATTTACAGGGAGATATGCTGTGAGGAAACAGGAAACTGTCAGCTGACTTCAAAGATTACACATCTGTACCTCAGCCAGCCCTATTTACATTGCTTAGAACCAACTGAAGGGAGAAGCAAGTAGCTTAGCCAGCTCTGTACATATCAGTACATGGAGAGAAGGCCCTGTTTAATAATGCAGATATAAGTGTTGTGTATGCAAGGAGAGCTGTCCAAGTGGTCTTCTGCAATTGCCTAGTAGCCAGACCCCAGTGAAAACCCCAGAAGATGTCACTGATTTCAGCATCAGACTCATAGTCAGTCCTGGTGGTCCAGGTGGCTCTTGGGACAGGACCTTTGTCTGCTCCCCATTCATCCCTGTTCCCTGCCACACTTTCTCTTGCCACACTTCCTGACTCACAGGCCCTGTCTTCTGCACTTACTCACTGACACCCCTCTGGTGACTTGCTGAGTCTTTCTTCCCTGTCCTAATTACTGTGCTGGGTGACAGGTGCATGGAAACATGTTCCCACCCTTGTGCCTTGCCCACCAAGTGGAGGATATTGGTGCACCCATTGGGTGCCTAGAGCTTCTGTAAAACACAGGGCTTGGTCTTGTTGGGTATGAGTCTCACAAGAGGTGACTGTGGCCCTACGCCACTCAGGAAGCAGCTGTGTCCTCCAAGCTTGGCCAATGTACCCGTTGAGAAGCCTGTAGTGGCCTTCCTGAGGTGTTTGTCCTGTTTGTGGACTGGGATCCTTGGGTGTAACCCCAGGCAGACACCACATGCAGGAGGGGTAGGAGGAGAATGAGGCCAGAAGGATGAGGCTTGGCTGCCTGGCACAGCATGGCCTGGCCCCTCTGACCCCAAGGAGCCTCCCTTCAGTGCAAACCAATCCCAGTGAGATGGAGTTTCACTGGGCAACAGGGGACCCTGGGCAGCAAGGAAGCTGGGGTCTTCAGGGAAGAGCTCAGCCATGACCCAGCCCAGGTCTCTGTGAAAGGACCATCAAAGGAGATCGCCCGACCTGGAAATTTTCCAACAAGAGTCAGAGTGGATGCAGCATCATAGCCAGTCACTGGGGGCCTGGAATGGGACAAAATCCCTTTGTTGCAGAAAAGGATTGTTTTTCTTGCAGAGGAAGAGGAGATTTGCTCACAATTGGAAATGCAGAGGGGAGGTCGTTTGCCAGCTGAGCTGCCAGGACTGCAGTGGGGCCCCCTCTGGAGCAGCAGGCAGGGATCCCTACCATCCCCCTGCCCTCCTGGCCAGGGCCACCTCCTGCCATGGTATCCCCTGCATTCTCTGGTGCTCCCCTTCTGGGTCTCCCAGACCCCTTCCTTGGGCCTAGTGCTGCATGCCACATCACTGTAGGTATCAGAAGCAAGGGGTAGGAGCAGCTTTGCTGTGTCTCAGCCTCATTGTCTTTGTGTGAAGGGAGTGACAGCAAGGGCCACAGTGCATCCTCCAGGGGCCCTGGTAACCCCCTCCATCCTCCTTCGGGCACCTGCTCTACCTCCTTGGCTGCCCCACTGCCGCTTTCCCTCTGGTTCTGCGAGGCCTTGAGTGACCCTGGGCTTTGGGTTTGGCTTCAGAGTGACCAATGGCTGCCAGACTTGACCCCATACCACACTCCATCCCACCCTCCTGCAGTCCATGACCAGAATGGAGGCTGTCATTTGTGTCATGGCTAAATAGGTACAGCTGAGGAGGTCACACTTCCACAACCCTTCTTCTTGTTTCTCACTCTTTTATCTTTTCTTGTGGTAGTGGAGATTGAACCCAGGGCCTCCACACCCAGCCACAGTGCCAGCTCCTTTCTAACATTTTATTTGAGACAGGGTCTCTCTCACCTGCTAAATTGCCCAGGTTGCACTGAAATGTTCCCTCTTCTTGCCTCAGCCGTCTAGAGTGCTGGGATTATGGGCATGCACTGCTACAGTCTTTCTTAAAAGATGAATAAATAAAATAGGAATCTAGACATATACAGTGTCACACTGAGCTGATGTGCGGCTGCTTTGGGGATGATCTGGAGGCAGTTGGGGCAAAGTGTCCACCTTGGCCTTGGGGAAGAAAGTCTATGATCTGTGATGAGGGACCAGGATGACCCTCAGCTGGGTGCGGTGCAGGCAGGCTGACCCCTGCCCCAGCTCAGTGGTATTCAGCCAGGTGGCCCAGGCCAGAATGCCAACCAGCGAAGACAGTATGTGCGGGGGAGGCCACAGCCACTCTGTGGTCCTTGAATGCCCAATTGTGAAGGCTCAGGGAGACCTGTCCTCCTGTAAGTCTCCCAACCCACCCAGGGCATCATTTCCTCCACAAGGCAAAGGTTCAATACAGCTGCTGACTTTGTTTCAGAGCAATTCATATCATTTGCTTTGTTTGGAAAAAGTTTTGAAGGGAAGAATTTAAAAAAAAAAAAACTTGAAAAAACTTTCTTGATGGTCTTATCTTCTGAGAAAACTCCTAAGTGTAATGTGGAAGCACATTTGGGGCCATTTCTTACGAAGAATCACCTGACTGGGCAACAGTTCTGTGGCTGGTTTCTGGTGAGTGATAGGAGCAATGGCTCCGCACTGGGAAGTCACCACTTCCAGGTTTACAGCAACCCCAGGCTGGGAGTCAGAGGAGCTCACTACTGGGATAGTGCAGGGCATGTTTATCGTGGGCTCTTCCTGGGCCAACTGGGACCCCCCATGATCCTGGGAACTGCTTTCTTGGGAGGAAGGGCTGGGTCCTTGGGGAGTCCTTTCTATGCACTTTCACAAGATCTGAGAAAATTTATTCCTTTTTCCTCCTATGAAAACTCAGTTCATATAATTAATTCCTTTGGGAAAAGTGATTTTAAGGTCAACAAAGGGACATTTCTCTCTGTAGATGACTTTGTCTCCCTGTGAGATGGACTTTGTCACTTGGGAGTCCAGGTGTCCCCTGCCCTCCCCACCCTCCTGAACTGTGACAATGGCCCTTCACCCGTTACCACAGCCCCTCTCCTCATGGTGGCATCGAGGCCAGGAAGCCATCTGTAGCTTCAGGAGTAGACACAGTGCACACAGCCTTCATCCCCAGTCTCCATGGTCACCTGCATGTAGGGCCTGTGGGCCCCTTGCTCATCCAGGAAAACTGCCCAACCCAGAATTGGCTGAGGTATTGGTCTCAGGTATGAGGTGATATGTGCAGGGCTCAGGAAGGAGGAGGTGACACTGGAGCCTGAATGTGTCTGTCCTGATATGTAAGATAGGGAAGGGGAGGTGCTGGCTTCAGTCCTTCTGAAGGACAGCAGATGTCACCCACCAGCCAACCTGTCCTCTTTTTCCTATCTGCCACATGGAGAAGACAAAGCAGGCTGCTGTGAGGATAGGCTGAGGTGTGAGCATGGACTCTGCGTGCTGCCCTCTCCTGGAAGGAATCATGCATGGGCATTTCAGGCTGAGCTGTGTTCCAAGAGGCTTCTGGCCTGCGCTCTCCTCAGGGCCCCTGCTGCCCAACTGTACCCTTTTGCCCAACCCCGTGCTAGGTCACTGTGTCAAGCGGAACCACCTGGTGCAGCTTGTGGGAAACAGCTGGGAAGAACAACTATAGGACACAGCCAGTACCGAGCATGGTACACGCCTGTCAGCCCAGAACTCTGCAAGGCTGAGGAGGAGGACCGCAAAATCAAATCCACCTGAGCAACTTACTGACTTAATGAGACCCTGTCTCAAAATTCAAAAATGTAAAAATGGGCTGGCGATGTGGCTCCATGCATAGGCCCTGGGTTCAACCCCTAATACAACCCTCCAAAGGGCTCCACTTGAGAGATTGGGAGCTGGCCATACTGAGTGCAAGGTGCATGTTCTCCCAGGACAGGGCATAAAAGCAGGGCAGGTACTGGTTAGAGTGCAAAACCATCAGGCGAGGGTAGGTTGCTGGGCACGAAAGTGGCCTCAGGAGCTAGTTCAGTGCTGAGTCTGGGGTCCAGATGGACAGTGAGCTCCTCACCATTCCTGCTGTTACTGGACACAGGCCTGGTGAGTGCCAGCTGCTGTCCCTCCAAAGGGCCAAGGGAAGAGGCACCTGGAGAGGGAGCTTCGCCTGTGGGTCCAGCTCCCCCATTATGGGATCTTCCCACTGGAGGTGACCCCCAAGCACAGGGCCCCCCCCCACCAGTCCCGTCCCTGCTCAGAAGGAGAAGCCACAGCACAACTGTGGGTTCCCCTCTACGAGCTCAGCTGAGCAGGAGTCAAAATCAGAAAGAAAGAGAGAGAGAGAGAGAGAGAGAGAGAGAGAGAGAGAGAGAGAGAGAGAAGAGAAGAGAAGAGAAGAGAAGAGAAGAGAAAAGAAAAGAAAAGAAAAGAAAAGAAAAGAAAAGAAAAGAAAAGAAAAGAAAAGAAAAGAAAAGAAAAGAAAGAAAGCACTCACATGTGAGACTTTGCCAGTGCTGTTCCCTGTGCAGTACGACAGTCATACAGCCTGGTCCTAGTGTCAGGGATTAGAAACCATCTGGGATTGGTTAGAACACACAAAGGCGCACGGGCTCTGCAGATGCAGTGCCACTTCAGAGGAGGGACGACAAGGAAATGAGTAGGACATTAAACTTCCATTTGGACTGTGGTCCTAATCCACTCTCTTGTGTACAGCGCTCCAAGGGTTGGAGGCAGGCAGCTGTGGGAAAGATGCTTTTTCTGTTTCAAAGTGAAGACAGTGGGCATTTGGCTTCAGATCATCCCAGACCAAGTTCAGTCAACAAGAGGGCTAGAAAAGCACCAGAAATTAAGAGCTGACTGTTGGGTGCACACCTCAGGTTATGACCCAAGGGGGAGTCAATAAAGTACACTAGAGCTTTGGAAGGTCGTAATGATAATGGTTTTAAAAACACAAAGCATCTAGTTTCCCTCTGAGCTGCATCTTTCCTGGGACAGAGAAAGGGCTGATGTTCTAGAGGAAAGGCACTGGGGAAGTCAGGAGGCTGGGGCGTGGGCGCAGGACCCAGGATCCCACAGGCTCGGGGACTCGTCCTGACCTTAACCACTGCCTGGATGACTGCATCCAAGCAGTGTAGGCTGAGGCCGAGCTCCGGGCTGTGACTGCTGCCAACCGAGAGGCTATCAGTGCCCCCACATACCCAAGGGTGCGTTCTGGAGACAGGGCGTGGGTTATGTCTCTTCTGACTCTGATTGAGACTCTCAGCTGGAGAGGGAGGAGATGAAGACACCTGATCACTGCAATCATGGAGGTAGTCTCCTAGAGTTTGTGCGCGACTCATGGCCCAATGCTGGGATTATGGATGTGAGTGCTACACCCAAGTGTGGCCTGCACAAAATATAAGGGGCAGAAACAGTCTTCTCTCCTTGCTCCTCCCCTTTTGGTCTTGTTTTTTGTGTTTTCTGCCACGTGCTACTCTGCCTTGAGCCAGCTGATTATGAACTGAAACCTCCACAAACTGTGAGCTCAGTAAACCCTTCCTTCCCTCACTTTACGTGTTGGGCATTTTGTCCCAGCAATGAAAGAAAAGTAACCAAGACACTCATTAACAAAAGCTTTATTTCCATTTTTTCTTTCTATTGTCTTTGTTTTCTTGTTTTATCCTTCCTTTCCCTCTCCCGCCTCCCAAGAACTTGAACATTTCTTCCCTTTTACTAAAATATATTATAAATTTTGGTCCTCATTTACCCTTTTGGTTTCTCACATCAGGGAATTTGTGATATTTAAACATGTGTGCCTAATTCATTTCACTTAAGAGTATTGTCTTTGTATACACATGTAAACAGTGTATTGTCTCATTAGTGTGAGAAGCTCAAGGAAGCAACATATGTGTCTGTATATTTATATGTCTATGTACATAAAAATAGTTGATAGTTATACTATTGATTTTTCCTAGTTTGCTGAAAAATTTCTGCTGTAATTGCTCAGACAATTGAATGTAGATGTCTTGTGCTCTGAGTGAATGATTTGGGGATGACGATGTGCAGTGCATGTACCACTGTAAAAAAAATGGCAGACTATGACCAAAACTTTAAAAAAAAAAACAGAGTATCATTTTTAGGTGCATCTTTTTAGCTAAAAATGTCTCCAGTTTATCCTTCTTTGTGGCATAGTGGTACTCCATTGCATTAAAAAAAAAAAAACCCACATCTTCTTTATCACTCAAGCATTGATGAGAATTTGGGTTGCTTCCAAGATTTAGCAATTATAAATTGTGCTGCTATAAACATGGGAATGCATATAACATTGTGGTATGGTGCTTTTAATTCTTTTGGGAAGATACCAAGAAGAGGAATGGCTGGATTAAATGGAATCTCTAATTCGTTTTTTGAGTAATTCCCGTACTGATTTCCATATTGGTTGTACGAGTCTACACTCCTATCCAAAAGTGTGAAAGTGTTCTTTTCTCCCCACAGTCCCACCAGAATCAGCAATTGGTTGATTTCTTGATGATAGCTATTCTTTTTGTAGTGAGAGGAAATTTCCATGTTGTTTTCATTTGTGTCTCTCCAATTACCAGTGATATTGAACATTTTTATATGTTTGTTGACCACTTGTAGTTCTTCATCTGGGAAGTGTCTGTTCATTTCACATGCCATTTTTGGATTGGGTTTTTAAGTTTGTAGAATGTGATTTTTTTTTTTAGTTCTTCATATATTGTAGATGTTAGGTTTTTCTGTCTGTGTAACAGCTAGCAATTTTTTTTCTACTCTGTGGTCTGTTTCTTCATGTGGTGGGTGATTTCTTTTGCTATGCAAAAGCTTTTTAATAAGACAAGACCTTAGTTATTGATTCTTTGTGATATTTCCTATGTGATCAGGGTTTGTTCATAAAGTCTTTGTCTACACGTACGTCTTTAATAGTTGTGTATTCCAGCAGATTTAGTTTTCCTTTTTTTTAATATTTAGACCTTTGATCCACTTTGACTTGAGTGCGTGGTGAGTCTAGATTTAATTGGCAGCATGTTGAAAGCCAGTTTTTCCAGCACTATTTATTAAAGAGACAATCTTTCTTCCAGTGAGTTTGGCCCTTTTGTCAAAGATAAGATAATAGTATATGCAAAGTCATTACTTCATCTTCTAATCTATTCCATTGATATTGAGGTCTGTTCTGTGTTTTGTTTTGTCTTTGGAGTTTTTTGTTTGTTTTTTGTCCCTAGTGCCACGCTGTTTTTAATCACAGTAGCTTTGTTGTGTAATTTGAAATGAAGGATTGTTGATGCCTCCTGTCTTGCCTTTGTTGCTCAGAAATGCTTTTGCTATTCTAGGTCTCTTCTGGTTCCAGATGAATTTTAGGATTGTTTTCCCTAATTATGTGAGGCAGAATATTGCTATTTAGATCATCACTGTATTAAATCTTCAGCAGTTTTGAAAGTATGGCCATTTTCACTATATTGGTTTTCTCTACCCAAGAACAAAGGATATCTTTCCATTTAATTTATTCTCTTTGATTTCCTTTTTCAGAGTACTGTAGTCTTCAGTGTAAAGGTCTTTTACTTCCTCCATTAGATTGACTCCTAATATTCAATCTTTTTGATGCTATTGTGAAATAATCCTAATTTCTCTCTGTGAATTTGTTATTTGTGTACAGGAACGATATTGATTTTTGAGTGCTGACTTTTCATCCAGCTACTCTATTGAATTTGGTTATTAAATCTTGAATTCTTTTGGTAGAGTTTTATGGTCTTCTATGTAGAGTATCATGTTGTCCACAAATAATAATAATTTAACTTCTTTGTTTCCTATGATTATTCCTTTTATTTCATTTTCTTTTCTAATTGTTTTGGCTAATGTTTCCAAAACTATGTTGAATAAGAGTGGTGATCTTGGACATCCTTGCTTTTGTTCCTGATTTTAGAGTGAAAGCTTTCCGTTTTCAGTTTTTTGACCATTTAAGATGGTGCTTATTGTTGGCTTATGATAGATGGCTTTTACCTGATTGAGATAGACTATCCCAATATTCTGTAGGGATTCATGAATATATATTGGACTTGGTCAAATGTTTTCTCTGCACCTGTTAAGATGATTGTGTTTTTTGTCCTTGATTCCATTAATAGTGTGTATTACATTTATAGATTTGCATTTGGTGAACCATCCCTGCATCAGTGGGTTGAATTCTATTTGACCATGATGGATAATGTTCTGGTGATTAGCTGCCTTCTATTTGATGCATTTTCATCTAAGTTCATTAGGAAGATTGGCCTGAAGTGTTTTTTGTTGGTGGTGGTGTTAAATCTTGCTCTGCTTTGGGTATAAGGGTAATGTTTACTTCCAGAAATGAGTTTTTGAATATTTTTCCCTTTTAATTTCATTAAAGAGTTTGAGGAATAATAGCATTAGATCTCTAAATTCCTTGTATAATTCAGTGATGAATACATTAGGACCTGGCTTTTCTTTGTTGTTAAGTTTTAATTACATCTTCAGTTTCATTTTTAGATATTGGATTATTTAGAATTATTATGACTTCGTGATTCAGCTTTAGTAATTCATATGTATCTAGGAATCTATTCATTTTTTTCTATGTTTTTCATGAGTACAGGTTCTTGAAGTATTGATGGTCTTCTCAATTTCTGCAGGATCCATCCCTTGAGGGAAAAGTATCCTGGAGATAACATCTTTCTGTGGGAGTCTCCTGAGGCCAGAAAACCAGAGAGGACAGTGGCTGATGCCTTCTTCAGATGGATGCTGAGCCTTACTCTCTGTCCCCAGTGTGGTCATCATCTGATTTTCCTCTCCATTTGGCAAAGTGGAAGCCTCAGGTGCTTGTGATCTACTAGGAAGGGTTGGGGCTCAGGTATTGGAGAAACAAAGCCTCCCCTGGCCAGGTCCAGCACTGCCCCTGAATGGGCACTGGTCTGGCTGCTGCTGTTCCTTTGATGGATGTGAGGATGGACACGTTGGGTCTTCTTGAGAAGTCTAGAAGCTTAACTAAGCACAGCAGCTCTGCGGCTTGGTGCGTAGAAGACCAGCCTTATTATTCCTGGATATTGTTCATTGTGTCAATTTGAGAAGGGCAGAAGTTTAACTAAGTGATTCAGCAGGGCGCAAGGTCCTTGCTTTGTAAATGTCCTCAGCCTGTGCAAGAGAAGGGCACAGATAGAGGTGATATGAGTGCTGCACCCACCTGAAGGACATAGTCTGTTTACAGGATAAGGGAGCAAAATATACTTGCTCTTCCTCCTTTTTTGCTTTTGCTATTTTTGTTTCCCTCTGCCTTAAAATGTTGCCCCTGTGCCATGCCACCCTGCCTTGTAGGCAACTCATTATGGACTGAAAACTCAACAAACTGTGAGCTAAATAAACCTTCCCTTCCTTAATTTTGGGTGTCAGGTATTTCATCCCAGTAATGATAGAAAAATAACCAAGATGATGACCATGTATTGCTACTCACTGAGACCCCAGGGCCGGGAGCACAGAGAAGAGACCAGCCAGGGTCCTCAGCAACGCCCTGTAAGAGAGGAAGCCCCCTCTTCTAGGCATTTTGTTTCATTCTTTGAAAGATTAACATGCTTCTAATGTAATAAAATTTTGAAACTTTGGCCCAAATATGTGGTCAGAGAACTAAGCAGCACACCAGGGACTTCCAAGAGACCGCTGAAGGTGTCCTGCTATGGTCTCTTTCATCTCCCACCACAGCTGTGCAGGGACACCGCCCAGTCTAGGTGCTCCAACCTATGTTAAAAGCATTTAACTCTTGTTTTTCATCTTTAAATTGTTCAGTTTAAATTGTACCAAACAGATTAAATCAGAGCGCAGGGCAGGATCTTCACAGAGCTATCTCCTTGTGAAAGAACCGCTGCTCAACTCTGCTGATGGTACCAGCAGAGGGGGGTTGCCCGAAGGATCCCCACAGTGCTCTTCGAGCACATGAACATACAGGAAACAAACATGACCTGCAGTGTGGCTTCCTGAGGTCAGCCGTGAAATTGCTGACACAAGGACAAGGACATACTCCTCAGGGTGATGGTGCTGGGTACAGAGTAGCGCAATCCTGCCATGGGAAAGGAAGTGCTGCAAGTCCCCAGCAGTGCTGAGTGATGTGTCCTTTGTCCCTACCCTCCAGGATGTGTCCTATCTATGTTGGTCTAAGACAAGAAGTTGGGGAAAAGCATAGAGTCAGACTCAGTAATCAATGTCTTGGGCCAAATAATCTAAATATTTGTTTCAACAGCCATTGTTTAATCAATATAACATATTGGCCATTTATCTATGAAGGGAAAGGTTTAGAAGGCAAACCTCCCATCACAAGGTATACACAGAGTTGCAGTGAAATTTCCATTCAAGAAGAACTTGTCAGTGACCAGAAACCATTAAAGCTTTTCACGATAACCAATAGATGGCTGCAGCATGCGGGTCATATGTTCACCAGCAGTGGCCCGGATCAAACCCTTCCTGGATGACAGGAAATGGAACTGATCCCTGTGCTGGCCTTCAGTCAACCATTCTCTCCTGCACTCTGACAGGAAAGGAGCAAGGTAAACTTTGGGAGCCTTGTGTATAACACTGGACCTACACTGTTAATTTATCTAGCTCTGACTTTATTTTTTCAAAAATATAGGAAGACAAATAGCTAAGATAACCATCTGCCTCCCTTGAAGGTCACTCTTTCCCTTAAACAAAGCACTTTTCATTGAAGCTTGATTCATGTAGGAAAGTTAAATTGTACATTTCCTTGAGTTTTTCCAAGTGAAGCTTGCCCACATCGTAAGTCCTTGGAGTCCCCTGATACTTGCCCATCACACTGTGCTTTCCTCCCCTTTATGTCCACTTCCACCACCACTGCCCCTTCCATCTCTTAGTGTCCATTTCCATCACCATCATCTATTACTCCCCTTGATGTCCACTCCTGTCACCACCTTCCCTGTTGTTGGGAGCCGCGTCTGTGATAGCTCGCCTTGCGCGGCGGACGTGCGGCCTGTGGTAAAGAGCAAAGCCTGAGATAGATTACCCCTCCCATCGAATATGTTAGTTTCCTGCTTACCGCGTAAACAACCCGCTCAACAATATAGTCTGCCTGGCAACTGATGATGTTAGCCAATCAGCTTGCCTTGCTTACTTTAACATGACTGGACACTGTACCCGTATATATACCGGTGCCACCCCTGGGCGGAAGAAGAAGCCAGGTAGAAGCCCAGAAGTAAAAGCCCAAAAGGAGCCGCGGAGAGCGGACCGGTAGAGGCTTTGGGGCAGACTGAAGCACAAAAGGAGCCGCGGGGAGCGGACCAGAGGAGGCTTCAGCTGGGAGAACCCAGGGCAGGCTGTACGGAGAAGAAAAATAAAAAGAAAAGGTTGTCCACTACCAGACTTTGTCGTGTGTCCTTCCTGCCGGCCGGGAGCGGACATCGACATTTGGAGGCCCGCCCGGGGACTGATCACCCCCGAGACGTGGAAGTGGACAACGCTCCAGTACAGAGCTGCGAGACAGGTGAGTTGGGGATAAGCCTGGGCTCTGGGTGGCGCGCACCTACAGGGCTTTTAGACTCCCCTCAGGCTCACGCGTAAGTGGCAGATTCCTTGGGCCTCACGCGGTGAGTAACATATTAAAAGATGGGAAACATGTTAGGTAGCAACACTAAGAGCGAGGGTGGTTGTGGAGAAAGCTCTCAAGAGCTTACAAAAGTACGCAGGGTATCTGAGCAGGCCCAGTCAGGGAGCTCCCGAGAGGGGTCCGTCAAGGGGAACAAGGATGCTAAGGAGGAGGACGGGGCTCTAGCCTCGGAGTCGTCTGACTCCGAGGACGAGGGAAAGTTGAATGGCAAGGAGGCCAAAGAGACCAGCTGTCAGGAGCCTAAATCGCTCAATAAGGAGTCGCAGGGTTCTTTTCCAGCGTTGCCCCGCGAATTGCGCTCTGCTCAACCTGGTCTGCGGAGGAATAGAGAGCTCCTGAGCGCTCCCCGGCGCGAGAGGGAGGCGATCCCTCGCCACGAGGCGGCCGCCTGGGAGCTCCCTCCCCTTTCGCCAGAACAGGAAGTGATGCACGGGCCCCCATTTTCCGCCCAATCACGGCCGCTGTCTTATGCTCCGCCGCCGGCGGGTCGGTATTTTTACAGGCGGCTTTGGCAGGGGGGACGCTTGTCTCATGAGGTACATCCACCTGGGATAGATAGTGGCCCCTACGGGATATTTCCTGTACAAGTAGCTATGGGCCAGGGACGCAATGTATGGGAGCCTTTTGAGATAAAGCAGATTAGAGAACTTAAAAATGCAGTTACAACCTTTGGGCCGACTGCGCCTTACACCATTGCCATGCTGGAGAATCTGTCTTCTGGGCCCCTCACCCCCGCGGACTGGATTCAGCTGGCAAAGGCGTGTCTGCCCTCGGGCAGTTACCTGGATTGGCGAGCCTGGTACGCAGAGTTCTCTGCAGAGCAGGCTGAGAGAAACGCCAATCGGGGAAACCGGGGGTGGAACAAGGAAATGCTTATGGGAGAAGGTCGGCACGCTGATGACCAGACCCAGTTCCCCGGCGCTGTCTATGAACAAATCAATGCCATAGGGCTCCGCGCCTGGAAACAGGTAAGTGGTGCCGGAACAGCCTCCTTGTGTCTTTCAAAAATAATTCAGGGTACCACAGAGCCATTTGTTGACTTTGTGGCCCGAATGCAAGATGCTGCCGATAAGATATTTTCTGATCCGGGAGTGGCTCAACCGCTGGTAAGACAGCTGATTTTTGAGCAATGTACAAAGGAGTGCAAGGCAGCGATAGCTCCTCATAAGAACAAGGACCTCAACGCCTGGATTAGGATATGCAGAGAGATAGGGGGGCCGCTCTCCAACTCGGGAGTGGCTGCTCTCCTGGCCGCGGCTGTACAGCAGAGGGGACCTCGCGGGTTAGAAGGGGAATGTAAGGCTAAAGGGTGTTTTGCCTGCGGGGAGCCAGGACACATTAAACGTCATTGCCCAAACAATGCAGATGCTAGGCCTTGCCCTAGGAATGAAGAACCATATGTTTGTGGGCGATGCAAAAAGGGATCACACAAAGCTGAGGAGTGTAAGTCGGTCTTTGATGCTCAGGGCAACCGTATTTGTGGACGAGATGCTACAGAGCCAAAAAACGGCCAGAGGGGGCCCCCTTCACAGGCGGGCCCCCGCCCCAGAGACAGGACAGCTCAGGATGGCAGCCTTCAACAAGGGCCATCCCTGGGTCAGCAGGTGTGGACCTCAGTGTCGCCTCCAGACTTATACAGAAGGTCACCATTAGGACGGATGGCGTTAGGACCCTAAATGACATGCAAAAGCTATTGGGAGACATTAATTGGATTAGGCCATATTTACATATACCAAATTCAGATCTCAAACCCCTGTTCGACCTTCTGAAGGGAGACCCAGATATAGCCTCCCACAGGAGGCTCACTCCTGAGGCAAGAGCTGCCTTACAGAGAGTGGAAAAAGCCTTAGGTGGGGCTACCTTACACAGAATTGAACCAGGGCGACCCTTTGATGTCTGTTTGCTACAGACTAGTCTACAGCCTACAGCGGTGATTTGGCAGAAAGGACCATTACTGTGGATACACCCTAAGGTCTCACCTGCAAAAGTCATAGAGCATTACCCGGAGGCAGTCGCTTCATTGGCCCTTGAAGCGCATGATAGAGCTGTCCAACATTTTGGCTCAGGACCACAAGCCATCCGAGTACCCTATACCGCCAGCCAGATCAAGACCCTGGCTGCCTGCATAGATACCTGGGCCATTCTGAGATGTGTTTTCCATGGGGATATAAACAATCAATACCCTAAAGACCCTATCTTGTCATTTGTCACTCAGCACCCTATAATTTTTCCAAAGGTTACTGCCTCTGAGCCATTAGTCCTAGCAACTACAATATACACAGATGGCTCCAAGACGGGGATAGGCGCCTATGTGATCCTAGGCAAGCCCCCGGTTACCATACAATTTAAACCAGATCAGCCTCAGGTGGTAGAACTGCAGATCGTTAAAATGATTCTTGAACGGTTCTCAGAAGCCATTAACATTGTCTCCGATTCTAGGTATGTGGTCAATGCTATGCAAGTGCTTGAGACTGCCAGTTTAATTAGATCCACTTCCACAGTGGCTGGACTGTTCCTGTCTATCCAGACATTGCTTCAGAACAGACACCATAAGGTCTTCACCACCCACATAAGAGCACATACATCCCTGCCGGGGCCCATGGCACAGGGGAATGCGGCTGCTGACACTGCCACTCGCCCGTTATGGATTTTTACCTTACTAACACCAATCGAGCGAGCCCGTGCCTTCCATGATAAATTTCATGTTAATGCCAGGACACTAGCAAACCATTTCCATGTTTCTAGAGCAGATGCACGAGATATCGTGCGACTATGTGACTCCTGTGCCACATACAAACCTGCCATACCGATGGGAGTAAACCCTCGAGGTTTGATCCCTGGTGATGTTTGGCAGATGGACATCACACATATACAGGAGTTTGGGACTCTTAAATATGTTCATGTTTCCACAGACACCTGTTCTCGCGTCATATTTGCAACAGCAGAAACAGGTGAAAAAGTGTCTAATGTGATCAATCATTGCCTGGCAGCTTGGGCCGCATGGGGCAAACCAAAAATATTAAAAACTGATAATGGACCAGCCTATATAGGCAAAGCCTTCAATGAGTTCTGCAAAATGATGGAGGTTCAATTAAAACATGGTATCCCATACAATCCCCAAGGTCAAGGAATCATTGAGAGGGCTCATAGAAGCCTCAAAGAAATTTTACAAAAACAAAAAGGGGGAGTAGGCCAAGGCCTGGCCCCAAAGGCACGATTATCCATGGCACTATTCACACACAATTTTTTAAATTTAAATAATGATAATCGCTCCCCAGCTGTGGAGCACTGCAACCCTTCCCCCAACCATAAAGGGTGGGTGAAGTGGAAAGATGTCCTGACAGGACAATGGATGGGCCCGGATCCAGTGGTCAGCTGGAACCGAGGCGCGGTTTGTGTTTTCCCACAGGAACCGGGACGAGAACCACTGTGGATACCGGAGAGACTGACACGGGCAACAAAGCCCTCGACTGAAGATCAGACCTGCCCTACTGGAGATCCATCACAGACCAACCAATAAGATGAATAGAAATAGCGGTAGCCCGAAATGGACAAGAAGATCCTCAGGCATATGCATGGCTTGCTCAATTGGCCCACGACCGAGTCTAGATATGGCGGGCATCCCTCATTCTCCTCCATAAGGTGACAATACACAGCAGGGTAGGTGAGTCAATGACGGGTAAGAGCGTGCCTCCCCAGCACGACTCGACCTAAGCCAGGCCCTACCCCATCCTGCACGTAAGCCGCTGGACTGTTAGATGCTGCCCAGGTCTAAATTTCTCTCCGAGGGGATTTCTTTACGGAGAGGAAATGAGTGCAAGCTTGTGTGCATCCAGGTTCCGTCCAGTTTGTGCCTGGCCCTAGAAAAAGGACGAGGGCCTCAGGGCCTTGGCAGACCATGGCATGGCCAACCAGGGTCTAAGCCAAGGACCTACGGTGGGCCTACACATAGGGCATAAGCCTCTGCACCCAGTCCAGGAAGGGCTACGATGCGCACATTCATAAAAAATAAAATAGGGGGAGATGTTGGGAACCGCGTCTGTGATAGCTCGCCTTGCGCGGCGGACGTGCGGCCTGTGGTAAAGAGCAAAGCCTGAGGTAGATTACCCCTCCCATCGAATATGTTAGTTTCCTGCTTACCGCGTAAACAACCCGCTCAACAATATAGTCTGCCTGGCAACTGATGATGTTAGCCAATCAGCTTGCCTTGCTTACTTTAACATGATTGGACACTGTACCCGTATATATACCGGTGCCACCCCTGGGCGGAAGAAGAAGCCAGGTAGAAGCCCAGAAGTAAAAGCCCAAAAGGAGCCGCGGAGAGCGGACCGGTAGAGGCTTTGGGGCAGACTGAAGCACAAAAGGAGCCGCGGGGAGCGGACCAGAGGAGGCTTCAGCTGGGAGAACCCAGGGCAGGCTGTACGGAGAAGGAAAATAAAAAGAAAAGGTTGTCCACTACCAGACTTTGTCGTGTGTCCTTCCTGCCGGCCGGGAGCGGACATCGACACCCTGTCTCCTTTGATGTCCACATCCATCACCATGACCCTTCTTTCCCTTGATGTCCACTTCTATCACCACTGTCTCCCCACCACAAGCCTCCCCAGGAGACTTGTAGCAACCCCTTCCAAAGTACTATAAGCCTGGTTTTTCTTGTGACATGTAAATAATTTTTGTCTATTTTTTCATAATTTTTATTAGCAATTTAAACTTAAAGAACTGAAAGAATAGAAAAATTAACACTTATATTTCCTTTACCCAGGTATACTAATTGTTAACATTTTGCCATGTTTTCTGAAACATTTTAAAGTTGTAGACATTGGTCAAGAACAAGACCTAAAATAAGAATGTCACCTAAAAGCAAGACAGTCTCTCATATAACACCAAATTAAACATGAGCCCCCTCATAACATTAAACACAGGTGAAGTAATGTGATCTAGGTATAATCATGTTCAGACTCCCCCAGTTTTCCAATAACTTGGTCTGATTAATAATCATCTACTACTTTTTGGTTGTTTTACATTTTTGGTCTCCTTTAAGCTGGAATATTCTTTCTGTTCTTACAAAAAAAAAGATAAATTGGTCTGTATTAATGTTCAGGCCACTTGTACAAAACAGCACTCAGCTTGGAGTTTTTTGGCCTTTTTCAGATGATCCAACTGACATTAAATATTTGGTCAAAAATATCAGATGATCTGTTAAATTTCTGAGTGAGTCAGGGTATTTTCTCACATTGTCTCCAAGTGTATGCTATTTAACCAGATTTGCAATACTGACATTGTTTTGAGTCTTACTGTTTTATGAGGTTACCTATGAAGTAAAAGGTTTTGGATTTTGTTCTGTTTTCTCCATATGGTCCCGTTGTACTCTCAGCAAACTGTTTCTCTTCATTTCTAGATGGTCCCTTTCCCTGAACAGCAGTGACTGTCTCATACACAGAGGTGGTAGTGAGGACTGTCCTGGGATTTGATGCATCCAAACTGGAGTAATTCCTCTTCTGTCTGCAGAGTAATTTCATTAAAAGTTGCCTGCTCTTTGGAGGTGGTGTTATCTTCTGACTTTGTACTTCTTTTTTTCTTTGCCATACTCTTAATGACAGGGTCTTTCTTAGTTTTCTTTGTCAAATTTTAAAGTTAATCTTTCAAAGCTAATCCCATCTCTTGCAGAACTCATCCCTTCTCAAAACTCCAGACTTTGAAATTCTGGACTGTAGAGGTACTTTCTATCACTGGGACATGCAACCTGGCTCTCACAGTTTTAAGTAGGAAAGGTTTATTTGGGCTTACAGTTTTACTGGGTTCAGTTCCTGGTCAGCTGATTCCAAGGTAGAAATAGAAAGAGGAAAGTCACAGAAGAAGACAGCTTCTCACTCCATGGTGGCCAGAGAGAGAAGAGAAAAGCTAGGTACTGTATTCCTTTCAAGGTCATCCCACAATGAAAGCTTCCAACCAGGCCCCACCTTCTAACAACTCTTTCAGCCATGAACTCTTCAATGGAGCATAGCAACCCCAGGATCCAATCACCTTCCAAAGACCTGCCTCTGAACATGGGCAGTTTGGTGGGATATATTTGGATCTAAACCCAAAGACAGACACTGCCTTTCTCCTCAAAAGTTTCTTGAGACTCTTCCCCCTTCCTATTGTTCCCTCAGTAATTGGTACTGGAAAATGGCTCAGATCCACCCCCAATATTTTCCCATTAGTGACAGGACATTTTTTTCTAAAATATTTTCTGTTTCCCCACACCTAGTCCTCTGGTTTCCGTTTTTTTTTTTTTTTTTTTTTTTTTTTTTTGTTTATTTGTTTGTTTGTTTCTAAACTTGTGCTGATTTGGTCATTTATTTACCAGTTTGGGCATTATCTGAAGCTTGACCTGTTCAGTGTCTTATGGTCATGCTCTTTGCATGGTTTGGGTGGGTTTTACTTGCTCATCTTGCTGAGCAAGTGCCGTGGAACATTTGTGGGGAGTTCCAGGGTGTACTTGATTTATTTCCTTCTGAGTTGTGTTTCCTTTTCATATTTGGGCTGCCCATAACTTTACATAGCTGTCAACACAGATCTGTTTAGGTTTGTTTCTTGTTAGCTAAATAGTATTTTAATTTTTCCAGTTTTCCCCATCATGCTGTAGATACGGTCATTATTTGTCACTGGGACCACAATACTGTACTGAGTGGCTGTGCCAGGCTGCAATGTGCCGCTTTTCTGTGGCAGGAGATTCACACTGAAAAAGGAAGATGACAAGCTCACTTGGCACAGCAGACTCCACTCAAGTGGCTGAAGGACAAGCACTCAACCCAGAATAATGGTGTCATAAATCCCTGCAGGATCAATGATCAAAGAAAATCAGAATTGGATAGAATTGTCCCAATGTTAAGAAAACCAAAACATATTTCATAGATTGGGATACATATTTTTATTCTAAAACACTGCAGAAATTTGGTCATGTAAACATCACCAAATTCAGAGATGTGTTGGCATTATAATCTCTTAAACACTGGATGATGTCAGCTTGCACTAAAGATTGTAGGACAATAGTTAGTAGGTAGTATGTTTATGAGAACCATAATGTGCCTGTAAGTGATGGATCCAGGGAGACAGAGAATTTTAATAAAGGGCAGAGCCAAAGCACAAACAATGTACTCAGCAGTCTCATTTATGTTTAAATGCTACATATGCATTCACACACATTTACATACTTGCATTTTGCTGTAGAATGTTAGCTACTAAAATATCTTAGTATTGTAATTTTAATAAAGAGTCAAAGTTAATAAGACAGCAAATGTTCAGGTGAATTAGGAGCATGATTAGGGGTAGAATGATACACAAGTATTGTGTCTTCCAAAATGCCAAATTACAACCTGCAAACCTCATGCTCTAGCCTAAAGGAGCTTCCTGAGGACTTCACTTGAAACTTTCCAGAAATAAGCATATGAGGATCATAGGGTTGGAAAATGTGGTGATTAAATTAGTTGTGAGGCAGAGTTGAATGCAAGGGATATGATAGAGAACAGGAGCCTGGTCTCAGGTCACCTGTGAAGAGGGACTCCTGGAGGTGACATGAGACCTGTCAATCACTCTTTCTCTCTATGGTGGTGATGACTGAGCCAAGGACCTGGATGGGGTTTGCAGCTGGGATATGGTCGGCCTCCATGATTCATTTCTTCCATTGTCTGGGTGCCCTGAGGCATCCACAGTAGTTTATTCTCAAAGTATATAAAGAAGCAGGGTCCAGGGTATAATCTTGCAGCTATACAAATAGAGCGATTCCAGCCAAGTCAGCAGCTGTCCCCAATTATTTGTCCATATATTCCGGGTGCCAGGGAAAAGCCCACATGGGTATCACTAAATTGAGTTTTAAAGTGACTTCTTGTTCAGATGAAAATCTTCTAATTGTTATTTTTTTCTCACAATGCCTGGTCTCCTATCAAACAAGTAAGCAACACCCTCATTGTGAACCATTGCTACTGGCTAAAGAGGGAAGGTTAATTATTAAAGGGTTTTCAAGGATTGTGGTCCTACCTTGGAGGAAGTCTGTTGTAAATGCTGTCAGGATACAAGGACCAGATAGACACCTGGTGGACAGAGCAAGCTCTCATGATGGACCATGGGTTTCTTATTTTAGGTGTACACTGTCTTCAGCAGACTCTGTTTCTGCCTGTTCCTGCTCTGTTCCTGACTCACCTTTTGAGGGCACCTTAGGGATGTGAGACTTGTGGCCAGATTCTACTTAGGGGGCAGATCCTTCTCTCTGGAGAGGATCACAGATGGCCAGAAAAGCTTCTACCAGGGAAATCCCTCAAAACTGTGGGCCCCAGCAAATGACAAGCCCTCTGTCCACATCAGCTTTTATATGGATGCTGGAATCCCACTAATGGCTTCCATCATCTTCAGTGCGACACTTGGCTTTGTTATGTATTATACAGCATGACCTCAGACAAATTAGACTTCTTTTCAAATCCCCACTTTTGTATCCATGCCATGGAGACAATCTCCTGCCTTGGTAGGGTTGCTGTGAGAAGCTGATGAATTTATACCTAGAAAATGTTTTCGAAGTTTCCTGGCCAGTGTCTTCCTCCTCCACCTCCTCCTTATCTGGACCATTGCTGACCTCACAAGGGTCACACATGAAACTAAAATGCTACTTTTATGTTTCCTACTCCCTTTGGTGACACTGGTCATTTCTGAACTCAGACTATATAAATTATTCACAGCACAATCTTTTCCTTCCTTTCCCCCAAATCCATAGACCCCATGGAGATGTTTGAGCAATTGTTTCTCAGTGCACATAGCTAAAGGTATCTTTCCTAGGCTCCTGGAAGTGTCTCTTGGGGCCACTGACCATGCACACATTTCCACGGTGACCTCGGGTAAAGTTCAAACAAATTTCCCATGGCAACCACTTTCCCATGGTGATTTTGGGGACTGAGGCTTGAGCGAAGCACATTTGTTCAGCACAAAACAGAGAAATGGGTAATTCTATGTGCCTTGAGAGAACTGTCCATGAAAGATTTAGTGCTCAGATATGAAAAAGGCCCACTTAATTAATCTTCAGGGTTGGGAGCTCACATCTTACCGCACATATGAAAGTGCTTTGAACAGCAGCACCAAGAGTTTACTTAGTTGCTCTGTTTTATTGCAGCATGGTGCCAGGCTGGCTCTGCAGAATCCTCCCCATGTGGTGCCTCAGAGTAAATCCTAAATTGGAAGGTGAGGCTGCGTCCTGTCCTTCCCTTAGAGAGGAAGAGGGAAACCTTGAGAGAAGCAGCCTTTTATTTAACACAAATAAATTCTTAATAGTTGATGATTATGATGTTTTACATACAGTTTTTATGGTTATTTTACATCTGCATGTTTCCTAGATGAAGCCCAAGTTCAGTGCCTGCCCTGCACTCCCTTAGAACCAGCTGCTTTGATAGGCTGCATATACGTGCTGTCTTTTATTGTGCAAAGCTCTTTGATCTCTGCAGAGGGAATGCACCACATAAATGTATATACAATCATCCCAAAGAATGGCTTTATGGGTGAGACCCAGCTCTGTGCCGGCCATTGTCTGGTGGCAGAGTGTGCAGGCTATGGGATAATGGTGCTGGCGTGTCTGTTCACATAGGTGGCTGCTCCAAGACATGCATTTCTCAAGGATGCTTTTGGTTGAAGGAAACATATGTAGAGAAAAAAAGTGCACCAATCATAGGCATTCACTTTAAGGCCTCTCAACTCTCTGATGCAGCAGCACCTGGCACTTGAGCAGGAACTGGGGTCTCCCAGTGGGGCCTGCACCCTTTCTTCCCCTGCACCCCACAGGCTCCCCTCCATCCCGATTTCTAGCACCACAAATGACTCATCCTTCATCATCTTGAACTTCATCTGGATTCAGTCACACAGCATAGCATCCTCAGGGCTTTGTGTCTTGTTCTCAGCCTCGTATTAGTGAGACCCATCCATGCAGTGATTCTACACCTTTGTTTGCTATATAAGATTTCATTGCACAAATGAACTGTGATCACCTATCCTGACACTGGAAGAGACTGGAATTATTCCCAGGATGTGGCTGTCACACTCAGAGCTGGCAGACTGTCCCGGATGTGTCTTGTGCCAAAGGTCAGCACATACAGATGTCGGGTGTGCATAGACATGGAAGCACCCGGTAATGAAAGGCAGACTTGCACAATTGAGGTAGTAGATGGTGCTCAGTGGTTCCAAGCACTACTGCCAATTTCTACTGCCATGAGCAATGCATAAATCAAGTTTCTGTGTCACTGAGGGACATTAGATTGCACCCCCCGCAAGACTCTATTATTTGGCATAGGCTTGTTACAGAGAAACAGCGGATGCTGGAAGCATCTTACATTGTGTTATAGTTTGTGTGTGACTGTCCATCTAACAACCCATATGGTCATGGGGGCAGGCTTTTTGGAGGCAACTGAATCTAGAGATCATGATTGATTCACAATTTAATCTGGGATTGTCCTCCACCCACCATAGAGCAGGTAGCCTGCATGCAATATAAGGGACAAAAAGAGTCTTTCTCTTGTTGATTTTGTTGTTTTCTGCAACAATGAATGGTTGCATCTCTGTCATGTGTCTCCCTGCCTTGGAGCCAGCTAATTGTGGACTGAAACTTCTACAAACAGTGAGCTAAATAAACCTCTCCTCAATTTTGGGCGCTGGGTATTTTGCCTTAGCAATGAGAAAAGTAACTAAGACATATTGTTATAAAGGAAAGTCACTGTAATGAAGAATTCACTCTCCCTACCTGGAAGAGGAGGACCGTGAAAAACTCAGTGGATGAGGCACCAATTGCAATCTACACATCATAGATTACTGAACCACACATGTTCACTGTATTTTTCCCATAGGCTGTCTTATAAGTTGCCTTCCCCACCCACAGGCTCCAAGCTTTTGTGTGTGTGCATGTGTGTGCATGTGTGTGTGTTGCTGAAAATTGAATTTAAGGACTTTGCATTGAGCTACGTTTCAAGCTTTTTCATTTTTTTATTTCGAGACAAGATCCCACTGAGTTACTACTAAGTAGCCAAGGCTCATCTTTAACTTGCAGATCTCCTGGCTCAGTCTCCCAGAGTTCTAGGATCATAGGTGTTGGTCACCATGCCTGGTGCCCAAATCTCTTTCTTTGGTTTCAGCCTAGGCTGGTACATATAAGCCTGAGTTCTACCACCCTTTATGTGACCTGTCTCTATGACACATTGATAAACTTATGTTTTCTTCTTGTCAGTTTACCCTGTGCACGGTTATGTCACACCACAGCTGAGAACCCAGGATGGGTAGAGGGAGACCTTTTCTTTCTGCATTACTGGCATTGGCGTTGCAGTTTTTTACTACTGAGTCATTCTGTTGTGTGTGCAGGGGAAAGAAGTTCTGCCCTTCTCTTACCCACTGCAAGGTTCATGGCTGAGATCCCTGAAACAAGAGACAGATTAGCAAGAGGAAAGCAGGACAAATGCATTTAGTATGAGCTTTGTGTGACCCAGTCATGAACGAGAAAACTGCCTTTTTATGAGTGTCTTGTAGAAATAGGAATAGAGGACAAAAGGCCAGAGTCTGATATCATAAACAGTATTCAGAAAGGCTCTTTGTTCAGGTTCTCTGCATCTGTCTCTTGCTCGAGGATGAAGGCTGTGTGTCCTACACAGGTCACCCCCTCTTCATGGCCAACTCCAGAGGAGGCAGGGACCCTGTGCCATCGCCTTCCTGGCATAGCCAAGCTTGGCTGCAGTGAAAAGAACAATTTAAATCTGTGAAACTGAGTGAGGCAGTTATTTGCCCATGCCTGCTGATCAGGAGGGCAGTGTCACTGTCCTCACCCAGGACATATGGATGCCCCAGCAGCCTGGCAGTGAGCACCCAGGCCTTCACATCCTGGGCTTTGCATGTGTGGGTTCAGGGAGTACAGGTTAAACGTCAGAAGAAGACTGCACCTGTGCAGAATGTGAAAGGCTTCCTGGCACTGTTCCCTGGACAACACCAAGGACAGCTCTGCATGTGGCACATGCATCAGATTAGGCATCATGAGGTACCCAAAGGTAACTCAGAGGCGAGCTATGCCCTGTACTGATGTAGACAAGGTGCTCTCCTGTCCTCACTGTTGGCACCTACAGGCCCCAGGGACAGCTCAGTGCTTGCCACCGTGACCCTTGCCTGATGGGTGACACTGCCTGGGATGGGTGAGGACCACAGGGGCCTGAGGACAGCACCTTTCCCACCAGGTCATGCAGATCTCAGAGCTGCACAGGGAAAGTGACAGCAGCTTTTGTGCCATAGACAATAACAGGGGAAAGCCCCACTATTTCAGTGTAAAGAATCTGAAGCCATAAATATCCCAAGCTGAAAGCGCAGCCCAGAAAGGGCTGTTGTGAAAATGGAGGTAATTAATTCCTCATGCCGTGAGCTGAAATTCAACCCAGACCTGCTTCGCTCTCGTGTTTCTTTCAGTTTACAGTCCGCGGAAAGTGGAGCCAGGCGAGCCTTGGTGGTGCGGTTTTCCCGCACATCTCCTTCTATCATGATGCTCGTTTTGACCATTTTTCCATGAACACACACAGAATGGATCCAGCCTTCTTGTCTGTGAGGTTTCTCTCACCTGAGCATCCCCTTCAATCATTGGTAGTCACCTTGCTGGTGACTTCTCAGGGCAGAAAGAGACCTTCAGGCTGGAGCAGCAGAGATGAACTCTAACATCAGGTGAATTTTTGCATTCAGAAATGAGGCTGGTATTTTGCTAAATTTGAGTTAAAGCTTAACATTAGCAGCACAAGGCTTAACCTTCACACCCAGAGGATGATAAAGCTCCGCAGGGCCCCGACCTTGGTGGGTCTCCCTGTTAGCCTCTCTCCCACTGTCCAGGCAAGGTGGTCCATGCCCACTGTGCTGTCTACCATCTCCTGTCCAGCACTGTCAGCTGTGTCACCACTACAGTGCAGGTGCGTGGAGAAGGTGGAGGTGCTTTTCTACTTTCTGCCATCTAAAACCCATGGGAATCTCGCCCTTCTTGACAATAGAGAGAAGAAAAAACTACACGAGACCACCTTCCATTCCAGCCTCAATGATAAGATGGTTCTAGACATGTCCTTGGTGAAGGTGGCTCAGCCTCTATGTCCACCCTTGCCTGCTGGTTCCCTGGGCATGGTGGCCAACTGTGTGGTACAGGGGACACTTGTTGCCTGCATCTACATCAAGTCAGTGCCTGGCTCTCTGGGTGACCCAAGTCCTGTCCTGGCCCCAGCTGTCCCATGGCTGCTGTCTTCTCCAGGTAGAGAGGCACCTGTGTGTTTTATCTTCTCTTCCTAACATCACAGCTGACAAGAGTGTCTCCCAGTCATCCTCAGCTTAGTGACCTCTCTTTGCTGATGTGAACTGCACCTAATCCCTGACCCAGCATCCCTCTTGGCCTTGTCACGAGGTCATCCAATGCCCTCTGAGTCCCAGGGCAGATCCCAGCTTCCATCTGGCACTGAAGAGGCTCTGGATCGGATGGTGCCCTGTCCAACTGACTACAGGCCTGGCTTACCCTGCCATGTCTCACACCTGGGTCATCTCTGCTTCCATATCCATTGCAGGAAACCTGCCACTGTGCCCTGGAGATAATCCTGACACTGAGCTGTGGGGTGAACCCTGAAGGAGACTGCATCATGTCCAACTGGAAGCTGGATGCCGTGTACCTCTGTTCTAGGTTCATTATTGGGTACCTATAGTGGTTTGTAACATATGGGTGTGTCCCCCGACACCCATATGTTATCCAGCCTATGGGGCTTTGGGAAGGTGATAGGAGGCAGAGGCTTTTGGGAAGAAGTGAGGTCACTGGGAGCATGGCCTTGTGGGTAATCCTGGGACCCCAGGACATCTTTGCTTCTTTCTTTGCATCTGAGCTACCTTGAGGTGAACAGTCCTCTTCTGGCACCATGACATATGGTACTACCATAGGGTCACAGCAACTGGGCCAAGCAGCCATGGGCTAAATCCTCTGATTCTGTGAGCCACATAAACCTCTCCTCCTCTCAAGTTGATTCAGTTCAGTGTCTTGACACAGTAGTGAAAGTTGGCTGACCACACTTTTGATGTAGGCCCTTGTCAGTGCAGTCTTGTGGTGGGAGGATTAGGCAGATGTGGCTAGTGTTGCCTTTCCATCACCCAAGCTCAAGTCCCTAAGCCCGGGCCCCAAGCACAAAACTCTTTACTTTCACAAAGATTTTCCTCATAAGTTTTCTTTCCAGCATTGTGTGTGAGGAGGGGGTGTTCTTCCCATTCACTGAGTTCTCTCCACCTTAGAATTCAGAAATGTTTACTTTAGCATCTGAAATTCAGTTACACCAGCACATGAAGCACTGGAGACTAGGCAAGCTGACCCTTTGGGGACCCACACAGCAGAGTATGAACCTGGACTTTTAGACTTGAGCTTGGGACGAACACCTTCCAGCTACCTTCCTCTGGCAGATCTTAAAATATGCTGGTGTATTCAAATATGAATACAGTTTCATTCCAGCTTCCTACTTTGGGAGCTTTTTTCTACTATTTAAATCACAAAGCAATAAACCATCAGCTTGAGATTTTGTTAAAAATGTTTTGGCATCTTGAGCTTGTTTTTCTCAATAAAGTTAGGAGATATTCTTTGCCAAAGCAGACACTGAGGTCTGTTGTGAAAATCATTAAAATATAATCCAAGCCTAGTGCTATTTTGAGTCTCTTGGGATTTTCTTTTTCATTTTTTGTTCTCTGACGGTCTGGTTTCAATTTTAATTAACTTGGAAAACGAGACTGCCCTCACCTTTATGCTTGAAAAAAAATACATTTGAAAGAAATAATGCCTTTTGAATTCTATACAAGTACGCCACAAATTAGGATTAGTAATTTGATGGTTTAATAGGAAAATCGTTGTAATTTTAAGTGACAGTTAATTAACTAGAGTAAAGAATACAGTTTGCTGTTGCTAAGTAGGCAGAAGGGATTCAAAGGGCTGAGAGATAAGATGTACATTGAGCTTCAGCTATGGCCAAACAATGGAATTTCAAAAATCAACTCATATGGTTTCCTTCAAAAAATGTCTCTGCACTTATTCTCCAGAGAGGTAGTAGAAGTATGTATTTAAAGATGAGCATAAGCATCTAAATAAAAAAATCTATCGAGGCAAAAGAAATTACAATGAGGTAGTATACTGATCAGGTCTGACAAACACAAAACCAGCCATTGGTGTGCAAAGGGTTTCAGCATGGTCTTTAGAATTCTTTTTAATAAACGTCCCTATAAAGTTAGCCATAGAAGCCCTTTTCCTGTGGAATACAGTGTGAAAGGTATACATTTTCAAAAGAGAAGGAAGGAAATGGTTCCATTACATAATAAAAATCAGAACTGAAACCTAACTGACTTTTATCAATCACATATTGTAGGATATATACTTTATTTTTCTGGCTAATAGTTTTAACAGATAGGTTAAAACATGTGGAAACTAGAAATATTTCCAATCTGTTACATCTTCTTAAATCTTTGGATTGCCTGATCTTTTGTTTGAGAGATGATTTGGTAGATTTAGTCTTTAAGATAAACAAATGTCCCCACGGAGATTACTGCTTTTTGACTGCTGTTTCTTAGAAGACGCCTCTTGCCCTATTCGGAGGTGATGCCCTGTGTCAGCCCCTATGACCTCTTGTCACCTCCTTTGTGTGAATCTACACACTTCTTAGTCCCAAGTTTCTGAGCAACAGTTTACCTCTTTAATCAGGAGTTCTGAACACAGACAGTGAACACTCATCCTCACTGTTCTCTCCTTGCTTCCAGAAACAGGGATGCATGGCATCTCCTTCATGCAGCATCTGGAAGCTCCAGCACTGTACCAGGTGCCTGGTGTGTGGTCCCAGAACTCAGGGCCCCTTCTGGAGGCAGTAAGAAGCTACTAGCCCTCTCTGTGACCTATGATGCTGAAGGTCCTCCTTTCATGACTGTAAACATTCATGATCAGTGTCAGTGGCTAAGGGTATAAATAATGCCAGGCTGCTTGTCAGCATCACCCATTTCCTCCTTGGACTGGTCCTGGACTGAATGTACTTGTTTGCCCTATTTGAAGTACACTTGGCCTAATATTTTTCACACTTAAAAATCAGGAGACAAGTTAGTGGTTCTGATGAGTTTGCGGCTGATAGGTGGGTCCTCAGCCATGTCAGCAAGTACTGGGGTCACTGTGGGTGGGCGTGGAGGCCATATGGGGACCCTGCTCTCTGAGAGTACAGTCACCAACCACATGGTCTCAGGCCCATAATACAGGACTCAGGTACTCTGACCCCTCAACTTCTGTGCTTGACAGGTTTTTGGAGACAGGCACAGATCCAGTAACTGAGATGATTTCTGTGAGAGTAACCGGAGATTGCTGCATGAGGAGGCCATGAGCCTGATTGAGGGGTGCAGCCCAGGTCTGGGAGCAGAGAATGTAGGCTGCTTCAGTGGTCATGAGACCTGGAGTTTAGGCGATTGGGGAGGCTCACATCAGAAAAAACACAAAAATTGTAAGTTAAAAATACATTGGGGCAAAAAGGTTTGATTCCCCCAAATACATTAGGAGAGAACCTCAACAAACACAAAATTTTAAAAACCAACAACAATTGCAAATATTACAACATTCAGAATGATATTTGTATTAACTAGCAATCAGGCACCTGACCTCGTTGTATCTTGTCCTCTGTATTTCTGAGCTGTCCACTCTTTGCCTCTTTCTGTGGTGATCTGAGTTATGCTGTCCAGGGAGAGAATAAGGAAAGGGTTTTTCTTCAATATGGACACGGATGGGCCACTCAACTTTGTTGTTGTGTTGCCATTGATGGTTTTAAAAAGTTTCTTTCAACTTCACAAGCTGCTATTAGTCATTATTTAGACATGTTGAATTTAAGAAGCCTTCATCATATGCATCATGTATTCCCATGGAATGAGAGCAAAACCAAATACTCTGAGTAGACAGCACTTGTTACAGGACTTCCTGTTGATATCCTACTTTCTGTGGCTCTCTGTAAGTTCTGTGTGAACTTCAACCATGATAGTAATTCCATATTCACCAGCAAATAAGGGAAAAAGTAAAGTTATTTCCTGTATTCTCATTGAATGGAGTATCAAAAAATATAAAAGTTTGTTTCTGAATCTTTATGAATGTCCCTTTCTTAGAGAATTTCTGCTTTTGTATGCATTGAAAATGTCTTGGTTACAATTGCATCTGCTTATCGGAATAGTTCCTGCAGGCTCCAGATAGGAAACAGGTGAGGTGTCTCTACGTGTATTTCTACTCTGTGTTCTGCACATTAGAGCTTTCACTGTGACCAGGGACACAGGGGAATGGAGCCCCTTCTCGTACTTCTAACCAGAGGAACTTTCTGCAGAGTTGTTTCTGGCACTGTGCATTTAAACCTGGTTTCTTTCACTACCACTCACGTTTTCCAAGTACCAAAAGCCACAGACTTGTTCTTGTCACATAAGCAGCACTTCTGGCTCTGTCCGTTTCTGTGTCTTCCAAGTATAGGACGTGAATGTAGAGAGAAAGGGAAGCCCACCTTGCACTGAGCTGTGAGAATTTGTCTTCTGTTGATGGTAGGAGAAGCCAGCAGCTGGTCCTCAGTTTCCTTTGTGGCCCTTAACAGTCCAAAGCTGGTTCCTCATGTGCTCTGCTTCTCGGGCAGGGTGCTGGCTACCGGGCTGGAGAGATGTTAGTGTTCTATGCTCTCTTTCCCCAGATGTTTGCCCAGATGTGTGATCTTCACTAAATGTGAACCCACCAGTGCTCTAAAATACTGTTCCTGCTCCCATGATAAAAGCAATTCATGCAGTTGAAAGAAAACTTAGCACAGAAACCAAAGAAAATGAAAACATTCATAAATCTTCATCATTGTTATAACTGAGGGTTTCTGTGTAATCACTTTCATGTGTGTGCCTTGTGTAAGAATTACATCCATCTCTATCTCTTGGGCTATTTCATATATATCACGATATATGTCAGCTTCGTGTCACTATCACAAATATTCAAGAAAGAAATTAGAAAGAAAAAAGATGGATTTGGGTCACAGTTTTAGGATGCTTAGTACAAATTAAGCAAAACCACTGCCTTTAGGTATCCAGTGTGGACCCTGGAGTGCAGCAAAACTTCCCATGTGGCGGCTAAGAAGCAAAAGCCAGAGGAGAGGCTGGTGCCACAGTCCCTTTAATGGGGGCACCCCAGTGACACCTGAGGACCTTGAAGTGGTCAAAATGCAGAGCACAGCAAGGCTGATCTGGCCTAGTTATCAGAAACACAGGCTGGGGAGGGAACAGTCTCAACCAGGGACATTTTGTACTCTGAAGGGGTTTTTTTGCAATGTCTGGAGACATTTTTGTTGTCATAACAAGGGTGCAAGGTGGGGAATGGCAGTTGCTGGTAGAGAGGGCAGCACACAACCTCCTCCTTCCCTGCAGTGACAAAGAGCGACATGGCCCACTAGACCATCCACCTGTTGCTGGGCTGGAGACCTGGCTGGAGAGGCCTCAGGCTGCATCCCTAATGGGACATCTGCTAGATGCGTGACCTCAGGAAATGCTCCATTGTGGGAGCATCTGGCTGTGAGTCCTTGCGGTGGATGACATTGGATCCATTGCATTGCTTAGCATGGAGCCTTGCTCCTGGGAGGCTCTCGGCATCCTTGAGTGCTTTAGAGATTTCTCACCCGCAGATGCCCACAGAGTCCGGGAGGAGTCAGCACTGGGCCATGTCTAGCGCCAGAAAGCAGGGGACCGAACCGGGCAGGTAGGGAGTTTGGGCCACGGGAGAGCAAAGGCCATGACTTGCGGGAAGAAATTGGACTCCAGACTTCCTTTGGCTGTTCTCCAGTTTCAAATGTGTCTCTTTTCTGGGGTGAAATATGGCTTGAGTTAGGGGCCTCCCCTTCTCTGAATGTAAAAGGTTATGTCATGCGTTTCCAGTATCTGTGCCTCTGCTTCTTCTTCCTTGAAATCATTTAGAAAGAGGTTGTGGCCATGTGGGATGCAGAGCTTGCTGGGTGTCAGGTCCAAAGAGAGAGAAGGAGGGGAGAAGGCCAGTGCAGAGGAGAGGACTGCTGCCCCCCACGCCCAGGGGCTTCTGCTGATTGGAAGGGATCGGAATCCATTTCCCTGTTAGTCTGCTCTGCTCCTTCATGGAAAGATTCTTGTGGGCTCTAAAGTCTGGGCTCTGTGCTCTTTCCTTTCCCTCCCCCACCCTGTACCTGAGGAGACCCCAGCAGAGGAGCCTGCATTTGAGCGACACCCAGGGTTCCTCCCTCAGGGGTGGGAAGCTGCTCGGCTTTGCTGGTCTCCCTCCCCCTCCCTGGAATCTCAACGGGAGCCCTTGTTCAATGGCTCCATGGGTCTCTTCCATCTGTGCCTCATTGCCAGTCACCCTCTGTCCTTTTGGGCCTTGACCAGATCTAAATAAATGTTAGGCGCCAGCTGTCCTCCAGGCCAGGGTTTGGCAGTGCAGTTCTCATGTATTAGAAAATAAAACTTCCCTCACCGTCCCTCCCCTCTCCTCTCTTTCTCTCCCTTCCCTTCCTCTTCCTTCCTCTTTTCTTCCATGCTAGAGATTGAACCCACACCTTAGCAATGAACTAATATCCCTAGCCCTTTTAATTTTTTTTTTTAATTTTGAGGGAGAGTATCTCACTAAATAGCACATTATGGTCTGAACTTGTGACCCTGTGCTTCAGTCTCCCACATAGCTAGGACTGCTGGTGTGTACATCACACTGATGAGGAAATACTTCTGTAGTAGCTTTGTGAGGAAAAAGAGAAGTAAGAAGTTGCTTTAAAAGGATTCAATGTTAATAAGGATCCGTGTTAATTGAGCATCTGCTGTGTGTCAGCCCTACATTTGTGAATCACTCAAGCCTCACAGAGATCTGGAACACAGATGTTTGTCTCTGTGTACAGATTTAGAACAGAGGCTCAGCCAGGATCCAAACCTTCAGTAAAGACAGTGGCTATAATTTGAAGGTTTCTTTTTCTCTCCATCACCAACAGCAAACCACCTACTGAAAATCAATCTAATAAATAATAATGCACTTAGATCACTGAAGTTGTGCATAACACATAAAATTGTGCATTCAAGGCTTGGACGTCCAGATTCTTTCCCCACCCAGCCCACCCATCTCCACTGCTCCATTTCCTGCCTTCCAAGTGAGACTTTCTGAGCAGAACTGAGCCCAACACCTCATGGATTCTACCAGAAGCTATGGAAGAGAAGTTGCTGGCCAGTCACTTTGCCATCTGGAAGGCTTGGGAAATGTCCTGCAGTGCTCCAAGGGCCTTCTGAGGGAACCACTCAGCTGAGTGTTCTTGTCAGCTCCTGCCCAGGTCTACACAGAAGGGGTCTGATTGGCTGTCTCAGATGACGCTGTCCTCTTCAGCACTGTCCCCACACTGTGACAGATGAGCCAGGAGGGCCCCTGTGGACTGAAGCATTGGCATCCACAGTGGTGGGGCTGTGATTCAAAAGACCACCTCGATGCAGGCCAGCAGTGTGTTCTCCTCTCCACCAGGCTGGAGCAGAACGAGGGCCTGAGCTGCCTCTGTGAGCAGCAGGGAAGGGCTGGGAAGGCCTGGGTGGGATGAGGTCCAGATGCACCTGCAGAGAGGCAGCAAGGACGGCAAGAGGAGAGGGGCTGTAGCTCTGAATCCTGGCCTTATAGCTCCCCAGAATCCAGGTCTCGGGAAAGTTAGTTTAGCTCACACAGCTTTGTGTTTGTGTCTTCATGGAATATCAACAATTGTACATCTGGGGCTTTTTAAGTTTTAAAATATTAACTGACTACTAAAGGTGGAGCGTGCTCAGGGTGTGTGATGTGCTGATCTCATACACCTACAGGTTGTGGAATGACCATGGTGGTCAAATTAATAAACACATCAGTCACCTCTGTGCTGCACCTTAGACCCCAGGGTTGTTTACAGTGGGAATTGAAGGTTACACCAACATCTCCCCTTTTCCTTCCCCTCCCACCTTCCTGTCACCATCATTGTCCAGGACAAACCCTTTTTTACTGCACATGTCAATGAGGTAATGCAGGGTTTATCTTTCTGTACCTGGATCTTGTCACTTAACATGAGGTTCTCCAGTTTCACCTATATTTTCTTTTCATGAGTGAATAATATTCTACTGTATATGGGTGCCACAATTCCTTATCCATTTCCTCACAGATGGGCATGGAAGTTGCTCCTGCATGTTGGTTACTGGGAACAAAGCATTCAGTGGACATGGGGTGCAGATATCTGTGATACTAATTCCATTTTCTTTGGATGTATACTCAAAAGTGGGGTTTGCAAAGTCCCTATCATGATAATAGTTCTGTATTTAATTTTTTGAGGAATTTCTTTGCCATTTTCCATAATTATGTGATGATTTGAATTACCAAGAACAGTATACAAGGTTCCCTTTCCTACATCCTCACCAGCACTTGTTCATCCCTGGCTTTTCATAGCAGCGGTGCTAACAGGTGGGTGGTGATATCTCACTGCAGTTTTTGACTTGTGTTTCCCTGATGATTTAATCTTACCTATTGCCATTTCCATATCTTCTTTGGAAAAATGTCAGTTCAGGTCCTTTGTCCCACTGATTAATTGGGTCATAAGTTTCTTGGGTTCTTGTGCCAATGTATAGGGCAGGATCTTATACAGACTTAGTAAGTGCTATTTCTCATGACGCCAGTGGTCATGAGGGCTGAAACATGAAAATCATCCCATTGAGGACCATTAAAGGACCTGTTGCTCAGTTCTGAGGACAGAAGTGCATCAGAACAATTTCCACTCAAGTCAGAGTCTTCATGCCAGGCACAGCCTCCCTTCCTATGTCCTGATGCATCCAGTGCATAGGCCCCAGACACCACCCAAATGCAGCAATAGGAGGCTGTGCCCAGAAGCCAGCAACCTGTAGTCAGCCTAAGTCAAGGGCAACCCAACTCTGCCACTGACAAAACTGGTCAATCTCCGTCATGCTCAGTTTTCTCATCTGGAAAGTGAGGTAACAATGCTATGGGAACCAGTCCGAGGCTGCGCCAGGCACACAGCTCAACTGCTCTTATTTGCATTTACCCTTCAGTCCGATGCCAATGCATCCAGGTGGATGAGGAGGCTGTAAAGAGGCAGCAGAGTCTCCTGTTGAGAAGGTATCTAATGAGTAGCGGACACTGTCAGTATGGGGTGCTTAGGAGGGAGTTCTCAGTGCCCTGGAGACCCAGCGACTCAGCACAGAGAAATAACTTACCTTGGGATTGTACAGTGCCATGGAGCACAAGGTCTTTTCTCTGAGTCCCTACTTCCTCTCTGTTGCTACAAAAGCTGCATATCAACTTTCCAAATTCTCTGCTGTCATATTGTCTCTCCAGTGATGTCCATGACAGTGTGATAGATAACCTTTGGATTCTTGCAAATTGGGCTCCACTTTGATGACCCCAGGTTTAGCACTGTGTGTGAGTAGAGATTCTTAGAGAGGAAGCTGCAGGGAGGGATCTTGCAAAAATAACTCCCCGGAATATACATGTCACAGGAACTGAGATGCTTGTGCTCTCTCCTTGCCAATTTGTGCTGACATAGGAATAGAAACAAGACCTTTATGATGGTAATTCAGCATGCTCCCTCTTTGCTCCTGCCACCTATAAGCCACATGAAACTGTGTTTTCCTTCAGAGATTGGGCACGTAATTCTCTCCAGCACCACCAGTTAAGAACTAGCAGGAAGGCATGGACTCTGAAGCAAGTCATATTGGGGTTTTTTGTTGTTGTTTTATTTTGTTTTGTTTTTTCTGCAAAGAGTTTGGGAGCAAGAAACAAGAAATGCAGAAAATACAATATGTTATCTCTTGTTTCTAAAGAAAATGCTTTCTAAAAGTAGCAGTGATTTTTCCCTGCAGTATAATTGCTTCATCCTGTATGAGAACTTTGAGCATTTTCAGCAAAGATGCTGCACATCCCAGAATTCCAAGTTTGTCTACATTGTGAGATATGGTCCTCACTCTATAGGGTTTTTGCATAAAGATGATTCATTGGTTCATGAGCTGATTCCACATCTGCTGAGCATCAAAAAGAGTCAGCATTGAGAAAGGACAGCAGAAACACAGAGGGACATGTGTGAACTACAAGAAAGGTTCCCAGCATAGGCTTAATAGACAAGGAACAGAGATTCCCACCTGATTTGTACCAGTGACTTTGTAAGAAGTGAGAGTTGAGCTGGTCCTTGAGGAACAAACAGAATCATTACCAAAGTCTTGATGTAGTCAATGAGAGGAAAGAGCACATGTCAGGCCACAGGCAAGAAACAATGGTGGCCATGAATCAAGATTGGAAGGCAAAGTCATTCTGGGGGCAGCAGCCATTAATTAAATACTAATTACTGCCACAAAAGACAAAAAGAGGCCCAGCCCTGTGGCTTTTCAATAGATCCAGGTTTTCAGGTATTTCAAGACATATTTTCATATGAGTTCAACCCATATAGATAAAGAGTATTGTTCCCCCACAGTCCTAACAGCATTTGACATTCGATCCTCCTGTAACCAGTGCCTTAGCTGAAGCGTATTTGTCTTGTAGTCATGATCCATTACAGTCACATCACCAAGAATAACAGCCTCCAGAGAAACATGAACAAGCTCTTCTTTGCATCCATGTCAATGCTCAGTCACATAAATAAATATCCCCTTGGTTAAACTACTTTCTCTGCCAGTGTCAGCAACAGAATAAGTTCCTGGATGCTTTTGTTGAAGCTAGCAGAGAAGACCAGAGGGATGGGCAGAATGGAAGAAAATTTTCTCATAAATTTTCTCTTAAAATTTCAGTGCTGTGAAATAAGGGGAGGATTTCTGAACACCTAGGGTGAAGTATTTGGCTTTGGGATGTGAACAGGTATCTCGATTACCTAGAAAGAAAATCAAGGGTAAAGTTAACAAGCACAAACACATTGTAATATCCTCTGTTCAGGTCAGATGGGATCGTTGTGACTGTTTTGCAGGTGGCTTTTTAAGCTCTGCAAAATCTCCAGTGGATCACCTTTCTTTTTAATCCTATTATCCTATTTTATCAGTGTATGTGTGTGTTACAGAATAGCGATGCTTGTCTTGGGAATGGTCCACATGTGGAGCACATCTTGTGCACTTTCTATCACTTTACCCCTGTTAGAGTTTGTCTATAGATGTCCCCCCAAGCCTCATGCAGTCATAGGTGGAGCTTTGCAGAGGTGGCTGTATCTATAGTGTATGAGTGTGAATTTAAATGATGTGATGCTAGGAATAAGAATGTGTGGCACTAAATTAGTCCGCTGATTGGAATTAGCATAGTTCTAATTGTGGCTGAATGAATTTACTGAAGAATGGGGGAGATGGCACCTTCCAAAAGGTTGTGGCCTGGATGGGGTGAAAGATGGAAGGCAGGTGGCTGCTGCGCCTCCCTGCCTTCTGCCTTCTGCCTGCCACACCAAGAACTGTTTCTCCTACGTGATATCCCTCTATCAGCTGGCTACGGAGTGAAAACTCTACAAACTGTGAGCTAAAATAAACCTTCGCTTATTTGACTTGTGAGGGTAGGATATTTTGCCTCAGCAACTGAAAAAGTAACTAAGAGCATCTAAAAAGAGGCAGCATTGAGAAAGGACAGCAGAACACAGAGGCACATGTGTGAGCTACAAGAAAGGCTCCCAGCATAGGCTTAATGGACAAGGAACAGGGATTCCCACCTGATTTGTACCAGAGAGTTTGTAAGAAGTGAGAGTTGAGTTGGTCCTTGAGGAACAAACAGAATCATTACCAAAGTCTTGATGTAGTCAATGAGAGGAAAGAGCACATGTCAGGCCACAGGCAACCTCCGTTTTCTTCCCGTCCCCAGCCCCCTTTCCTGTCTTTAGATATTTACTCTCTAGTGTCCTATCATTGTGCCTTTTTTTTTACTCATTTACATTTTAAATTTCCCATATATGAGAGAATACTTGGCATTTAACTTTCTAAGTCTGGCTTATTATGCTCAGCCTGATGGTCCCAAGTTGAACATGGATGGAACATGAAGATCCTTTTTCCTCCCTCATGGGGCAGCTGTGACCCCTGAGCCTCAGCAGAGAATGTTGTAGGTGAGGTACAGACAGTGAGGAGGAGGGTGTTGAGGAGCCCTCATCTTCTTGTCTGCCCTTTAGTAAATGCAGTAAGACACAGCATGCTAGGGTGGGCTAGCACTGTATCCCATCAGACAGGTTCTGGATGAGGAAACCTGTTTGGAGGAGAGTAATCAGGTTGCCAATGCTGCCTAGCTGGTAAGAGACTGAGCTGAGTTTGAAACCCAGCAGGCTGACATCCAAATCCTGCTTCCACCCTAGCACTGCATGCCCAGTGGCGCATGCCCAGTGGCAACTGGATATGTAGCATGACATATGTATTCAGTCTCTTAGATTCCCCAATATGTTTTCTTACAGCACATTCCTGGAAAACACTGAAACAACCAACATCCAAAGAGGAAGAAAGGTGGAGACAGAAGCAGAAACCCTCGGAGACTCGTGCCTGAGATGCAGTGACTGGAACCGAGTCACCCATGAATTTTGTGACTAACAAGGTGGTCTAGAGCAGGCTGCCTACACTCCCTGGCTTGCAACTATGAGCTGAAGGGGGATTCCCATGCTCTCTAGAGTTTCACTCAGAGTTCTGGTCTATAAATCGCATTCACTTCCCAAACAGTAGAGGAGAGGTACTGCTGGGGACACAAAGATAGGCTTCTGAGTGGGGTCTGATTTAGTCTGGGGTTTCCATTACAGAGATACATTAGTTGGCCTCTGTTGGCTGCTAAACCAAGCAGTGCATGTATACTGGGAATTTACTGATCTCATGACTGGGCTACATCATGAACTCTGACGATCTGGAGACATCTGAGTTGGAAGCAGGGATCCTCCCACTGGGACCCTGAGAGCCCCACAATTCTTCCCCTTGGCTTCTCCTCTTTACCTCTCCTGGATGTGTATCTCTTGGTGAAGAATATCTCCCCTGATCACCTATGCATTCAGGATAAAAAGACTCTCTCTTAGATCTGACTCGCATTTTGCAGGGACTGACTTTCTCAGCTTGGGTCTCACAGAACTGATGAACTTCAGCCAGAAGATGGGATTGTGTAGTAGCATCAGACAGCTCCCATGCACCTTTCAGAACAGACACAGCATCCACCATGATAAATCAGATTGGATCATTCTAGAGGACTGGAACCTTGGCTCCCACTTACCCTTGGTGATAAGAAAGAGCAAGAGACACTGAAGGACTCAGACATGCTCATCAAGGCAGTGACGAAAAGAATTAAGCATGGAACACACATCTCAGCTTTTGATCTCTCAACCTCTTTGAATGCATTCCATTAGATTGTATTAGGGAATTAAAGAACTTATTTGAGTGGGCTTTATAACTGTTGAAAGGTAATCTTAAGTGTCAGAAAAAGTAATCTAAAAGACTTACCTCCCCTCCCTGGGAGATATGAACAATTTTTCCTGTGCATAATTAACCAAAAGTAGAAATAAACTGAAATTGTCCTCTGCAGTAAGCTTCTGTTCAACCTTAACTTTATACAACAGTTAGAGATTTTATCAAATAATTTTAGAAGAAAGCCCTAAATACCCCACATTCCTTGAAGGTCTTAATGCTCGTCTCTCAGTTTTCAGTCAGGGCTTCCAGTTACAATCGTAGTTTTCTGCCACCAGTGCACAGTCATGTTGGAGGGACCTGAGCCCCAGGACTACAGAAGACTTTTCTTTGTGTGAAACTCAGCTCTGATGCAGTCTGTCACACTTGATGGAGTTGTTTATAGGCTACTTCCTTTCAACTCCAACCAGCAGATTCTCTGGCTGCCTTTACAAGTTATTAAAAACACTCCTTTTTGTGCATGTGGCATCTAACCATTTATTTTGAATATCACATATTTGGAAAAGCATTCAGAATAGAAAATGATGGCTTTGAGGGATTCTCACTGTGCCCTGAGTAAACTAGATCTATAATTTGAAACATGTTCACATTATGCAGGAATGAGGACCATGGTCTTTTGCAACGGGTCTCTTCAATATTTGAAAGCTCCATTCTTTGGTTTTCAGGGAACTATGTTTTGATTTCTGCTTTCATAGACAGTAGCAGACACTTGCCTCCCTTAATCATTTGTGACCTCCCTCGCTGTTTTTATTTTGGCTCCAGAGGTTTGCCATCTCTAAAAATATCCTCCAGACTACACAGCATTTTTCTCAGCATTGCATAAACCAACACAATCCTCTGAGAAACTTCATTCTTATGGGTTTATGAGGCACTTTCTAGAACATTTTATCATGTAATCCTCTCATAAACCCTATGAAGTAGTTATTTTCCCCTTTTCATTTCACAGATGAGGAAACTGACCTGCAGAGGTTCCTGAACGTATGCACGGTGACATTAGTCGTGGGGTTTCTGTCTGCGGGGCCTGTGCTCTTTAATTATTCACCTGTTCGTTCACCCATCGGCAATAATTTGATTCCAGCAGATATCAGATCTGTCCCTGCCTTACATCCAATCACCAGATGTTGGAAATATATAACTGGATGTGCTCAAACCCTGTGTCCTGAAGACCCTGGAAGTCACTTCTGTCCAGCTGCAACTCATGTCCACTAACTGCCTTGGGAAAAGCAATTTAATAAAGGAGTGTCCAGGAAACCCAGTATGACGCTTTATATATTGATGCAAGAGTAGATTTAAAAATTATTTATAGTTTTTAATGCTATATTGGGACTTGCCTTGATTTTATAAGTAACAGTGATACAAGATATTTGAAAGATCAGGGATGATTGGGCAAATTTCTGTGGGTCTTATTTTGTTGTTTCATGTCTTGCTCCACACTTTTTTCAGTGAGGATGTCATCCCAACTTAAGATAAATGCAGAAGAGTTCACAATTCACTCCTCCATGTAACATTTTGGAAGGGAAGTACTACCTCCTGGCCAGTACCCAAATTGCAGCTAGCATTAGTCCCTGTGGGAATGAAAAGAAATCACACAAAACACAGGTCCTTACAGAACAGGAAGTCTAGTTAGAAAGACAACAATGAGGACTCAGTCTCCACAATTTAACAACACTGAGGGCTTCCTAGAGACATTGCCAAGGCTGTCCCTTTATTCACTGAGAGCCACGGTGCTCACCTTTGCCAGGCACAAGCTGGGTGCTGGTCCTTTGGAGCTCTCATATTAATAGACTGAATAATAATTGTACCAGATTTGTTTTAAACCTCTTGTTGATATTGTAGCAGACACTGAAATTCAGCTTTACAAGGAGGGATTTTTAGGAGAAAATAACTGAGGCTACAGGAGAAGATAACTACAGTGACCCTAAAGTTACACAGCCAGAATTCATCACCATGGTCAGTTCACTCTGGAAATCTCCCTGGATATGATACGGAACTTCACACACCACCAATGGGTGTGAACACTGCTCTAGAAGCCACACAGGTCCGGGCCTGCACCTGGCCTCAGAGGGCAGTGTGCTTAATGCTGTGTTTTCACATCTGTCCTCCTCACTGCAGTATATTTTGGTCATTGTTTGTTTACTTGCTTCTTAAATTTATTTGTATTTATTTATTGATTGATACTGGGGAATGAACCCAGGGCTTTCGTGCTAAGCTACATCCTCAGCTCTTTTTTCATTTTTTGTTTTGAGACAGGATCTTGCCAAGTCACTAAATGCAAGCTGGGCTCAAACTTGCCATCCTCCTGACTGAGCCTCCCAGAGTGCTGGCTGGGATGATAGGCATATCACTATGCTGAGCTTTGACCTGCAAAAGTTGAGCTGGGCACTAACCCTCCCAGTGAGCAAGAAGGTGCCAGCTTCACATCTTTGCAACAGCCTCTGCATTTCCCATCCCTTTGGCTCTGAGAGTCTCAGGAGCTGCAAGACCCAGACACTGCCAGGCCTGTCCAGTCCACAGCTGGCCTCTGGGGCAGCAAATCTTGGGGAAGGACCCTAAGTGGCTACACTATGGTCCACAATTGTTTGCCTGCAGAAAGTGACTCCGGATGTGAAGGACAGAAGAGCAGAGCGAGCTGGGTGGCCTGAGAGCCTTGGGGATGGGAACTGCACAGCAGACTCAGAATAATGCAGGTGATGCTTAAAGAACTGCATAGTCCCCACCACGCATTGACCCCTCGCAATCACGGAGTCCCCTGGCCCTGCGGCGGCCTCTCTGATTATCTAAGGGGAATGATTGTGAGGCAGGGTTGGCATGGTCTTTCTGCATGCTTGGCCTCTGACATAATTACCTTTGCTAATTTAATAAATAGCTGGAACTGCTTTTGCTGGCCATGACTATGGACCAGAATTTGCTTCCTTTAATAAGAGTTTAGACAGGATTTCTCTCATGTGAGCACCTCCTGAGAGGTGCTCGGTTTCTTAACTGTAAAGACCTAAGGGCACTATTTTCATCTTACTAAAATATCCATGCCTAATTTCATCATTCCTTCTCTTGACACTTTTTGCCCACCCATGGGAGATGATACAGTGTGTGCTGATCCTAGTGCCCATTTTAACGATGGGAAACTGTTGGCAAATATCCTGGCAATTATTTTTAAATGTCATTTTACCCCAGATATTCAAATATAGTTGCATATTTTAAAATAAGTGAAAAATGCAATATGAAAAAAATTTCTCAGATTCACTTCATTGGCGTAATGTATGAATTCCCATATATGTATAAAAAATAAGATGTGAATTAATTGCCAATTGGAGGGGGATTTTCGTGTCTGGTATGATAGAATCCTTTGCTTTATAAGATAACTTCCCGACAAAGTTGATTTAAGTGGATTCCTTCCCAGTTCATTTAACACAGAGTTATGAAGACAAAATATCCTAAGCACTTTGGTGCACATTTGGTTTCTTAAGGACATTTCTACCAAGTGAAGTAAGGCTTTCACGTGGTAGACGTTGTAAAGCCATCCTGGGCTTAGCGCTGCGCGCGCTCTCAATACACACAGCTCTGTCTTTGGCTCTGCTGTGGGAGGCTGAGGTGCAGGCAGGTTTAACTGTTCAGCAGGTGCGCAGTGCGGTAAATGAGGTGCAGCCAGCGGACCCCAGGAAGGGTGTTGGGATCAGATGGGACAGTGTGGGCCTTGTAAATTCGTGGGCGGGGACAGCACTTGTTTCTGTTTGATTTCTTGTAAGCCATTGTTTCCGAAGATGGAATCTCAGTGCTGTTTTAATTTGCATTGCTCGGATGCCCACAGACGGTGAACATTTTTTTTTTTCCATGTACTCACTGAACATTAGTTCTTCCGAGAAGTGTCTGTGCAGTTTGGTTGTCAATTTGTGATCAAGTCTTGTACTTGGGGAGGGCCTATTTTTATTTTTTAACTCTTTATATATTCTAGATATTAATCCTTTGTCCAAGGTATGCCTGGCAAGATATTTTTTTTCCATTCTGTTGGTTGTCTCTTCATCGTCTTTGTTGTTTCTTTTGCTGTGCAAAAGCTTTTGAACTTGATGATTCCTTTATTGGTTCTTGATGTTACTTCTTGTGCATTCAGGGTTCTTCTCAGAAAGTTTTTACCTGTGCCTGTATCTTCAAGGCTTTTATCTATTTTATCTCCTAGCAGATGAAGTGTTTTTGTTTTAGGATCTATGTCTTTGATACATTTTGATTTTACTTTTATGCAAGTTGATAGATATGGGTCCAGATTCACTCTTTCACATCTGTGTAAGCGATTTTTCCAGCACCATTTGTTAAAGATGCTATCTTTTTCTCCAGTGTATGTTTTTGGGTCCTTTGCCAAAGATCAGTTGATTTAATGTTCCTGGAGCTATTTCTGGGTCTTTCATTCTATTCCATTGATCTGTCTGTTTTGTGCCAGTGCTGTGCTGGTTTTTTTCCAAAAACAGTTAAAGTCATCATAACTACAGTGATACATACCATACCCATGTAATTGTAGCACAATTCATAATAGGTAAGTTTGTTGGAAGCAGCCTTTATGTCCATCAGCAGAGGAATGGTAAAGAAACTATGATATTTATACACAATGAAGTATGATTCTGACATGAAAAGGGATACTTTTAAATCTTTATAGGGAAATGAATGCACCTCAAGGCCACAACATTAAATGAAATAAATCAGACATCCAGGTTTAAATATCACATAGCTTCTCTTACATGAGAAACTCAAAGTATAAACAATTTTAAAAACAAAAGATAGAGAATAAAAAATAGGGAGATAGATCTTTGGCAAAGGGGAAGGGAATCTTCAGATGAAGCGAAAGAGTAGAAAAATAGAAGGAAAATAAAAAGAATTAAGATGTGTTATGTAAATATATCAACTGCCCACGATGAGTATGATCATTGTGTACCGCAGACATGTACTAATAAAAAAACCCAAAAAAGTGGTGGATGATATTGAGCTTAGTTTTGAAGAGTCTGTTACCCAGTTGAGAAAGGGAAGGAACGTATAGTTATAGAGAACAGCATGCAGGCACCCTCCTAAGACACAACATGTCACACCACACTTGAGATCTTTGTGTATGAGAAAGCAGGTGAACTTCAGACTGTAACAGACAATTATCGGGTCTCTGAACTAGACCCCTGGCTAGACAGAACTAGACCCCTGAACTAGACCCCTGGCTAAGACAGAAAGACTTCCCAAACAAATCTGTTATTCATACCTGCAGGAGCACAGCATTCAACAGGAAGCCATTAGCCTCCCCACCTACCTCACCCAGTTAGCAACTGCTTCACACAGCTAAGCCTTCGGAGTTGATTCCATGAAAATCTCCAAGAGACATGCTGCGCCTGCCAGCAGCAGGCTGGATCCACCACCACTCTATCAGCCAGTCCCAGAACCCTATGGAGAGACCAAAAATTTTTCATCTCCCTTAACAATGTCCCTCTTCCCTACCTAAACTCCTTTATACAACTTACTCTCACCCTTTCCTAAGGGCCAATGGTCTTTGCACCCTTGATCCAGCCACACCTGGTCTGCAATAAAGTCCTTGCACATTAATTAAACTCTGCCTGTCTAGGTAGTGTCAATTGTACCTTGATTTGTACCTTCATTCTCTCTTCATTTACTCCTTTCACTTCATCATCTTGGATGTTTCCCTTTTTTCCTCCCTAAGTTCTTTAGGATTTCCAAAGACACAGTCCTTGGTCCTCTTCCTTGTCTGCTCTCACATTTTGGTGATTTCATTCTCTCCACATGTGAGGACACAGCATCTTCCTCTCCCAGGAATGGAGCAACAGGTGCCATCTTGGAAGCAGAGAGCAGCCCTCACCAGACCATGGAAACTGCTGGGGGCTTGGTCATGGACTTCACAGCCTCCAGACCTGTGAGAGGATAACTTTCTATTTTATTTATGATCAGTCTCTGGTATTTTGCTATAGTAGCACAGAAAGGACTATGACAGAAATTGAACCAAGACACTTCTTAGTCATTGGAGAAGACAACTGCTCTCAACGTAAACATTCAACCTAAATAATTTTCCAAAAGCTAAACTGTCTTTTGAACATTTCTCTGTGAGTAACTAACACACCTTTCAGATTCAAAATGCCCAACACTAAACTTCCCCTTCCCATGGAGTTCCTGTCTCAGTGGCTGATAGGAAATGGGTTGAGTATCCCCATCCCCTGTCCCAGTTGCTCAAGGTAGAATATTGTGGGTTATTTTTCTTTATTGAGATTAAATCCATCTTTTATACATTATAAAGTGTATAATCAGTGACTTTTGATACAATGCTGTGCAAGCATTACCATGATCTTCAGAACATTTTCATTACCCTCAGAAGAGATTCTTTTACCCCAAGCAACTGTTCCCCATTCCTTTTGTCCCCTAGCACTAAGCTCCATCCTGTATCTATGTTCTGGTCTGGACATTTCATGTGAATCAGATTAGATACACTTGGCCTCTTGAGTCTGTCTTTGGCTTCTTTTACTTAGCAGTGTTTTCAAATTTCACACTTTTTTTTTTCAGGTTTGCACCTCAGACCTGATCCATCAAAGCCCTCTAGTAGATCTGTCTCCAGAGTGAATCTAAATCTGAGCCTTTCTCAGTTTCTTTACACACACACACACACACACACACACACACACACACACCTATCCCGCACAAGTGTGGCACATTATGGGGTCTCTGCATCTGCTACTCCCCTTTCCTTACCTTTAGCTTTGCCTCCCTCCAGTGAGTCCCCAGGCACAGTCAGGAAGCTCCTAGACCAGAATTGAATGCTTCTGCTCCTTGCTCAAGTCCTGCAGTGGCCCCCAGTTTCACACAGCATCAGAGTCAGAGGCACACAAGGCCCCCAGGAGCCTTGTAACTTCTCAGAAGTGGCTACAGAACATCCCCATCCAGAGCACTTCTTCTGCCTCACTATTCAAGCCACTCAGGCCTTCATGCCATTCCTCCACTGTATCATAGTCTTGTATGGATGGCTTTGTGCTCACTCTTCCCCCTTCCTTGTAAGTGATCTGCTCACTTCCTTCACCTCCTTCCTATGGGTCACCCCCTCAGAGTGTCTGGATCAGTCAGCTTCCCATTGCTGGAACACAGCACCAAGACCTAGAATTTAAAGGAGGAGCTCTTTAAATTACTGGCTCATATTTTAAGGAGATTCAGCTCAAGGTTGATTGGCTCTGAAGCACAAACATGACAGTGGAAGGGCTTGGAGAAGCAAAGATGCTCAGTTCATAGTAGGGAAGTAGAGGAGGAGAACAGAGAAGAAGGAGCCAAGGACCCAAGGCTACATCCCTATGGACCAGCCAGGCACTCCCAGGGCAGACTAAAAAGCCAGTCAAGCTTACCCTAAGCATCTTAAAGCAACTACTCTTCCAACAAAGAGCACTGTACTGTACCTTACATCCCAGTCTCCACTACCTTGCCTTTGTACTTTCTTCTAGAATATATATCACCTTCTTATTCTGCCATTTTATTTATTTCTTCATTCATTTCTTTGTGAGTATCTCCAAGTAGAGTGTGAACTCCACCAAGTAGAATCTTTGGCTAGTTCATCACTGATGAACTGCAAGTTGCCTGTTAAATATTTGTTGACTTGAATAAATTAATAAAAATTAAAGTATCATACAATACTTCTAGGATTAACTGTCATTTATTGGTCTTTTTATGTGTCAGGAACTTAGTAAACAGCCATTCTTCCAGAATTTATCTCATTTAGTCCTCATCAATATCTTTGTAAAATAGATTAATATTTCTCCCTCTTTTAGATGAGATAACAAAATTCAGAGAGGCCAATACCCTGCCCAAGATTTCATAGCTCATAAAAACTCAGTGCTTTTCAACTTTGAATCTATGACCTTGAGAACATCTTTAACTACTAACAAGTAGATAGAGTAGGTTATTGAAATTTCTTCTGAAGTACAAGGAGAGCATTGGATACTTCCTGCAGAGATATGATGGGATAAACATTTTACATGGAATGCAGAGGCAAAGTGACATGCCTTTCCTGAAATATGGCACCATCCCAATCCATACCTGAACATAGGTCACCTACATGGATTTGCTGATGTGATTAAGTTTGAGAGCCAGAGATGGGGAGATTATCTTGAATTACCCGTTTGGGTCAAATGGGAAGGTAAGGGGAAAACATGAGGGCAGAGTAAGAGAGGAAAGACATAAGAAGGAAAATGGAGGCTGGGAAGATGTGCTCTGACTATAGAGAAGGGGTCATGATTCAAGGATGTGTACTGGTCAGCTTTCCATCATGATGAGCTCATGATTTCAGATGTTTAAGTCCGTGGTTAGTAGCTCCATTGCTCTGGTTATGTAGTAAACATCATGGTGGAGGAGGTGATAGAGCAAAGCTGCTCACATCATGGCAGTGGGGAAGCTGAGAATGAGGAAAGGAGTTGGGGGAGGGGGGGAAGGATGGGACCAGATGTGTCCTTCAAGGTCGTGCATTCATTACCTCCATTTGCCTAACAGCCCATTCAGCTATGAACTCATCAATGGGTTAGTCCAACCCTAAAGCTAAAGTCCTCATGATCCAGTCACCTTTTTGGGCCCCACCTCTGAACACTGCTGCACTGGAGATGGAACCCTTGATCCATGAGACTCTGGGAGACACCTCGAATTTAAGCCACATCCAAATGTCAGCAGCCTCCAAAGGCTGAACACACCAGAGAAGCTGGCTTTTCTCTGAGATCCCAGAAAGCGTACATCCCTGTGACACCCAGGTCTTCACCCAGTGAGGCTGAACCTGAACTTCTGACCTCCAAAAGTGGGAGATGATAAACTGAGGTGTTTGAAGCCTCTGGATTTTCCATACTTTGTTACAGCAGGAAAAAAAAAAAAAAACTAATGCACAGAAGTCCCTGCTATTTTTGAAATTAAGAGAGAGTTGACAAAAATCAGGCTTAGCCCCACAGCAAGGATTAAAGATCTGTTATTCACAGCCCCCAGCACACATCTTCATTTGTTCCTCTCTTTCTATGCATCTGTAGCTTCTATAGGGTGTAGTTAGGAAGATAGCCCCTGTTTTCTCTCAGAGCAGAAGTTTCAGATGCTTTTGTTTTGACCAGCATCTCTGCAAGAATTTGTTTTAGATATTGCTCTATTTTAGAATTTGTTGAATTAGGGGGCCTACCTCCCCTTTCCTACTCAGAGTACTGGCTTCAAAATATTGCAACAGACACAAAAGCCTTTTACGGAGCAACTTTCGGGAAGAAATCATAGGCAGGGAGAGAGAACTAGGAGAGAAAACTGTTAGAGGAGGAGACTGAACACATGTTAAACAGCACCAGCCATGGGTGCAGTGATTCCAGCAGACTCCAAGGGATTGTAAGGTCTTGGGGGTTCCAACTTCTAAAGCTGAAAAAGAAGAGGAGTAAAAAGAATGAAGCAGAGAGTTTGAGGAGGTGGTGATGATGTGTCTGTGGCTTATCAGGGTCTCCATGGCAATAATGAGAGGACATACTGGTGACAGGAAGTGAGACAAGGGAGCTGAAGGGTGTCGGGAGGGAACATTTGAGAGCTCTCAGATTACAGGTCAGGAGTGGTACGGTGTGAAAGATGGGGTGTGAGGGACAGGGCTCTAGAATTGTGGGAGCAGGTGGGTCCAGCATCCCAGCCTGAGAGGCACTGAGGAATCCACAGCGCTCCTTGTTCTTCCGATTTCACAGCTGTTCCCATCAGAAAGGAACTCTCTGTCCGCCTCCGTCTCAATGTTCAAAGGGGCAGGAGTCATGCCTCCCATGGCCGAGGAGTGGGCTGGCTTCCCATGCAGTCTCAGGACTGTGCAGCTCCTGAAATGTGTGCTGTTTCATCAGGAGGAGAAAGAGCACGGCTCCTCTCCTCCCTGCAGAGTTTGAATCCACCGAGTGGATGTAGGGCTCCCAGCAGTGGGGCTTGATGGCAGGAACAGCGGGGTGCAGCGTGGGAGGTGGTACAGAGGGGCTCTGTCTAACTGGGACCACTCAGACTCTGCCAGCTCCTGTCATCCTGAACCCTGGGACGCCTCCCTGAGCATCTTCCTAGGGGAGATTGAATTTGAATGCAAAGAGGCTCAAGTGGATGCTTGAAGACAGCACTTTGGAAGGCTTTGGGTTTGGAGCAGCCAACAGTTTTGCTGTACACTGAGTTAGCTGGGAGAGAGGATCCCAGCAGAGCCAACTTCTCCTCTGGCATCATTCAGAGATGACAAAGACTCACAGGGCTTTCTCCATTGCCTCCCAGCCCAACCCCAGCTTGGGACAGATTTTAGTCTCACAAAAGCAAATTTAGAGGGAACAAAATTGCATTAATAAAGTAACAGTCCCTTTAGACTTGGGTCATTTTGAAGATCCGATTTCAAGAGTGTTTTAGCATAAACACATTTCTAATGTTCCCTAAACCAACTAATACAGTCCTTTTGGGAGAAATGAAAAGTGTCCAAATGAAATGGCAGTAAATGCCATAGTGAATAAATTATTGGCCAAGGAGAAGAAGATATATACATCCTTTTACTATCAGTTTTGGCCAGAGATTCAGCAAAAATAGTTTAAGATAAAGGAACACAAACATTAAACATTAATACTTTCAATCTAGAGAAACATGAGATTATTCACAACAATCTCTCTTCTTTCTTTCCCTCTCTTTTCTATATCTCTCTTTGTCTCTCATGTCTCTGTCTTGCTCTCTCTCTCTTTCTCTCTCTCTCTCTCTCTCTCTCTCTCTCTCTCTCTCTCTCTCTCTCCCTTATTCTCCCTTTCTGCCTCTCTCTCCCTCCCTCCTTTCCTCTAATATCCAGGACCTTCACACACTGTTCTACAAGCCCAGTGTTTTTTATTTTTTATTTAGAGACAGACTCTCACTAAGTCACTAAACCAGGGTGCTGGGGAAGCAGTGGGGAGCAGAGGGAGAACCCAGAAAGGACTCAGAGGGGCCACACCAGACTGGATGCAAGGATTGCATTGTAAATGAATGCACAGAATTAGCTCTGAGTGGGACACTTGTCTGCCTTATTCAGAGAGGACCAGGACTCAACAGCTAATGTTATTATCCTGGCTCTCCAGCCCCATCCTGCCTTCACTCCTTCTAAGGTGGGGATTATTAGATGCTTGATGAGAACAAGTGGTGCATCTCGAGTGCCAGGTCATCAGGTTGCTGCTCACAGGAGTCTACCTGGAGTAATAATTTGCAGGAGATCCCAGTCTTGATCCTTCCCTGGCCCCTGGGATCCGGGTACGTTAATGGGCCAGAACCTCAGGGCTGGTCCTCACTTCAGCCCTTCTGTGCAGGAGCCATTCTTTCCAGGAAGACTTTCAGGGCTGTTAAGGGCTGAATTATGTCTCTCCACAAGTCCTTACCGAAAGAGGAGACTCTCTAAATTTGGAAATAGGATTACTGCAGATTTCATTAGGTGAGGTTACAGTGTCATGAGGTGGGCTTCTAATCCATCAGAACTGCAACCATTACCAAAGATGAAATTTGGACCCAGAGGCTCATAGAGGGAAGGTGGTGTGAGAGACAGAGACAAGGAGACCACTGCAAGGTGGGAGAGAGCCCAGGACCACATGCTTCCCTTAGAGTCCTCAAAAGGAACCCAGCACGTGACACTGAGTCCCAAAATCCCAGCCTCCAGCACCACAAGACAGCACATGCATTGTTCAAGTCCCAGACCTGTGGCACTCTGTGACTTCTGCAGCCCTAGCAGAGGAACAGAATCTCCAAACTCTATCCTCAGCTTCAAAGGGAGGGGAGGGACTGGTGAAATGTCACTTCGCTCTGTCACAACAGCCTGCCCTCTTCTGCACTGCCAGGTGGGGACCATAAAAATCTCTTGGAATTTTCAAGCTTAGGCCAACCCAACTGGGGACCTCCTGCTTCTTCAGAGTGGGGCCAGAAGAGGGTATGCATTCAGATTAGCTGTTGGGTATTAGGGAAGAGGAAAAAGAGAAACAGCTCTCAGGGCACTTTAACCATACTTACTTTAACCAGCAGTGAAAAGAATTCACAAGTTATTGATGGCTTACTTTTAAAGCAAGAAGTTTGGGGATTTTCTTTTCAAAAGAACAAAACCTCAAATAAACCTCCAGTTCTCATTTTATTTTTCTGAAGCTTTAGTAAGACTTTAGGTTCTTTATCCTCATGCTTATTTTCTTTTTGTTTTTGTCTGAATTTCAGTCCTTAATGATCAGTACTCTAATTCTATCTTTAGCTGTTTCTAGTTACCCATAAGTTTGCACCTTTCTGTCACTGACAAGGGCACATATATTTGTCTAAGGGACAGATTATGATATGATTCTGCTTTTTGTTTTATAATGCGATCCTAGAGTTCAAACTTTGTTTGTGATTTAGTGAGAAGCAAACAGAAAATAAACAGCACTGGACTTGGAATATGGAAAACTTCAATTCAAATGCAAACCCACAACTTCTCTCCTCTTAAACTTATGAACCAGTCACAGTATATCAGCAACTGTTGAGAGCTGTAAGTTAGTGATCTCTTCCATGTGTTTCCTCAGAAAACCATAACCAAGTAATGCATATTACATTATCTGACTTGATGTGCACACTGAGGTATAGCCAAAAAGCAACTACAGGGAATTTGTTAAATTGAAACCTCTTTTGGAATAATAAGTGAGTATTACCTGCATCTCATTTGTTATGGGTTGCTAGGTGGAGCCCATGGCCTCATGCATGCTATGCAAGCGCTCTACCACTGAGCTATATCCCTAGCCTGTGCATATCAGTTGATGTGGGCATTCTGGGTAGGACCCAAGGTCTCCTGTAAGCCAGGCAATTTCTCTATCACTGAGTTGCACCCACAGTCTTTGCCTTCCAGGTGCTTTGTTTTTAAATACGTTGTTTCTCTTCAAGCTTGAAAGTGTCTTAAAACTAGTTAAGAAAGAAAGAAAGAAAGAAAGAAAGAAAGAAAGAAAGAAAGAAGAAAGAGAGAGAGAGAGAGAGAAAGAAAGAAAGAAAGAAAGAAAGAAAGAAAGAAAGAAAGAAAGATCTGCCCCGCATTCTATTTTCCAAGATGCCTAGTTTTAGAAAGTTATATCATATTCATTGATGGTTGTCATGGACCAGAAAATGTTAATTATCTATTATCTCATTTGGTTTTTCCTGAAACTCAAGAAGAGACCCTGTCACACTTGGCATGATGAATTTGAAGCTTAGAGAGTAAGTCCAAGTTCAAGGTTCCCAGCCAGGAGGGGAGAGCTGGCAAGGAAGAGGCCTCCCACCAGGACATAGCGGCCAAGCTTTCAGCCTCCACTCCAGGATGCTGTTGAAAACTCACCCAAACCAGATGCGTGGAGGGTGTGGTTCTCACCAAGAATGATAAGCAGCAAAAAGACTTCAGTTTGTTGTTACACAGAAGAAAGAAAGAACTCAGAGATCACTGGTGACTTTCATCTCTTCTTGGAAGAAAGTCCTGAGAAGGAGCAGAGTCAGGGTGCCCGGCTTGGGAGGGAGGTGGTTTCTACATGTGAGACAATTCATGTCTTAACCTTTTTGCTCCAGTTTCTCTTCCTTGTTCCTGATAATCCCTCTCCAGAAGATGCCTCTGCTGTGAACATCTAGACACATAGATGTCTCCACTATGGGAGAACCATGTGCCGTTTGCTGTGCAGTGACCAAGTCCCCCACAGTCCTGGCCCCCGAGTGTCCCCAGAGGACCCCCAAGAAACTGCTTGGGAATCAGAAGCACAGTTCTGTGGAGTTCTACCACATGAGTCACAACCCATATGAAGATGGCCACGCTGAGGTGACATGAATTTTGTGATGTGGTCACCCAGTAAGGACAGCCCGGCTCCCTGATTGTGTCACATTGATTTGGTTCATTTTGCCTCAGACACATTTTCCCCCCACGATAGTCTTCACAGATCCCACTGCTAAGAGTGAATTCCAATAAAATCCAGTAAATCTATAGCGGGATGTGGGGTTAGAGCCACACACAGGTCACAAGGGCCGTCGCTCCATGGATGTTTTTGGGGTTTTTTTGTTTTGTTTTGTTTTGTTTTTATTTAAAGAAAAGGAAACAAAAAAATACATGGAGATAAAAAAGGGTAGAAATAATACAAAATTACAGAAAAACAAACAGTAAGAAATTGCTGGTTGATAAGTTACACATTGTCATCTTAGAAATAGCTGTTCAGGTTATAGAATTAAAGTATTTAGAATGACATTCAAAAAGTGACACTACAAACCGTTCTGCTCTATGATCGAACAAAAGCTCAGTAATATGGTTATCAGTCCTACACATTTGTTTTACATCTCAAAGAGGGTAAGATTAAACATATCAAAACAGAACAAAACATTTAAAAAAACAATTTAAAGAAATACAGATTTCAAAGCATGTTCACTGGAGATCTTCACTGTCTATCTAACTGTCTCTAGTTTCTTACAAATAGTTGTCCCCATCTTCACCCACTTTATATACTTATTGCATATTATAGAACTAATCAAATCATTACAGGATGATGAAGGCTTTTTAGGTCCTCAAGTTCCAAATTAGGGAAGACAATAATAACTACCATCGCATCTCTCATTCTCTTTGTGATAGCTGTCCCCATCTGTACATATGCTGAAATTGAACTCAAGAAACCAGTCCAATGTCATTCTAATCAGCGAACAATAGTATTGCTAGAATTTATATCATAATGCTACAAAATTAGCCTTGGGTTTCTTAGCGTCTCTTCCTCAGAGTATCTGTTCATTATATCTCACATTATATAATCTGTTCCCGTAAATAATTTTTTTAAAAAACCCACGTGTGAATTTCTACATATATATCTATCCTCTCTGTATTATAGGGAAGACCAAGTCATAGCAAGACAGCAAAACAATTTCCTAGAAAAACATGCAATGGATAAGACATATAAGACCACAATATAGATGATCTTCCGTAGTTACTATGTTTTCTCTTGTTATTTTCAATAGATTTGTCCACAACACTGGCTTATTATAGTTAAACATAGTATCACCTATTTTTATAAAAAACTTAACTTTGACAGCATTGTAGGATTTGAGAGCTGTTACTAGTTAATACCCGTATGGATATCCTTTACATCTTGTCATCCTCAGAGTAGTTGCCTCTGCTTTTAGGGTTGATACTAACAAGCATACCAAATTCAAATAAAATCAGCCAAGGCCAACCCATAGTCTTATGATTCAGATTCAATTAAGATCAGTCATAGTAAGACAATATAAGTAATACAGGATTTCAGTTTAAGTTAATAGGAAAGTAAGGATAGTTACCATGGTATAACCTGCTATTTTGGGGTCAAGATGTCTGTGCCCTCAAATCTGACACAAGTGGACAGACCAGAACAAATTAAATTCAAACTAAATATGGCTATAAAACTACTGTGTCTTTTAAATCCTTATACACCATTAACAATGACCTCTGCCTTTTTTTATAATGTTTCAGAGCTGTCTATACTAAAGACTATAGCTTACCGTCTCTGCCTCATGCCTGCTACTCCACTTTTCTACTATAATTTGTCCACCTTATTTGCTCATACCACTGTCTGCCCCGTTCATTGAGGCCTCTCTGCCACTGTTGCTGGAATCCTGATATCCCTTCCTCTCTTTCTCTGTAACGTCCTTCAGCACTCTCTGTAGGGTTGGATTGGTAGCCATGAACTCCCACAGTTCCTCCTTGTCTTGGAAGTATCTTATTTCTCCATTAATTTTGAGAGACAGTTTTGACAGGTATATGAGCTTTGGTTGCATATTATTTTCTTTCAGGACTTGGAATATTCCTCCCCACTCCCTTCTTGACTTAAGAGTTTGTGTTGATAAGTCTGCTGTTATTTTGATAATTTTCCCATTGTGGGTAATCTGCATCTTTTCTCTGGCTGCTTTTAATATTCTGTTCTTTTGGTGGATTTCTGGAATCTTGATTATTATATGTCTAGGTGTAGATCTGTTTTGGTTGTAGGTAGCTGGTGTTCTGTATGCCTCTTTTATCTGGATATCATTTCTTTTTGCTATACATGGGAAATTTTGCTTTAATATATCTGTGAATATTCTTTGTATTTCATTTTTGGTTGCTCCTGCTTCCTCACTCACATTCTTTATTCTTAAGTTATGTATCTTTTTGTCATCTTCTAGTTTTTGAATTGTTTCTTTCTGGTTCCTTGTTATTTTTAAGAGGCTTTTTCTTTCACGATCATATGCCATAAATCTCTCTTCAAGTTTCAGAAGGCTGTCTTTAGTTTCTGTCAAGGCATTTTGCCACTGTTCAATGGAGATTTTAGTTTCCTGGTATTCTCTTTGGATCTGTTTCATGTATTCTAAGTTATGCTTAAATTCTTCTTCAGATGCTTCTCTTTCTTTTCTGATTTCCTCAGTTCTTCCATCTGTGTTCTCTTGGGCGGGGCTTGTCATTTCTTTAATCTCTTTATATCTTGCCTCACTTGGTTCAGGAGTACAGCTTTAAATTCATCTATGAGATCATGAAGGTATCTTTTAATTTTGGCTGATGCTGTGTTGAGCAATGGATGGTTACTGTGCTTGTTATCTTCAGTGTTTACTTCTCCTGGGCTTATTTTCTCATGTTGGGCAGCTGGAGATTTTTTTTTTTTATCTCTTGTCATGTTTCTGGTTTCTTTCAGACTGTCCTGGGGTTCTCTGGCCCTCTCCAAATTGCTTAGGGCCTTTCAGAAGCGTGCTGACTTGAGTTTTTGCTGTCCTCCCCAGTTTGCTATTATCTGGGGTAGGCTGGGATGCAGGCGCGGTACAGGCTAGTCTCTAGCCTCTACGCCAGTCAATCCGTAAATTAGGCTGTACTTTCTGGATGTCACTGAGTTGTGACTATTTTGTATCTGCTTATTGGGCCCCAAGCAGAGGCTTGGTTTAGCCCCAGTAGCTCCTGCCAGTTCTCTTTGTACCAGAAGCAGCTAACTAATGCCACTATGGCACAGGGTTCTGCCCAAATCCCAGCTGTTCTCTTCTAGACCTCTCTGTGACAGGAGCACCAGAACAGCAGATCTGCCCAAATCCAAATATCTCCCACTAGTTCTCTGTATGACGCTGAAGCCAGCACGTACTCAGGCTCTGCCCAATTTCAAGATGTCTTCCACCAGACCTCCCTACAGGGGAATTCGGTGATGTCATGGAGCTGTAGGTTCTGCCCAACTCTAGTATGTCTGCCGCCAGACTCTCTGTGTTATTGATGTCCCTGTGGTGCGGGCACTGCCCAGTTCCAAGATGTCCTCTGGCCAACCCCAGCAGCCGCGGGGTCCCCAGTACTCACCCAGGGTTCAGCACAGGTCCTCCTCCCAGGTCCCCCGCACACCACGCCACCCACCTTTCCTGCAATCCCGGCACAGCGTGGAATGGTCAGAAATCTGCCCAGAGTTCGCTCCCAGCACAGCACAGAATGGTCAGAAATCTGCACAGCGTTCAGCTTCGGAGCTCCAGAGCCTTTCACGATCTCCTCTGGTGCAGCGGGGCAGTCCTGGCTGCTTCTTGGGGTCCCAGGTCTCAGTTTCCAGCAGTCACCAAAAGCCAACACAGCTTTTCCTTTTGGGTCCATGGGTCAGTTTGTTGATTTAAAGGCGCGGGATTTGCAGCCTCCCGTTATCAGCCTTCACAGTCTCAGCACAACTTTAAATCCTCCAGCTGCACTGTCTTGGTTAATAAGAATTGTTATCCATTTGTCTGGCCCTCTCCATGTTGTCATATTCTAGCTTCTAATATGATTTCTCCGGAGAGACTCTCTGCCTGATCCCCTAGCAAGCCGCCATTTTTTTTTCTCTCTCTCTCCATGGATTTTTTTGTGACTTGCCCCCCTCTCTAACGCTGGTTTCTTGCTTTCATAAATTTTACGGGCTGGCTTTTCATTAACTCAGAGAGCTGATATAATCCTTTGTCAAGAATTCTTTAGTTGCACATGATTCAGAAGTCCACCAAGATCAAAGGCTGCTGGCTGTGTGACAGGCCCGGCACTGTGTATTTCATGTAAATGGTGTGGCTTGCTACCTGCTTGGCTGGAGCTGGTCCAACTTCACATCCTTTTGGCAGATACTGGGACCCTGTGACACCATCCTCCGCACAAGGAGCTTCTCTGGGACCAGTGTCATCTCCCGCAGGAGCCAGTATGCTCAGTATCTACAGGCTGGGAAAGTGTTCTGATATTGACCTCAGTATTATCTGAAATTTCCTGAAGCATGGACTCATTCTTGGCCCTGGGATCTAGAGAAGTGGAGAGGAAAGACAGAGGGGCTGAGAAATGCTTCATTATTTGAGCCTTTCTAGTCTCTCCTATTTTCATTTCAGAATGGTGGGGTATATTAAAAAGGCCCAAAGGGGACATTAAGGTAAAACAAGAACAGACCCTCCTCCTCCTCTTCCTCTTCCTCCTCCTATTCCTCCTCCTCCTCCCTGTTCCTCCTCCTCCTGTTCCTCCTCTCCCTGTTTCTCCTCCTGTTCCTCCTCCTCCTCTTTCTCTTCCTCCTCCTCTTCTTCTTCCTCTTCTTCCTTTTCTTCCTCCTCTTTTTTCTCCTCCTCATCTTTCTCCTTCTCCTTGAGAATACCACTCACCTGTCCTTTGGTTGTCTGTGCCTTATTTTTTCATTTCAAATATATTGACACAGGAGGAAATGATGTGTGAGTGGCATGGGAGAAAGCACATGTGAGTCTGATGTAACAACAGCACTAGAATAACTGAGGGCTTCTAAGGCCTGGCCACACCCATGTACTCCACCGTGATAGGGGCATAGAACTATTCAAAGATGCTACACATAGAGATGGATTGGGGGTGGGAGGTGAGAGGAGGGGAATTCTTCATGATGCAGAAGAAGGGTGCTTGGTGGGATGCCCCAGAGACTCTCAGTGGCCATCTATGGTGTGCCTATGGGTCACTGCATGGCCAGATGGCCATCTCAGTCCATTTTGAGAAAAGACTGAGGTGTGTGTGAGTCTTTGCTCTCAGGTGCTATTGGCAATACTGGTGCTATCTCAGGGAACATACCCAGAGGCTTGGAGGGTGGATGGAGGTGAAGAACAGAGATGGAGAGGCTGGGGAGGCAGGGATGGACCTGAGACCTAGAGGTGAAGTGCTTAGAGAGACAGAAGGTCAGTGTTGCCTGAAGGTAGAATGGATACCCATTGCTGTTTGCTCAGTGGAACTGCATTTGGTCCCATTGGCCATCCAAGGTCTTAGGAGGACCTCAGCAGTCCAGGCAACACAGGCTTCTCATTCTATCCTAAAGCTTGAACACTTAACAAAACAGGCTCTGGTTCTTTCTTCCCCTATGCATGACTTGGGGCAGGGCACCTGGCACCTTTGTTGGTTGGCATTCTCATCTCCACTATGGGATGATGGCAGTCACTTTAGCTTATTTTGTCAGAATATTAACAAATACAACCACAACTGGGATAAGTCAAGCATGTGAAAAAAAAAAACACTGTCAACATGGGTGAAAGTATCAATAGTATAGTTGGCAACTAAACCTGGATTTTCTATGAGCCCAACCCCAGCTCATACATCACCAAGGCTGCAAGCCACTCCTGCCTCCTCCATAAGGAGCCAAGTATATTTTCAAAAATAGAAGCATTTGGTTAAATATAAAGCAAAGACTCATTCTTCTGAGGTCTCACTGTGTAGCAGTTGGGTAGCAGCTAAGTAAGATGGCACTGATGTTGACGGCCATCCATTTACTATGCTATGTAAATAACAACTGACAGCAGCTCCTGTCAGTCTTTCTTCTGTTTGCCCCACTTTGCACTTTCTTCAGTGGATGATTTACACACGCACACTTTCCCTGCTCATCATAACAGCTATGGTTTTCTCCCCTCCCCATTTCTTCTGACAGGCATGTCCACTTTCATTAATGCAAAGGAAATGGCGGCTTTTAATGTGCCACTGATGCCAAGTGGATTCTAGTGATTGACTGGCTTCCAGGATCCTCCCCCATGCCAAGTGCAGAGGAAACTAATAGGAAAGTTACCAAGACACTGAGATTTCTGTGCATTTGGATTAGGAAAGGGAATTTTAAAATCTTCCCAAGTAAACCAGCCAACATAGGTCCTATTAGATGCACATCATTTTCCTTGTGTCTAGTTCCAAATTATAGCTTTAACCAAGTAGAAAACATCTTCATTCCTGTTCCTGTCCTTGGCACTGCCTTATGCCACGATGTGGGTATTCCAGATGTTGGCCAAGTGAATCAGACTGAAACAAAACCTTCTAAAACTCAAGAACAATCTGGTTTCTCTAAGCCTAAAGATTAAAAAAAAAAAAAAACATTGTGAATAGTTATATTAGATTCCTATTGCTGTCCCAGTGAATCACTACCAATTTGGCAGGTTACAACTACTCCCATCTGCTGTCTCATAGTTCTGCAGAGATCTGGTACTGCTCTCTAAAATAGTGGAATGGGCAGGAGGCAGTCCTTATTGGAGACTTCTGGGGAGAACCTTCTTCCACACCTATCAGAAGTCAGTTACTTATGGTAGCAGTACCAACCTCCCCATTTCCCTGTCATCTTCTTGAGGTCATCTGTGTTCCCCAGCTGTGACATGTCCTCCACCTTCAAAGCCAGCTATGGTAGGCTGAGTCTTTTCCTGTGTCATAGCTGTCTGACTCCCTTTTGGGGGGTGTTTATAGTAGATTTCTACTGCTCAGCTGTCCTTTGCCTCCATCTTCCATCAGAGAGTAATCTCTCTGGTTCACTTTCCCTCCTTCCTCTTCTGCTCTGCAGGGTACAGCTGAACATACCAGGCCAGTATGGTAATCCAGGATAATCTCCTTATTTTCAAGATAGCTGGCCAGTAACTTCAACCCTACTTGCAAAATCCCTCCATGGTGATACATTGATTAGTGTTAGATTAAATGACTAGAAGAGGGGAATCTTGGGAACAACTGTAAAATCCTGCCTCCTTGAAGCAATTATTGGAGAGAACAGGGATGTACTTTTTGACCAGTGAATTGGTAAGAAGTCAAGGTCAGGGTCAACTGTGGTAGATGAGTATTTTACAGATTGCAAGCCCTATACTAATAAAGCAAATATGGTGAGAGGAGACTGTTTACTCTGAGCTTTATGATTTACCGAGAGCTTTCCTAGAGTTGGTGTAGTTACATACTGGGGTCTGAGCAGAAGCAGGGAATGTCAGACATGGCTCAGGGACAATGAGAGGTAGGAGGGTTTGAGCCTGGGCTTTACAGTCAGGCTCCTCTTCCTCAGGCCTCAAGCAGCAACATTTCTGCTTTAATTGCTTGGACTTCAGTAGAATGATTTCTGAAGCATCACTCCTGTAGATAGTTCTTTAAAACTTAGCCAAAGTAATCAGACAAGAGAATGAAATAAAAGGGCGATGTGTAGGAAAGGACAAATTTAAAATATTATTTGCAGATGACATGATCCTTCACTTACAAGACCCAAAATGTGGCATCACAAATCCCAGAGTTGAAGTTATACTATAAAACAACAGTGACTAAAACAGCATGGTACTGGCACAGAAACAGACCTGTAGATCAATGGAACAAAATTAAAGAAGGAGAAATAACCACAGGCACATTTATTTATTTGATCCTTGAGAAAGAACTTAAAAATATATACTAGAGCAAAGACAGCTTCTTTAATTAATGGTTCTGGGAAAATTCCATATCTACATGAGGAAGAGAGTCTACACCTACATATCTCCCTATGTACTAAATTAAAATCAGAATGGATCAAAGATCTAAATGTTAAAACAGAAACATTCTGCTAGAAGATAAAATAGGTCCAACTCTTGAAGCTACTGGCACTGGCAAGGCCTTCATGAACAGAACCCAGTGACACAAGAAATAATACCAAGAATCAACAAATGGAATCATATCGAATTAAAAAGCTTCTGCATGGCAAAGGAAACAACTAAGAGTGAAGATACAATCTACAGAATGGAAACAGGTTTTTGCCAGCTATGTCATGCAGATAAAACTAATGTCAAGAATATATAAAGAATTCAAAAAAGCTAGACCCCTCCAAAATAAAAGAACCAATCAAAAATGGGTATCAAGGGCCAGGGATTTAGTTGCAGGACACAATTGCCTGCTGGGCAAGCACGAGGTCATGAGTTCAGTCCCCTGTACTGCTATACTAAGATGCTGAAAATTTTAAATAAATTTAACTAAAAGATAATTATTAACAAAAATAGTTAATTAAAAGGATAGTTATTAGCAGTACTGTCATTCTGTGCTGAGCTCATTACCCTAGTAACCAAGCACCAACCACACAGTTATAGATTAACTGACCACAATGTCATGTTCTGTATGCATCATTCCCCACCCCCAATAACTTGTTTGATGTATCAAACTTAGTTCCCTTTATAAGAAACAAATGATGCTGCGTCAACCATTGTTCCCTTTCTGAGAGACAAATGCTCCTGGAATTGGCTATGAACTGGCTAACTACCCACTGTAAAATGCCTCTGACCTCAAGCAAAGGGGAACAAAGGCCCACCTTGTTTCTGTTCCTCATCACTACGTACTTAATGATCAATGAGCTAATCATAAATGAACTATAAAAATCACTCAAAATTCTAACTCAGTTGCACAGCTTTGCAAATTCCAACTGCGCTGTGTCACTGGTCCAGCTAAAATAAAAGTACTTCTTTTAAAAAAGACATCATCTTGCCCCATTTTTCATCTTGGGGCCTTTTTGGGGAGGTTACAACATGTACCAAAAAAAAATGGACATCAGAAATGAGCAGACACTTATAAGACATACAAATTCAACAAAAGTACATGAAAGAATGCTCATTATCACACGTATGCATAGATTTTTACCCAGGAAGCACAGCAAATGTCCAAAGTTGAGCATTATTTGTTACTACCTATTTTTCTATCTCCACTAAAATAAATACCACAGACTTGGTGACCTCAAGCCGCACAAACCTATTCTCTCAAGGTGCTCAGGCCAGGAGCCCAGGAGCAGTGGGACTAGATGGAGCTCGGAGGCAGCGCCTCCCTGTGCTTCCTGGCCCTCTCCCCAATGTCACCTGTGCAGTTGTGGCCTCACTCTCCTGCCTTTGTCTCCCTCACCACACTGCCTCCTTCCTTTCTGTGCTCTGATTCCTTCTGCCACCCATGCAGCAGGGTGTGAGTATACATGTGGCTGTGCATCAGGGTCCCTGCATCATAGGGATGATGTACCAGCTCAGGATCCTTAACCTAATCACACCTCAGTGTGCCTCTTTTATTTTTTGAGTTTTTTTTTAACATGTAAGATTTCAAACATTATGACTTGGAATGCTGCTGTTAAAATACATATATATATATATATATATATATATATATATATATATATATATATTAGGAGAGGTCTTATTCAGCCTATTACAGTTTTACATGTTTCTTGCACACTGGTAGTTTATCTATGATGATGTTCATTTCTTTGCAGATTCTAGGCTTCTGCCAGTTACGTGGCTTCTTCACACCCAGGTCCACCTATCTCCAGTCACTCAGGGCTGTGGTGGTTTTCAGACTTCCTAGTCCTGCCCCTGGCCACCTGCCTGTGCCCAAAGGGCTATATCCCTAGGGACTTGGTCCAGTGCTGTGGCCCCTCTTCCCTCGAAGAACCTCTCCTGGTGCTGCATGCATTTCCTCCTGGCTTGCTTGTTCTGCACATTAATTGATGGTCACTGCCCATAGGATGCCGTGCTCTCAGGTTCCTCCTGGGTTTCTCATGGTTTCTAGCTGAGCTAAGGTGTCATCTGTGAGAACAAAATGCTAATGCCTAGCACTCACACTTATACTTGACAATTTTAACACACAGGAAAAATATAAATTTTCTACCAACCATGCATTCCTCAATACTTTCAAGTTTTGGGTTTTGTTTTTCAAGATAAACATTTTGTATCTACTTTCTATTCACATTCTTGTTGACCTCAGCAAAACAAAAAATCCAGGATCCCCTGACCCTGCGTTTTGATGAAATCCCTGCTGATTCTCCTGCAGGTGCTCGAATCTGCATCCTCTCCCGTGTCCCATCTGGACAGTCTTCATTTCATCAGAGCAGGACAGTCTGTATAACATGTGGGTAACAGGGTGCCCAGCCCTGGACAGTTTCTGAATACACAGGAGCAGGGGATTTCACAGAAAATCCAGTTAAACACACAATCAGATGCAGGCCACGTCAACCTGACTTTCTGTGCCCACCTTCCTTCAGCAGTATAGATGCAATGTGAGTCCAGGATCCAATGTAAACTAAGTGAGACTCGGAATTAAAGCAGCAGGATTCACATCCTGAATCTTCCATTGGGAGAACCATGATTTTCTCCAAGTTTCTTCATCGGGTGGGATTTCAGTTTCCCTGTTAGTGAAATGGACCCAGTAAAATCATGTTAGCATACAGGATTCAATGAACCCACGGCTGTCCCACACCCAGGACAATCCTGCGCTCTGGAAAGATCTGTGAATATTCAGGCTCATGCTTTGCCTGGGCTTCCTCTGTATTTTCTTGTTTTTGTTTTTTGGTTTTTTTTTTGTTTGTTTGTTTGTTTGTTTGTTTGTTTCTAAAGAGAAAAAAAGAAAGGAAATAAAAATTTTTTAAAAAGCAGTAAAAGAGTACAAATAATACAGAATTTCAAGGAAAAAATACAATAAAGATATCACTAGTTAATAGGTTACGTATTGTCATCTTTGAAATAGTTATCCAAATTAAAAAATTAAAGCACGTAAAGTGAAATTCATACAATGAGATTGCACACAGTGCCGATCAATGATCCAACAAAAGTTCAGTAATATGAATTTCCATCCTACACACTTAAACATATACGCAGTTATATCCCTTAGACCACCTTCTTTTCCTCTCTTTTTAATAACAATTATACTTTTTGGGTGTTTTTACTCCCACAGTTCCTATTATTTTTTGGAGAGAATAAAACCTAACGTGGCTAAACAAAACAGAGCCGGTTAGAACAAAAGGATGGGCATAGTACATGATGTAAAAATAGAATATCAGGTGATCTAAAATGGTTACCATTGTGCCTCTTGCTATTTTTTTTAAAAGTTGCCTATATTGCCAGGTATAATAGAATTGATCAAAACAGTACAGAACAAGACCAATAAAACCTACACTGGAGACCTTACAGGATTTCAAAAGAAGATAATAATCAAACCATAATGGGCATCTTAGTGAATCTTATTGCCTTCAAAGTGGTTGCCTATACACTCAAACTCGATACTATCAAGCAAAATAGAATATAGTAAAATCTGACAGAACAGATGGGGAGAGCAGTACTGGGGATCATATCAGGTTAATAGGAAAATAAAAAAGTTACTATAATATATCCTGCTATTTTTAATTTAGTTTTCCCTTAAATGAAAAAAAAAGTGTAAAAAAATAGATTAATTTTTAAAAAGAATGGAATTGAGGTAAAAGAGGGTATTGTATTAGAACAACACAGGTCAGAACTGAACTATTTAAGCATCATTGTGTTTCACCCCCAGATAATCTAACATAATAGTAGTCACCATAGTGCCTCCTTCCTTGAATTATTTGAGTATAACTTCATATACTATAGCATCAAGCATATCAAGTCAGTCTGAAGCTATTGAAGAGAATGAAGAAATTACAGGGTATTTAGAACCAGTTAACAGAAAACAAACAATGATTTCTATATTATCTCTTTGCCTATAAAAAATTTTGTTTATACTATCGCATATAGTAAAATATAGTAAGCTACCACATGTTAAAACCAGTGGAAACAGATGTACTACAGCTTGATGGGACTTCAAAACAAGATGATATTAAATCAGCACTAGCTTTTATGATGTGTTGTTTTCTTCAGAATAGCTATTCATACTATCACTGATACTAAAATTGAACAACCCAGATTAAAACCATTGCAACTAATGAGTGATAACGTTATATGGATTAAAACCAACATGATTGGGGATCGTAATTACCATATAATTTTATGTATTCTTAACATTTCTTACACTAGGGAAACTATTCAGTATTTATACATGTGAGTTATGAGTATATATGAGTATAGTCTATGAGTATATTATGAGTATAGTCTCAAGCTGCATCCATTTATTTATAAATATCTCAATGTGATCATTCTTTATAGCTGAGTAGTACTCCATTGTATAAAAATACCACAACTTTTTATCCATTCCTCAGTTGATGGACACTTAGGTGGTTTCCAAGATCTGGCTATTACAAATTGTGCTGCTATAAACATGGCTGCACATATACTGCTGTGGTATGATGCTTTCAGTTCTTCTGGGAATATGCCTAGAAGTGGAATAGCTGGGTCAAATGGGGCTTCCAGTCCCAGCTTTTTTGAGAAATCTGCAGACTGACCTTCACAATGGTTGCACTAGTCTACACTCCCACCAAAAGTGCAGGGGAGTTCCTTTTTCGCCACAGCCTCTCCAGCATTTTTTGGTGGTGGTTTTGATGATCTTGGCCATTTTTTCAGGGGTGAGATGAAATCTCAGTGTGGTTTTAATTTGCATTTCTCTAATGAGCAGTAATGGTGAACATTTTTTCATGCATTTATTTGCTGTTTGAATTTCTTCATCTGAAAATTGTTTATTCATCTCAGATGCCATTTTTGGATTAGGTCTTTGAATTTTGGGGGTCTGATTTTTTTTTTTTAATTCTTTGTATGTTTTAGACAGAAGCCCTTTGTCTGAGGGGCAGTTTACCAAGTTTTTTTCCCAGTTTGTGGGTTTTCTTTTCAGTATGTTGGAGATTTCTTTTGACGTGCAGAAACTTTTAAATAAGAGGCAATCCCAGTTATTGACTCTGGGAAGTATTTGCCATGCGGTTTGAATCCTGTTCATGAATTCTTTACCTACTCCTATGTCTTCAAAGTTTTTACCCAATTTGTCTTCCAATAGATTTAGTGTTTCTGTTTTAATATTAAGATCTTTGATCCATTTAGATTTTATTTTAGTACATGGTGATAGGCATGAGTCTAGTTTTAGTTTTCGGCATATGGAGAGCCAGTTTTTCCAACACCATTTATTAAAGAGACTGTCGTTCTTCCAGTGAACATGTTTGGCCCCTTTATCAAAGATAAGGTGGTTGTTTTTGTAGTTGTGGTTGTACCTTCTAATCTATTCCACTGATCTTCAGCTCTGTTTTGATTCCAGTACCATGCTGATTTGACTACAGTTGCTTTGTAGTATAACTTCAAGTCAGGGATTGTGATACCACCTGTCTTGCCTTTGCTGCTTAGAACTGTCCTCGCGATTCTAGGTCTCTTCTGGTTCCAGATGAAATTTAGGAGTGATTTCTCAAGTTCTATGAGGTATGTTGATGGTATTTTTATCGGGATTGCATTGAATGTGTAAAACGTTTTGCGAGAATGGCCATTTTTACAATATTTATTCTTCCTATCCGTGAGCAAGGGATTGTTTTTCCATTTTCTGAGATCATCTTCAATTTCATTTTTCAGTGTATTATAATTTTCCCTGTATAGGTCTTTCACTTCTTTTGTGAGAGTAATTCCTAAATATTTCAATTTTTGGTTGCTAGTGTGAAGAGTGTTGCCTCTCTTATTTCTCTCTTTGTGACTTTGTTGTTAGTGTATAGGAATGCTATTGATTTTTGAGTACTGATTCTGTATCCAGTGACATTACTGAATTTATTTATTATATCTAGGAGTCTTTCAATGGAATTTTGGGGATCTTCTATATAGAGTATCATGTCATCTGCAAATAATGATAATTTAAGTTCTTTTCCTATCTTTATGCCTTTTATTTGTCTCTCTTGTCTAATTGCTCTGGCCTGTATTTCCAATACTATATTAAATAGGAGCAGTGATAAGGGACATCCTTGTCTTGTGCCTGATTTTAAAGTAAAGGCCTTCATTTTTTGGCCACTTAGTATGATATTGGCTGTTGGTTTGTCATAGATGGCCTTAATTATATTGAGGTAAAGGCCATCTATTCCAATTTTCTGTAAAGTTCTTATCATGAATGAATGTTGGACCTTATCAAAGGCTTTTTCTGCATCTATAGAAATGATCATGTGCTTCTTACTTTTGGCTTTATTGATATGGTGGATTACATTTATTGATTTGCGTATGTTGAACCATCTCTGCATGCCTGGGATGAATCCCATCTGGTCGGGGTGTATGATCTTCTTGATGATCTGCTGCATCCTATTTGCTAATATTTTATTGAGATTTTTACATCTGTGTTCATTAGAGAGATTGGTCTGTAGTTCTCTTTTTCAGTTCAGTCCTTCTCTAGTTTTGGTACTAGAATAATATTTGCTTCTAGGAATGATTTAGGAAGGATTGCTTCCCTTTCAATTTCATTGAAGAGTTTGAGGAGTGTTGGCATTAGGTCATCTTTGTATTTCTTGTAGAATTCTGCAGTGAATTCATCTGGGCCTGGTGTCTTCTTTGTAGGTAAAGATTTAATTATGTTTTCAATTTCATTAATAGAAATTGGGTTATTCAGTAGTTTTACATCTTCATGACATAGCTTTGGTACTTCATATGCTTCTAGGAATCTGTCTGTTTCCCCTGTGTTATCAAATCTTTGAGAGTAGAGGTTTTTGAAATAGGTGTTGATGATCTTCTGTATTTCTATAGGATCTGTAGTAATTTCGCCTCTTTCACTCCTTATTGCATGAATATGAGCTTTTTCTTCTCTTTTTTAAAATAAGGTTGGCTAGGGGCCTGTCAATTTTATTTATTCTTTCAAAGAACGAGCTCTTTGATTCATTGATTTTTTGGATTTTTTTTTTTTTTTTTTGGTCTCTATTGCATTGATTTCTGCTCTGATTTTTATAATTTCTTCTCTTCTTTTGGCTTTGGGCTTGACTTGCTCTTCTTTTGCTAGATGTTTGAGGTGTAACATCAGGATATTTATTTGTATTTGTTCTGTTTTCCTAATGTGGGAACTTAGTGCAATAAATTTTCCTCTGAGGACAGCTTTCATTGCATCCCACAGATTCTGGTAAGTTGTATTTGTGTTTTCATTTGTTTGTAGGTATTGTTTAATTTCTTCTTTAATTTCCTCTGTGACCCACTGATTACTCAAGAGTATATTATTCAGTTTCCATGTGTTTGTGAGATTTTTGAAGTATCTTTTATCACTAATTTCTAATTTCACAGTGCTATGGTCCAATAGCATGCAAGGGATAATTTTAATCCTTTTGCATTTATTTAAATATGTTCTGTGAATTAATATATGGTCTGTTTTAGAGAATGACCTATGTGCTGCTGAGAAGAATGTGTATTCTGTTGCTGTTGAGTGATATACTCTGTATATGTCTATTAAGTCCACTTGTTCACAGGTGTGATTCAGTTCTTTTATTTCTTTGTTGATTTTCTGTCTGGTTGATCTGTCCATTGGTGTCGATGGTGTGCTAAGACCTCCTGTTAGAAATGTGTTACTGCTACTTTGGTTTTTCATTTCTGTTAGTACTTGTTTTATATAACAGGGTGCTCTGAAGTTTGGTGCATATATATTTAAGATAGTTGTCTCTTTCTCTTGAAGTTTTCCCCTAATCAGTATGTAGTGTCCTTCTTTATCCCTTTTGATCATTATTGGTTTGAAATTCAGGTTATCTGCAAAGAGAATAGCTACCCCTGCTTTTTGGGGGGGTTCCTGTTGCATGAAGTATTGTTTTCAATCCTTTGACTTTGATTCTGTGAGTATCCTTTTGGATTAGATGGGTTTCTTGTAGACAGCTTATGGTTGGATTCTGTTTCTTGATCCATTATGCCAGTCTGTTTCTTTAATTGGTGCATTGAGACCATTTACATTAATGGTTATAACTGTTTTATATTGGTTTATTGTTGGCATGTTATCTTTTTGCTATTGCATCTTTATCTTTCTGCTCTGTTTAATTGTCTGCTTTGTTTAGTGGTTTTTTTCCTAAATGTATCTAGGCTGTCTTTCAGTATTCTTTGCAGGGTTGGCTTGGCGATCATGAATTTTTTCAGCTGTTCTTTGTCATGGAAGTATCTTATTTCTCCATTGATTTTGAAGGACAGTTTTTCAGGGTACATCAGCCTAGGTTGGAAATCATTTTGCTTTAGGATCTGGAATACTTCACTCCATGCTTTTCTTGACTTCATTGTTTGTGCTGAGAAGTCTGCTGTGATTCTGATAGGTTTTCATTATAGGTGATCTGTCTTTTCTCTCTGACAGCTTTTAATATTCTATTTTTTTGTTCAATTTCTGGGATGTTCATTATTATATGTCTGGGTGTAGATTAATTTTGGTAGTGGATATTTGGAGTTCTGTATGCTTCATTGATCTTGATATCAGTTTCTAATTTCGTGTTTGGGAAATTTTCAGCTATTACTTCTCTAAATATCCTCTTGACATCCTTTATGTTGTCGCCTTCTTTTTCATTTATCCCTATCAACCTTATGTTGTTTCACTTTGCATCATCTCGCAGGTGTTGAATTGTTGTTTCCTGATTTCTTGTTATTTTTAAAAGATCTTTCCTTTCCTGTTCGCTAGCTGCAATCTTGTCTTCGAGGTTTGAGATTCTATCTTCACATTCATTGAGGTGGTTTTTACAACTTTCAATGGAGTTTTTGATTTCCTGTATATCTCTTTGCATCTGCTTTATATATTCTGTTTGTTTCTTATATTGTTCATCCAGGGATTCTATCTTTTTGTCTAGGTCCTTCAATTTTTTAACTGTGTCTTCTTTAGATATGTTCAGCATCTCCTTCATTTCTTTTATCATGTCTTCTTTTACCTGGGAGATTATTTCTTTTTTTTAATTTTATTTAAAAGGAAAAAGAGAAAAACACAAAACAAAACAAAGCGCTGTAAGGGTACAAGTAATACAGAATTTTAAAAAAAAGCAGTAAGAAATCACCAGTTAATAGATTACATATTATCATCTTAGAAATAGTTGCTCAAATCACAGTATCAAAGAATACAAAGTGGACATTTAAACCGTGAGACTGCAAACAGTTGTGTTCAATGATCCAACCAAAAACATTAATATGGTCAGCTATTTAAAACCCCTAAACACACTTGCTGTTGTATCCTTTAGAGCTCTTTGTTTCCCTCTCTTTCTTACAACAAAATTTACACATTTTGGGTTTTATTACTCCTGTTCTTATTACTTTTTGGGGGGGAGAGAATAAAGTCAAATATGGCAAAACAAAGCTGTCAGTCAAAAACAAGGATAGACATAGCACATGATGTAAAACAGAGTACAAGGTTATCAACACTGGTTATCAACGATGTCTCTTGTTTCCTTAAAAAGAATTGTCTATCTCATTAGATAATATAAAGTTGAACAAAACAATAGAGAACAAGACCAGTAAAACTTAAGCATTGTAAACATTACAGGACTTCCAAAGGAGACAATAGTCAAACCAGAATGGGCATCTTATTGAATCTTATTGCCTTCATAGTAGTTGCCTATACCCTCAAACTTGATACTATTATACAGAATGGAACAGAGTCTAATCAGTAAAAACAAGATCATGGGAGTATTACAGGACTTCAAAACAAGTTAATAGGAAATCAAAAAAAGTTACTATTATATATCCTGCTAATTTTTTTTAATTTTTCCCACTAATTAAAACAAACATAAGAAATAACTAAATAATTTTTTTAAAGAACAAGGGAGAGATTGAGATAAAACAGGACATAACAATATAACAATACAGGTCAAAGCATGACTGTTTCAGCAACCTAGTGTTTCACCACCAAATAACCCGACTTAATAGTAGTTACCATAGTGTCTGTCTTTTTCCTTAAAATTTTGAATAAAACTTCATATACTATAGCTTCAAATATTTCCATATTAAGAAGCCCAGAAAAAGCCTTTCCAATTAATAAGTGAAAACTTTATAAGACTTCAAGACCACATAATGGGGAATCATGATTACCACATATTTTTATATATTTGAATCATTACTCACATTAGGGAAACTATTCGGTATTCACACATGCGAGATTGATTTATTTCACTTATGAGTATGGTCTCAAGCTGTGCCCATTTATTGATAAATATCTCAATGTGATCCTTCTTTATAGCTGAATAATACACCATTGTATAGAAATACCACAACTTTTTTATCCATTCCTTAGTTGATGGACACTTGGGTTGTTTCCAAGATCTGGCGATTACAAACTGTGCTGCTATAAACATAGGTGCACATATATCACTGTGGTATGATGCTTTCAGTTCTTCTGGGAATATGCGTAGAAGTGGAATAGCTGGAATAAATGGGATTTGAAATCCCAACTTTTTGAGAAATCTCCAGACTGACCTCCACAAAGGCTGCACCAGTCTACACTCCCACCAACAGTGCAGGAGAGTTCCTTTTTCCCCACAGCCTCTCCAGCATTTGTTGTTGTTGGTTTTCTTGATCCTGGCCATTCTTTCAGGAGTGAGATGGTATCTCAGTGTGGTTTTAATTTGCATTTCTCTAATGACCAATGATGATGAACATTTTTTCATGTATTTATTATCCATTTGCATTTCTTCATCTGAGAAGTGTGTATTCATCTCACATGCCCATTTTTGATTGGATCTTTGAATTTTGGGGGTCTGAGTTTTTTTAATTCTTTATATGTTTTAGACAAGAGTCTCTTGTCTGAAAGAGAGTTCACTAAAGTCTTTTCCCAGTTTGTGGGTTTTCTTTTTACCATGCTGGAGATTTGTTTTGACATGCAGAAACCTTTTAATAAGAAGTGTTCCCCGTTATTGATTCTGGGAAGTGTTTCCTGTGCGGTTTGAGTCCTGTTCATGAATTCTCTACCTACTCCTATGTCTTCAAGGTTTCTACCCAATTTGTCTTCCAATAGATTTAGTGTTTCTGTTTTAATATTCAGATCTTTGACCCATTTAGATTTTAATTTAGTACATGGTGATAGACATGGGTCTAGCTTTGGTTTTTGACAAATGGAGAGCCAGTTTTTCCAGCACCATTTATTAAAGAGACTGTTATTCTTCCAGTGAACCTGCTTCGCTCCTTTATCAAAGATAAGGTGGTTGAGTGTGTTTGTAGTTGTGGTTGTATCTTCTAATCTATTCCATTGATCTTCGGCTCTGTTTTGATTCCAATACCATGTTGATTTTACTACTGTTGCTTTGTAGTATAACTTCAAGTCGGGGATTGTGATGCCTCCTGCTTTGTCTTTGCTGCTTAGAATTGCCTTTGCGATTCTAGGTCTCTTCTGGTTCCAGATGAAATTTAGGAGTGATTTCTCTAGATCTATAAGGTATGTTGATGGTATTTCTATTGGGATTGCATTGAATCTGTATAACAGTTTTGGGAGAATGGCCATTTTCACAATGTTTGTTCTTCCTATCCATGAGCAAGGGATGTCTTTCCATTTTCTGAGATCATCTTAAATTTCCTTTTTCAGTGTATTATAATTTTCACTGTATAAGTCTTTCACTTCTTTCGTAAGAGTAATTACTAAATATTTCATTTTTTTGCTTTCTAATGTGAATAGTCCAGTTTCTCTTATTTCCCTCTCTGTAATTTTGTTGTTCGTGTATAGGAATGCTATTGATTTCTGAGTATTGATTTTGTGTCCAGCCACATTACTGAATTTATTTATTGTATCTAAGAGTCTTTCAATGGAGTTTAGGGGGTCTTCTATGTAGAGTATCATGTCATCTGCAAACAGTGATAATTTAACTTTTTCTTTTCCTATCTTTACCCCTTTTATTTCTCTCTCTTGCCTAATTGCTCTGGCTAGTACTTCCAGTACTATATTAAATAAGAGTGGTGATAAAGGACATCCTTGTCTTGTGCCTGATTTTAAAGTAAAGGCTTTCAATATTTGACCATTTAGTATGATGCTGGCTGTTGGTTTGTCATAAATGGCCTTTATTATATTGAGGTAAAGACCATTTATTCCAATTTTCTGTAAAGTTCTGATCATGAATAAATGTTGGACCTTATCAAAGGTCTCTGCATCTATAGAAATGATCATGTGAGTCTTATTTTTGGCTTTATTGATATGGTGGATTACATTTATTGATTTATTTATGTTGAACCATCCTTGCATTCCTGGGATGAATCCCACTTGGTCATGGTGTATAATCTTCTTGATGATTTGCTGCATCCTATTTGCCAATATTTTATTGAGGATCTTTGCATCTGTGTTCATTAGGGACATCGGTCTATAGTTCTCTTTTATAGTTGGGTCTTTCTCAGGTTTTGGTACTAGAGTAATATTTGCTTCCAGGAATGACTTAGAAAGGATTTCTTCGCTTTCAATTTCATTGAATAGTTTGAGGAATGTCGGCATTAGGTCTTCTTTGTATTTCTTGAAGAATTCTGCAGTGAATCCATCTGGGCTCTTCTTTGTAGGTAAGGACTTAATTACATTTTCAATTTCATTAACAGAGATTGGGTTATTCAACAGTTTTACATCCTCTTGATCTAGCTTTGGTACTTCAAATGTTTCTAAGAATCTGTCTATTTCTTCTGTGTTATCAAACTTTTGAGAGTAGAGGTTTTCGAAATAGGTGTTGATGATCTTCTGTATTTCTCTTGGATCTGTAGTGATTTCACCTTTTTCATTTCTTATTGCATGAATTTGAGCTTTTTCTTCCCTTTTTTTAATAAGCTTGGCTAGGGGCTTATCGATTTTATTTATTCTTTCAAAGAACCAACTCTTTGATTCATTGATTCGTTGGATTGTTTTCTTAGTCTCTGTTGCATTGATTTCTGCATTGATTTTTGTAATTTCCTCTCTTCTTTTGGCTTTGGGCTTGACTTGCTCTTAATTTTCTAGCTGTTTGAGTTGTAGCATCAAGTTATTTATTTGTATTTGTTCTGTTTTCCTGATGTGGGAACTCAATGCAATAAATTTTCCTCTCAGGACAGCTTTCATTGCATCCCACAAATTCCGGTAAGTTGTATCTGCATTTTCATTTTCTCTTAGGTATTGTTTAATTTCTTCTTTAATTTCTTCTGTGACTCACTGATTACTCAATAGTGTGTTACTCAGTTTCCATGTGTTTGCTGGATTTTTGCAGTATCTTTTATCATTAATTTCTAATTTCAGAGCACTATGATCCGATAACATGCAAGCAATGATTTCAACTCTTTTGCATTTGTTTAAATATGTTCTGTGAGCTAATATATGGTCTATTTTAGAGAATGATCCATGGACTGCTGAGAAGAATGTGTATTCTGATGTTGTTGGGTGGAACATTCTGTATATGTCTATCAAACCCATTTGTTCACAGGTGTGATTCAGTTCTGTTATTTCTTTGCTCATTTTCTGTATGGTTGATCTGTCCCTTGGTGTCAATGGCGTATTAAGGTCTCCTGTTACAATTGTGTTACTGATAATTTGAGTTTTCATTTCTGTTAATAGTTGTTTTATATAACTGGGTGCTCTGGAGTTTGGTGTATATATATTTAAGATAGTTGTCTCTTCCTCTTGGAGTTTTCCCCTTACGAGTATGTAGTGACCTTCTTTGTCCTTTGTCGATGTCGCTCCCGGCCGGCAGGAAGGACACACGACAAAGCCTGGCAGTGGACAACCTTTTCTTTTATTTTCCTTCTCCGTACAGCCTGCCCTGGGATCGCTCCCAGCCGAAGCCTCCTTTGGTCCGCTCCCTGCGGCTCCTTCTGGGCTTCTACTTCCGGGCTTCTTCTTCCCCCCCAGGGGTGGCACCAGTATATATACGGATACAGTGTCCAATCATGTTAAAGTAAGCAAGGCAAGCTGATTGGCTAACATCATCAGTTGCCAGGCAGACTATATTGTTGAGCGGGTTGCTTACGCGGTAAGCAGGAAACTAACGTGCTCGATGGGAGGGGTAATCTACCTCAGGCTTTACTCTTTACTACAGGCCTCACGTCCGCCAAGTGAGGCGACCGGGCTCGGGGCTGCGGCTCCCAACATCTCCCCCTTTTTTATTTTTTATGAATGTGCGCATCGTAGCCCTTTCTGGACTGGGTGCAGAGGCTTATGCCCTATGCGTAGGCCCACCGTAGGTCCTTGGCTTAGACCCTGGTCGGCCGTCCCATGGTCTGCCAAGGCCCTGAGGCCCTCGTCCTTTTTCTAGGGCCAGGCACAAACTGGACGGAACCTGGATGCACACAAGCTTGCACTCATTTCCTCTCCGTAAAGAAATCCCCTCGGAGAGAAATTTAGACCTGGGCAGCATCTAACAGTCCAGCGGCTTACGTGCAGGATGGGGTAGGGCCTGGCTTAGGTTGAGTCGCACCGGGGGAGTACGCTCTTACCCGTCATTGACTCTCCTACCCAGCTATGTCATAATTTTTTAGAGGAGGAGTGTGGGAAGCTCACCACCCCTAGACTCGGTCGTAGGCTAGGCGAGCGAGCCATGCATATGCCTGAGGATCTTCTTGTCCATTTCGGGCTACCGCTATTTCTATTCATCTTGTTGGTCGGTCTGTGATGGATCTCCGGTAGGGCAGGTCTGATCTTCAGTCGAGGGCTTTGTCGCCCGTGTCAGTCTCTCCGGTACCCACAGTGGTTCTCGTCCCGATTCCTGTGGGAAAACACAAACCGCGCCTCGGTTCCAGCTGATTACCGGATCCGGGCCCATCCATTGTCATGCCATAGATAACCGCGCCTTTGGAGGCAGGCCTTGGCTTACTCCCCCTTTTTGTTTTTTATTTTTTATTTTTATCTTTTTCGTTTTTTTTTTTTTTTTTTTTTTTTTTTATTGGTACCAGGGATCGAACTGGTGATTGCCTGCTTACAAGGCAGGCGCTTATGCCGCTAAGCTAAATCTCCAGCCCCCATTTCCTCGACCGGCGTTTTTCTCAGCCTGCTCGGCAGAGAACTCTGTGTACCAGGCTCGCCAATCCAGGTAACTACCCGAGGGCAGACACGCCTTTGCCAGCTGAATCCAGTCCGCGGGGGTGAGGGGCCCAGAAGACAGGTTCTCCAGCATGGCAATGGTGTAAGGCGCAGTCGGCCCAAAGGTTGTAACTGCATTTTTAAGTTCTCTAATCTGCTTTATCTCAAAAGGCTCCCATGCATTACGTCCCTGGCCCATAGCTACTTGTACAGGAAATATCCCGTAGGGGCCACTATCTATCCCAGGTGGTGGATGTACCTCATGAGACAAACGTCCCCCCTGCCAAAGCCGCCTGTAAAAATACCGACCCGCCGGCGGCGGAGCATAAGACGGCGGCCGTGATTGGGCGGAAAATGGGGGCCCGTGCATCACTTCCTGTTCTGGCGAAGAGGAAGGGAGCTCCCGGGCGGCCGCCTCGTGGCGAGGGATCGCTTCCGGGAACAGCCCCCAAGGTGGGGCGGAAGGCTTCGCCTCCCTCTCGCGCCGGGGAGCGCTCAGGAGCTCCCTACTCCTCCGCAGACCAAGTTGAGCGGAGCGCAATTCACGGCGCAACGCTGGGAAGGAACCCTGCGACTCCTTATCGAGCGACTTAGGCTCCTGACAGCTGGTCTCTTTGGCCTCCTTGCCATTCAACTTTCCCTCGTCCTCGGAGTCAGACGACTCCGAGGCTAGAGCCCCGTCCTTCTCCTTAGCATCTTTGTTCCCCTTGACGGGCCCCTCTCGGGAGCTCCCCGACTGGGCCTGCTCAGATACCCTGCGTACTTTTGTAAGCTCTTGAGAGCTTTCTCCACAACCACCCTCGCTCTTAGTGTTGGTACCTAGCATGTTTCCCATCTTTTAATATGTTACTCACCGCGTGAGGCCCAAGGAATCCGCCACTTACGCGTGAGCCTGAGGGGAGTCTAAAAGCCCTATAGGTGCGCGCCACCCAGAGCCCAGGCTTATCCCCAACTCACCTGTCTCGCAGCTCTGTACTGGAGCGTTGTCCGCTGTCACGTCTCGGGGGTGATCAGTCCCCGTGCGGGCCTCCAAATGTCGATGTCGCTCCCGGCCGGCAGGAAGGACACACGACAAAGCCTGGCAGTGGACAACCTTTTCTTTTATTTTCCTTCTCCGTACAGCCTGCCCTGGGATCGCTCCCAGCCGAAGCCTCCTTTGGTCCGCTCCCCGCGGCTCCTTCTGGGCTTCTACTTCCGGGCTTCTTCTTTCCCCCAGGGGTGGCACCAGTATATATACGGATACAGTGTCCAATCATGTTAAAGTAAGCAAGGCAAGCTGATTGGCTAACATCATCAGTTGCCAGGCAGACTATATTGTTGAGCGGGTTGCTTACGCGGTAAGCAGGAAACTAACGTGCTCGATGGGAGGGGTAATCTACCTCAGGCTTTACTCTTTACTACAGGCCTCACGTCCGCCAAGTGAGGCGACCGGGCTCGGGGCTGCGGCTCCCAACATCTCCCCCTTTTTTATTTTTTATGAATGTGCGCATCGTAGCCCTTTCTGGACTGGGTGCAGAGGCTTATGCCCTATGCGTAGGCCCACCGTAGGTCCTTGGCTTAGACCCTGGTCGGCCGTCCCATGGTCTGCCAAGGCCCTGAGGCCCTCGTCCTTTTTCTAGGGCCAGGCACAAACTGGACGGAACCTGGATGCACACAAGCTTGCACTCATTTCCTCTCCGTAAAGAAATCCCCTCGGAGAGAAATTTAGACCTGGGCAGCATCTAACAGTCCAGCGGCTTACGTGCAGGATGGGGTAGGGCCTGGCTTAGGTTGAGTCGCACCGGGGGAGTACGCTCTTACCCGTCATTGACTCTCCTACCCAGCTATGTCATAATTTTTTAGAGGAGGAGTGTGGGAAGCTCACCACCCCTAGACTCGGTCGTAGGCTAGGCGAGCGAGCCATGCATATGCCTGAGGATCTTCTTGTCCATTTCGGGCTACCGCTATTTCTATTCATCTTGTTGGTCGGTCTGTGATGGATCTCCGGTAGGGCAGGTCTGATCTTCAGTCGAGGGCTTTGTCGCCCGTGTCAGTCTCTCCGGTACCCACAGTGGTTCTCGTCCCGATTCCTGTGGGAAAACACAAACCGCGCCTCGGTTCCAGCTGATTACCGGATCCGGGCCCATCCATTGTCATGCCATAGATAACCGCGCCTTTGGAGGCAGGCCTTGGCTTACTCCCCCTTTTTGTTTTTTATTTTTTATTTTTATCTTTTTCGTTTTTTTTTTTTTTTTTTTTTTTTTTATTGGTACCAGGGATCGAACTGGTGATTGCCTGCTTACAAGGCAGGCGCTTATGCCGCTAAGCTAAATCTCCAGCCCCCATTTCCTCGACCGGCGTTTTTCTCAGCCTGCTCGGCAGAGAACTCTGTGTACCAGGCTCGCCAATCCAGGTAACTACCCGAGGGCAGACACGCCTTTGCCAGCTGAATCCAGTCCGCGGGGGTGAGGGGCCCAGAAGACAGGTTCTCCAGCATGGCAATGGTGTAAGGCGCAGTCGGCCCAAAGGTTGTAACTGCATTTTTAAGTTCTCTAATCTGCTTTATCTCAAAAGGCTCCCATGCATTACGTCCCTGGCCCATAGCTACTTGTACAGGAAATATCCCGTAGGGGCCACTATCTATCCCAGGTGGTGGATGTACCTCATGAGACAAACGTCCCCCCTGCCAAAGCCGCCTGTAAAAATACCGACCCGCCGGCGGCGGAGCATAAGACGGCGGCCGTGATTGGGCGGAAAATGGGGGCCCGTGCATCACTTCCTGTTCTGGCGAAGAGGAAGGGAGCTCCCGGGCGGCCGCCTCGTGGCGAGGGATCGCTTCCGGGAACAGCCCCCAAGGTGGGGCGGAAGGCTTCGCCTCCCTCTCGCGCCGGGGAGCGCTCAGGAGCTCCCTACTCCTCCGCAGACCAAGTTGAGCGGAGCGCAATTCACGGCGCAACGCTGGGAAGGAACCCTGCGACTCCTTATCGAGCGACTTAGGCTCCTGACAGCTGGTCTCTTTGGCCTCCTTGCCATTCAACTTTCCCTCGTCCTCGGAGTCAGACGACTCCGAGGCTAGAGCCCCGTCCTTCTCCTTAGCATCTTTGTTCCCCTTGACGGGCCCCTCTCGGGAGCTCCCCGACTGGGCCTGCTCAGATACCCTGCGTACTTTTGTAAGCTCTTGAGAGCTTTCTCCACAACCACCCTCGCTCTTAGTGTTGGTACCTAGCATGTTTCCCATCTTTTAATATGTTACTCACCGCGTGAGGCCCAAGGAATCCGCCACTTACGCGTGAGCCTGAGGGGAGTCTAAAAGCCCTATAGGTGCGCGCCACCCAGAGCCCAGGCTTATCCCCAACTCACCTGTCTCGCAGCTCTGTACTGGAGCGTTGTCCGCTGTCACGTCTCGGGGGTGATCAGTCCCCGTGCGGGCCTCCAAATGTCGATGTCGCTCCCGGCCGGCAGGAAGGACACACGACAAAGCCTGGCAGTGGACAACCTTTTCTTTTATTTTCCTTCTCCGTACAGCCTGCCCTGGGATCGCTCCCAGCCGAAGCCTCCTTTGGTCCGCTCCCCGCGGCTCCTTCTGGGCTTCTACTTCCGGGCTTCTTCTTTCCCCCAGGGGTGGCACCAGTATATATACGGATACAGTGTCCAATCATGTTAAAGTAAGCAAGGCAAGCTGATTGGCTAACATCATCAGTTGCCAGGCAGACTATATTGTTGAGCGGGTTGCTTACGCGGTAAGCAGGAAACTAACGTGCTCGATGGGAGGGGTAATCTACCTCAGGCTTTACTCTTTACTACAGGCCTCACGTCCGCCAAGTGAGGCGACCGGGCTCGGGGCTGCGGCTCCCAACAGTCCTTTATGGTCATTGTTGGTTTAAAGTTCACGTTGTCTGCAAACAGAATGGCTACTCCTGCCTTTTTTTGGATTCCTGCTGCATGGAGTATTGTTTTCCATCCTTTGACTTTCAGTCTGTGAGTATCCTTCTGGGTTAGATGGGGTTTCTTGTAAACAACATATGGTTGGATTTTGTTTCTTGATCCATTCTGCTAGTCTGTTTCTTTTAATTCCTGCATTGAGACCATTTACATTAATGGTTATTACTGTTAAATGCTCGTTTATTGTTGGAATGTTATCTCTCTGCTGTTGCATCTTTATCTTTCTGTTCTGTTTAATTATTTGCTTTGCTTAGTGGTTTTTTCCTTTGTGTATCCAAACTGTCTTTCAATATTTTTTGCAGGGTTGGTTTGGTGTTCATGAAGTTCTTCAGCTGTTCTTTGTCATGGAAGTATCGTATTTCCCCATCAATTTTGAATGATAGTTTTGCAGGATATATCAGTCTAGGTTGGAAATCATTTTGCTTTAGGATCTGGAATACTTCACTCCATGCTCTTCTTGACTTTATTGTTTGTGCTGAGAAGTCTGCTGTGATTCTGATAGGTTTTCCTTCATAAGTGATCTGTCTTTTCTCTCTGACAACTTTTAATAATCTATTCTTGTATTGGATTTCTGGGATGGTGATTATTATATGTCTGGGTGTAGTTTTATTTTGGTTATGACTATTTGGATTTCTATATGTTCACTGATCCTGATGTCGGTTTCTGATCTCATGCTTGGGAAATTTTCAGCTATTACTTCTCTAAATATCCTCTTGACATCCTTTATGTTGTCTCCTTCTTTTTCATTAATCCCTATCATTCTTATCATTCTTATGTTATTTTTCTTTGCATCATCTTGCAGTTGTTGAATTGTTGTTTCCTGATTCCTTGTTATTTTTAAAAGATCTTTCCTTTCCTGTTCACTAGCTGCAATCCTGTCTTCAAGGTCTGAAATTCTATCTTCACTTTCATTACGGCAGTTTTTACAACTTTCCGTGGAGTTTTTTATTTCCTGTATATCTCTGTGCATCTGCATTATGTATTCTGTTTGTTTCTTATATTGCTCATCTAGGGATTCTATCTTTTTGTTTATCTCCTCCAATTTTTTATCTGTGTTTTCTTTCGATATATTCAGAATCTCTTTCATTTCTTTTATCATTTCTTCTTTTACCTGGGAGATTATTTCAAGTTTGAATTTCTTTAAAGCTTCCTGGAGTTGCTTGTTCATTTCAGTAGCTATTGTGTCCGATATGTGAGGTGAATGGCATATATTTTCTTGTATATACATTGCTCCTAGGGTTTCTTGAGATGGGCTGGAGGTTTGAGGTTGTAATTTGGTCTTTCATTTTGTCATTTTCCTATATTTCTGTGTTTCAAGTGTTGTTTGAAAGCTTCCTCAGGATCTGTTGAAAATCCCCTTCTATGTTTGGAGCTACTGAGACTCTGGCACCGCGCTACCCCAAGCCATTGGGCCTACAGAACCAGTGGCCCTCCTCTGCCTGCTCAGAACTCCGCAGTTCCAGACAAGTTGGGCCTCAAGGACACTGTGGGCCCACCTGCCCCTTGGAAGCTCCACAGCTCTCCAATCACAGCCGGGATGTGGAGGCAGATGTAGACGCCTCAAACCCACCTCTCCACTTCACTGCACCTGAAAGTCTGGAGGGACCCAAACAGTCTGGGCTCTGGGCAGAGTGTGCTGAGCACTCACCACAGGCTGCAGGGCCTCCAGAACCCACAATGCTCCACAGCCCGCCGAGACATCCACAGTCCTCCAGACATACAGGGAAGCTGATGCAGATGCCCCAGATCTGCCCAGCCCCTCCTCTGCACACCGATGGCTAGGTGCGGGAGGCCCAAACAGGCTGGGTTCTGAGGATAGTGTGAGCCCGCCCACCCATTGGAAGCTCAACAGTTCTCCAAGTGCAGCCGGGATGGGGAGGCGGATGTAGAGGCCTCAAACCCACTTCTCCACTTCACTGCACCCGGAAGCCTGGAGGGTCCAGAACATTCTGGGATTTGGGCAGAGTGCGCTGAGCACTCACCACAGGCCTCGGTGCCTCAGGAACCTGCAATCCCTCCCTGCTTGCTGAGATATCCACAGTCCTCCAGACACACGGGGAGGCTGATGCAGGTGCCCCAGATCCGCCCAGCCCCTCCTCTGCACACCGATGGCTAGGTGCAGGAGCCCCCCTGGGAGATTATTTCTAGTTTGAATTCCTTTAAGGTTTCCCAGAGTTGCTTCTTTATTTCAGTTACTATTATTTCAGGTATTTCAGGTATGTGGAATGTGTTTTCTTCTATGAATGTGGTTCTTAGGCTTTCTTGGAATGGCCTGGATGTTTGATGTTGCATTTTGGTCTTTCATTTTGTCATTTTCCAATATTTTGAGGTTCAAGTGTTGTTCAAAGTGAGGGAGAGAGTTCCCCCAGACCGTGTCTAGGCCCAACAGGCTGGGCCCACAGGAAACTGCGTGCTGGTCCCCAGGAGACAAAGAAAGTCCCCCTAGCCTGGGGCAGGATTCAGTGCCTACCTGACTCACTGGTCCCAGCAGGAAACCGCAGGCAGATCCCCAGGCAATGAAGAGAGTTCCCCCAGACGGGGGCAGGATTCCTGAGGCAGGATTCCTTGCCTAGGCCCCACTCAATGGTCCCGGCAAGAAACCGCATGCTGGTCTCCTCCTCTCTATTTTCAAAGTCCGCACATGGGCAATGCTCACACTTAGCCACAAGTACAGATAAGTAGCTATCTTTTTTACTTAGATAACATGGCTACTGCCTAATATGCATTTTCTCCTTTAATCCAGTTTTTTTGTTTTAAAAAGGGAAACAAGTTTTGGCTCTATTTGAATTGCTTTTCCGTTTCAATTCTCTCAAACAAATTTTGGAGTTGATAAATATATTTTATGACCATTAAAAACATACTTGCCTTGCTAAGTATCTATAGACAACACATAGTGGACCATTATTTTATGTGTTTTTCAATTGTACACATTGGGTGTATTGTGCATTTCCTTTTCAGACCTAATCTTTCCACAGTGTATTTTTGAGATTTATCCTTGAGATTTTGTTCATTAATCTTAACTATAGTACAACTCTGGTGGAATTTTTATCCATTCTTCTACTGATAGGTAAGGTGCTTGTTCCCCAGATTTACATTTTTTCAAGCAATTCTACAGTGACTGTTCTTGTACATGTTTCTTTTGTTCCCTGTTTATTATTTTTGAAAACAAACACCCAAGGATGGAGCTGTCTGGGAAAATGTGAGAGACTTTTGTCATCTACTGTCAGATGCATAACTGCCATCATCACCTGTGATCACACAAACACTCCACACACACATACTGGCAGGCAGGAAAATGTCCATTTCTACACAGCAGAACCACGTTATATATTCTGGCTCATTTAACTTTCTCTTCTCTGATAGAGCCACACAAAGTAACAACACTGCCCCAGCTCAGTGTTTAATTTGCATGTCTTTGATAAGTAGTGGACTCCACTTATACGTAATGAGCATTTGCTTCATTTTGTGCATTGCTTACTCATGTTCAATCCACTATCTTTACTTTCCATCAGGTTTGTAAATACTTTGCCCAATATGCCATTAATATTTGGTTTTGTGGTGACTTTTTCAAAGCCAAGTGGTCAGATCTGCAAGCTGGAAGCTTTTAAGTTATTTCATCTATAAATTCTATTGAGTTAAACTCGCACTTATACCTGCTTTGTGAAGGCACCAAAGTCCACCAATAACAGTCAGTTATAGCCTCAGGGGAGCCTGTAGTTCAGTCATGGGATGAGATACTCACATAAAACTACAGTCAATAATATGAACTGTCTGTGGTGAGTGTCACATACTTGGCACGAAAAATAGGTGATTTCACTTTGGCATCAAGGAGACTGGGAACAAAGAACGAATGTGGATGCTGAGTCACAGTGACCACTCATACTCAGTTGACTCACACTATGCGAGACACCAGGGCTAGGACAGTCTCAAGGCCCAGCCAACACAATCCCTCCATTTAACATGGAATGCATCTTCAGAGTCAACTGCATCCCACCAAGATGCCCTCCTCTCCTAGGAGCCCCCAGTCTTCCAGAGTCTGGCCTTCTCTGGCTCTTTCTGCTTTGTCCCCAGCTCTGGGAGGTGCTGCCACTTCAGCCACCACAGTCCCTTACATGTTACTGATGCCAATGCCAGAGCCCCAATTCCTATGGGAGCCCCCAGGGACCGTGGCCACCACCCGACTCTGGACCCTAACAGCCCCATATACTCCTGGCCTTGAGTTCTTCCCTGTTGTGTGGGGCCCTCAGGCCCCCTGTGATGCAGTGGATTTTCCTCAGAGAGCTTTCTGTTCTCTCCAAAGACTTTTTATTGGGAGGGGGGTTGTCCTGATTTCTCCTTTCTTTATTTCTCACAAGTGTAGAGCAGCTGCTTCCTGCTCACCCAGTGTCCCTGTCATCATCAGATCACAAACCCACCATGTGCATCTCTAAAGCCCAGCACCTCAGGGTGCCCAGCTTAAGGATAACAGCACAGCCCAGTAAGTGGGGGTTAGCCTGGCATTGCCTTCTTGTCCATCTCCACCTCCTCTTCCTCTGCCTTGGTTTTCTTTCTTTTTATTTATAAATAATTGCAGGCCACAGGAAGGTACCATATACCCATCACCCAGGTCCCCCTGGCAAAGATATTTTACTTGATGAGGTAAGGACATTGACTGGCAATCTTCAGGTAGATTACAGAACTCTCTTGTATTCACCAGCTTTTTCTTGCTTGTATCCAGGTATGTCTTAGTGCATAATTCTATGATGTTTTATCATGTCCTGTGACACCGTCACACATCCAGGGCTGTTCCATCACCAATTTGCACTCACTGTGACTCCCTTCTCTTTCCCATCTACGGGCAACCTCCATCTCTGTGATGGCTTCCTTTTTTACAAATGTCATACCCATGGCCTTGCGCAGCATAGAAACTTTGAAGACTGGCTTATTTTCCACCCAGCACGGTGTCCTTGGTGTCCACTGTGTTATGCACGCATTGATGAGCACTGTCTTCCTCTTTTGTCGCTGAGGATCTGGATGCTGCAGTTTGTACTGCTGTTTACCTGTTGAAGGACATCTTGGGTATTTGCAGATTTGGCATATCATAAAAAGAAGCTGCTCAAGCTATATAATTGGCTATGTTTAAAAAAATAATTACAGAAATGTTTTAGAAATGCACTCTCTAAATCCTTGTGATAGGACCTTCATTAATATTTGTCACTCACGGAGTTATTTCTGACCTGCATACTTAGGGCTTTCTTAAAAGAGTGTCTCATCAAATGACTACTCCCACATCACCCTCTGAGACCCATCACTGATTGTCAGGTTGGTATTCAAGAACCCAAGCCTGGTCTGTTCTTTAGAAGTCACTTTTCTAAAAATTCTAGCTACCAGAATTTGTCATTTGCCAAATTCATTCTCAAGTTAGGGTCATGGTGTACATTGGTTGTGTTCTGTTGAATCACAGCCACTCATCACTGTGACACCATGATCCTTATCAATTTGTTCCTTTGTTTGTTGACCCCTCCTGAGGAAATGCAGAACAGCTGGTCTTTGCCTCTGCTATTCCTAGCTACAGAGTGAGGGCCAGGCACAGAACTGGTGCATAATTGTGTGTGAGTACCTAAATGAAGCAATACAGAAAATCAGAGTGAAAAACTCTCTGCAAAGGACTCGTTTTAGGGAAATACAAATAAAGCCCACCGAAGAAGTGGAGTAAAAAGAAACCATTCCCACGCTTGGATTTAGAAAGCCAGAGTCAGAATCTCAGCTCTGCCTGTTATGGGCTCTGAATCCATCGGAAAGTGGCTCACTTCTCTACTTCTCACTGACTTTGCGGCACCTCCTCGCAGCATAATTGTGAGGCTCAAGAACTCCACATGTGTGGGTGCAGTAAGTGTCCTCTGTGCAAGCCCAAGGGTCTCCTCCCTGCCGTGGTCGCCTTGTCCTCTTTCCTCCTCCTTCTGCCCTTTTCTTTCCCCAGACCCAATGCCTTCTTCATCTTCACTGCCATCGGGATCATCTCCTCCCCAGAAATGAAAAGCATTCAGGCACTTGCAAGTTTCCGGCCCAGCCACCTTGTGACATTCCGTCCAGTAGAGGGCAGTACCGAGTCTCCAGCACTAAGGTGAAATACGCAGGACAAACTGCCCTTTCTGTTTCTGGACTATTGAAGGAACACCCCCGGCTGTCCTAGCCGTCCTCCAACTCAGCAATGCCAGGTTTTCTTCGTTGAGCACTGTGCCTTGTAAATCAAGTCCCTAACGAAATATCTGGCTGTCCCGAAAGTCACTTTTTTGATTTTTAGTGGGATTTGCATCCTCTTTCTCTCCTCCTGGTTGAGAGTCACAGCAGAGCAAATCTGGGTCAGGAATGGTGACATGGACATGCTGCTGCCTTGAATTTCACATGTGGCCCTAGCGTTGGGGGGTGGGTGATTGCTTGTGATCGATTCAGTTATCTGTCTATCACTTAGGGCAGCACCTCTGTTCCCAGCTTGCTGGCCATCGCTGAATGTGTCCATGTAGGACTGAAGAGGAGAGGTCTTCAGAGAAGCTGCCCCTTGGGTGGGGCACTCAAGGATCTCTGCTTGATCCCAGTTACTCTGGCCAGTGAGGGGTTCCACTGCAGCTATGAGGGTAGCTGGTCCTGGGTCTGCTTCCAGGGAGAACCCCTGCATGAGGCAGCCCCTCACCCCCACCTCTGGACAGGTAGGAAGAGATGCATGAGGCAACCCAGTTCTTCCAGTTAGTGAGAACCAGTAGGGTGGTCATACCCAGCAGGGCTCCACTGTAGGGAGGGGTGGTGGGTCATCCTGGCTAGCTCTTCTCCTTAATGGGAGTTTACTAACCTCGACTGCATCCCAGACCCTTTTGTTAAGGAAGGCACAGAGATAGCATAACATGGCTGTTTATGTACTGTGTTTGAGTATCATTCATTCACTGGGATATCGTTCATTCATTCAGTGTCTAGTGAAGGAGGCAGGGATCCAAAATGGAAGAGGACCAGGACCGCTCCATTGTGCAGCTGTGGTCTTCGGGCAGCAGATATGAACCAGTGAGGAGGAAGTGCTGTGACTGAATAGAGGGCACTGGGCAGCAGGGACCAGGGAATGCAGTGTTTATCATTGTCTGTGGGACACTTCTAAGAGGTGATTCTGAAACTCTGTCTATACAGAATGGGACACTTTTCAGGAGGTGAATTTCCATCTCATCTCACACCCAGAGTGACTGCTCCTGTCTACGGGACTACTTGACAAGGTGGACAAGGTCACTTGTGATTGACACCATCCCACCATCCTCCCATCTCACCAGCCCTCTCTGGTATGAGTTATGCTGAATTTGATGGTGTGTTGGTGACTGCTGTAGGGCTGTGGCACACATGGCCTGGGAGTTGGGACTCGAAGCCAGTGTTCTCTGAGGAGACGCAGCCCTTCCTGTTCCCTTACCTGGCTAAGTAGGGAAATCACACAACCATGTCACTTTGATAGGGGTCACACACATTTCCCAGACAGGCTGCACCTTCTGGTGTTCTGAACACATTCTTTTGGGCCACAGAAGTTAGGACTGACACAGAGAGAGGACAAAGCAGGCTTTAGATGGGGAGGGTCTCCTAGGTGGGGGAATTGAGTGAACAGAGCCGACTCCTAGCAGTGACCAAAGCCATGCACCTTCTGAGCTGCTATCACACAGGGGAAGCCCAACCCCAAGGTCCCCAGCTAGGAGCATCTTGGACTCCTGTTGACTTGGCCTTGGAGCTGGGACAAATAAGAGTTGGCTTGTTCTGTCCACAGCAGCAGGGAGCCTTCCCCTGTGGGGAATCTAAATTTAGCCCCAAAGAACTGCCTTCCCATTTTGCTGGAGAAAAGCTCCTCTCACCAGAATGGCTGAGGTGTTAAGTGAGAGAACCCACTTCTGGGAACACATAAATTTTATTGTCCTTGGCTGACAGCGCAGTTTCCTTGCCTACTGGTTTTCCACCTTTTGAGCCAGGTGTGAGTCTCAGCTCATGGCTGTGTTGGCCAATGCAGACCATTTTGCCATGGTCTGGGGTCCCTTAGCAGAACTCAAACTGGAGTCACCCTTTAGGATGTTGTCTTGACGCCAGTTCTTTAAGTGCAGAATGTGACAGAAAGCAGAGATCTGAGTATCTCTGAGTAACACTTCAGAGAATGTGGCCCTGGCTTGTACCTCTTTGGACCAAATCCCAGAATCAAGGAGGCCTAAAATACCCAAAGCTTCCCAGTTAGGCTCAAGGTCCTGGTGAACACCTGAAACCAAGGTGCTGTCTTGGGAAGACACCAGCCTTGACGAAAATCATCCGAACCTTTCACAGCTCAGGGCAAGGTTTTCGGTGACCTTTACCCTACAGCTCTTCTGCCATTTGCATCATAAGTTGTTTGGGGAGTTGAATGAATTCAGCTCCCCTGTGCACCTTTAGTTCCCTTTTGACAAATGTTTCCTTTTTCATCTACTATACAAGCTCTGGTAAGCTCATCTTTGTAAGAACTTCTAAAATATAGGTCAAGGAGCTCTGGATTTAGAAAGGGTGGTGTGCTGGGTGGTCTGGTTTTACTGCTTCTTCAGCATGTAGGCAGGAAACTTCTCCCAGCTTCTGGTTCCTTGTCTGGAAAACAGAAGTAATAAGACTGCACTCAAAGCTCACAGGCAGTAACAAGTATGATGTTCTGTACCTTCGAGCACTATTTATGGAAGGAAGTTGCATTCTGTGGAATGGAATCATACCTGGGAGTGATTGACATGTTTGATTAGATTTGATTGACTCTCTGCTCCATGGAAATCTTTTTTCTCCAAAAAGCCCCTTAAAGAACACAAAGAGGCTTAGTGGATCGAAACAACTTTTGCTGTCTTGAACTCTTCTTCCCCCATTGTTGCTTAATCTCTTGAATATCACCTTGCTTTCCTGAAAATGACAATAACAGCATCCAGAAACAGGTGACAGGACCTTGGGGACTAATTCAACAGTGGGTTGCTGAATGTCCATGAGCAGTTGATACCTGTTTTGTCTTTATCTCAGTCCAGGCATCTGTAGGATGGACACAGAGGTATCCATTGGCCAGCCTCGAGAGCTCACTTGATGAGAATGCAGACAGGGAGACTGTAATAATTTCAGTGTTGTGGTCCTAATCCAGCTCTGTGTGTTTCCTCATCAAACGAGTTTGGGAATTTGACTGTGCTTTTCTACACAGCACGCAATGCTAGTGCTGTAATGAATTTTCCCACTTAACAAAGATTCATTGGGTAGAAAGAAATAGAACTCGGTTTAGAGGAAGTTAGGCTCTGGGTAAGGGAGGACTGGAAAGATACCCTCTCACTGTAATTCTCCAAGATTCCCTGGACAGTGCCCAGAAGTTGTAGGGAGGGAAAGAGCTCAGGAACATTTTACAAGCTAGTAAAATATTTTTTGAGGGATGACAGATTCTTTGGAATTTATCTGCAGGACTGATGTCACCATTCGAGCTCAGGGAGCCAGATTGTCTCCATTGTTTGTGGCTCCTTCCTGAGATTACTTCATAGTAGCCAGAGATTGTTAGTTTGCAAGGAGAAATGGCCCATTATGAGCCAAAGAAGCTTCTCCTTCAAGCTGAAATGGGAGAGAAATTGATGGCTCTTATGACTGAGGCATTCTCCTCTGCAGTTTAAACCTCTGCCTCCACAGTTGCCATCACTGTCACCCTCCCCAGTTGTGCATCCCCCAGAGGGCCAGCATCATCCTCTGCACCCAGTTTGAGGCCTGCAATGTGACCCCTTCAACAGAAGCCTGAGCAGCAGCCTGTGTGTCAGGGGCCATGTTGAGCTCCTGGCTCTGCTGTGATGGAACATGTCACCATGTCATCTTTGCTGAACAGGGTTATTGCAAACTGACCTTCATTCTAATCTGGACACTTGGGGGATGTGGCAGTGCTCCAGGGAGGAAGGGTGATGATGTATGCCAGGCACTGTGCGTAAACATTTCCTCGTGCACAGTCACATTGGCTAGCTCTCTTAGCTGGAGCATCGCAGCTCTCACACCACAGATCTGGAAACTAAGAGCTGCAGAGCAAAACCAAAGATGCATGTGCATGATGGACTGCTTGTGGCTGTCCTCAAGAAACATTCCTATATTGAAATCCTGAGATGCAAAGTAATGGTATGAGGAGATGGAGTCTGGGGAGGTGATTTACACATGAGGACAAAGCCCCATCAGTGGGATCATTGCCCTCATAAAAGAGGGCTGAGATCCAGCTCATACTACCGTGTGAGGACACAGCAATATCATGCATTTGTAAACCAGAGTTCAGGCCCTCACCATCACAGGAATTGCTGCTGCTTTGGTCTTGGAGTTCCCAGCTTCCAGAACTTTAAGAATGAATCTCTGTTGTTTGTAACCCACTTGATCTATGGTATTCTGTTATAGAGCCTAAACACATTGACTCTATAGCGTTTTTATTGTTACTGTTGTCATTTTCTTAGATTGGCATCTCAGCAGAAGGGACATCATCTTATGCCAGGAAGATTAGAGTGACTCCAATGTCACAGTAGCAGAGACCCATGAGACCCTGTCTGGTAGGTCCAGCCCAACTAAGAGGTCACCCCAAGCGACCCAAGGGCAGCGTGCCAGTCTTCTCAGCAAAGCAATCTCCCTTACCCTTAATACCCCAGCTCTGAAGTTCTTTGCCACTAGGACAGGGTAACCTCCAGCCATCAGTTGCTCCAGAAGCTTCCTAAGGTAACAGTGGTGGGTTTCAGGGATGAGCCAGGTATTGCAGGCTGCCCAAGCAGCCTGGGAACAGGTGTCACTGTCCAGCTGGCCAGAAGCCCAGAGCCTGAGTGTTGACTTAGCCTGCTGCTTGCTGTTAGCCTGGTGGAGCCACAGCTGCTGAAGGGATGGCAGAGGCTGGTTCCTGATCCAGTCCAGATCAGGAGCGTGTTTGAGATGAGCCTGACCCCAGCCCACCTTCCTGGCCTATGGAAGAAGATTCCTGTTCCCAGAAGCTCTGTGTTGTGCCTGAGCACAGACAGGAGGACACCGTATCTTCAAGCAGCCTCAGTATAGAATTTTAGCCAGAGACAGAACCCCAGGATGGCCACTGCTGGCCGTCCTTGGGAACGGATGCCACTTTCCGACGTGGTGACCCTTCCTTGCCACTTGCTCCTGCAGACAGTGTTAGGCAGATAACGATGTCACACCTTCCAGAGTGCTGAAGTGAAGTTTTGACACAATCCAAGGAACATGAAAGTGCAACAAACAGCCAGTGCATCATGGCCTGTCACAAGGGTCCCAACCCTGATTACATTAAATCAGCATTGGGCACATTTCAAACAGAGCTCAGCATCATCTACTGGGTCTTGCAGTTTCTCCTTCCAGCACTGAATAAATATGACTATGATTACATGTCAAACTCTGCATTCTCTACTCTTTAATCAGCATGGCAGCTGTGTGATGGTTGTACACACACAGGTACATCACATCACATCACATCACATCATATCACATCACAAGGAACAGGAACAGGAGACTGAGGCACACCAGAGAATTGGAATTCTGCAGCCTGGTAGGACTGGTAGCTCACTCTGTAGCTCTGTAACTTACTAGTTTGCAATCATTAGGAAGTTAGTAAACATTTCTGAGCCTCAGTTTTCTCCGGATAAAGACAATGACATCTCCACTTCCAAAACTGTGAGTTTTCCTTGGTAGACTAGTTCAACATTAGTTCACACCTGGTAACTTGGACCGTATTTGCTGATCACAAAACTCAGTGTTTATCTCTTCATGTAATCATGGTGTCATCCTTTTTGGATATGAAGAAGGCAAAACACTGTTTTCTATTCAAACCTTGATGAGAATTAAGGTGTACAGAGAGTGCCCCACCACCACAGCTTGTTTTTGCGTTATAGAGGAAATATCTGCTGGGCTGGTATCTCCCAGGGTAAGTGCTCTCTTGGGGTAAGAGTGGAAGGTAATTTCAGAAAGGGCTTTTGCTGATCCTTATGACTGTTTCTCCCAATTTCTGAAGCATCCAAAGAAAGCAGAGGTATCTGCCAGACTGTCCCAGAGGGACGTCCAACATGTGAATTCTCTACCATATGATAGGGCAGAAGAAATGTCACATTTCTCTCCTTACTCTAAATTAAATTTGATATGCATTATAGCCATCTTGTCAGGGCAGTGGGGAATTCAGTCTCAGTCCCTCTTAGAAAGGCCTCTCCTCCCGGATCCAGTGCACATCCATCCAGAATACTCACCCAAGGCCCCTGTCCACAGGGTGACCACCACATACTCTGCCATTTCTTTGCCAGGCTTTGCCACAGTGTGATTCCCCCCAAGGCCCTTCCACTCACAGGGGGTCACCTGGGAGGAGAGGGAGAGCTCCTACTCAGGGAGCTTAGCTCCCTGTCCCCCTCCAGTCCCAGAGGAAGCCCTGGGTCCTTGGCAGGCTCCCTTCTCTGACACCTTTGTCTCTTTTGCTGTCTTTTGAAGAAGATAAGCAGGAATCAGAGCCCAGGAACACAATGATGGCCTTTCTTTTCTGAGTGCAGGTAGGTTATCTATGTTTATAATGATCTAATCTGTTACTGGGAGGGCTGATTAGATAGCATTGTAGAATTCCTTTGGGGTACTTAATGAGGGGAATGTGGGAGAGACTTGGAGATTCACATGTAAACCCTATTCAGGTCCTTGTAAAATACCTGCTGCTCTCCTCTCCCCTACTCTCACCTTTGCAAGGTGGTGGAGCAAGCAGGAGCAGAACTGCTTCATGGAGCCACAGAAGGAGCAGGAGCCGTGACCTGACAGCCCCACAGCCATCTCTATCACTTTGTAAATGTGGAAGGGCTTGTTCAGTAAGGGGGGTCATCTAATCTTCCCATCACAGCCATCCCCCAAGATAGGTGGGGAGCCCTTAATCCCCTTTCAGATAAGGCAGCTGAGACTCAGATCACAAGAGATACGTCTTAGCTACAAAGCCGCTTGGTGGTGCAGCAACAGGACGTGACATCTAAATCTTCTAGCTTGTTTTCTTCAAAGAATCCACAGCTTGCTGGGTGTTTAGTTTAGACTATGGGTCACCAGAGACTCACGATGTTTGCCTTTTTCAAAGGCAAAGAATGGATTAACAGCCAGCATCCTGGAAACTCACTGATGCATTTTTGTCTGAGTCTTGCTTTCATTGTGTTCTTGCTAAGATTAGAAAGAAAAGCTAGAATCACCACATGTTTCTTATAAGGGAAAATGTTCTAGACTTGAATTAATACCAGGTGGTCCCACTGACAGGGTCCTGGCAAGTTTAGGACATGTGACTTTGATAAGACTGACTGAGCAAAAGGAGCAATTTTATAAAATTTGTAATTCAAGTCTCACAGAATAATTGCAGGACGTGTACTTCTGACTACTGAGAAATGACCTAAGAGAAGACTATTTGAAGATTTTATAATTTGGCAGTAAATGGAATGGCCAGTACTCCATCTTATCTCTTCACAGCCAGGAATTCTAAGATCCAGTTCCCTGGTTTCTGCTTTGTCCCACAAAACAACAGACAGCAAAACTGGGGAAAGAAAGCCCATCACAGGGCGTTATGTGAGACTGAACTCCCTTTAGTCCCAGAGAAGTGACAAAACTGCGCCTCTCTGCAAAATCACAGAGGACAAAAAAAGATGGAAAGTTTTGTTTCAGGTCCCAGACTGTCCATGATGAGTGAGATCTCAGGACCAGAAGAGATTCGATCACCAGGAAACCTTGGCTGGAGTTCCATGGTCTGGAGGAGAACAGGAAGACTAAGGGATGCCCTGGGTAGCTGTTCTAGAATGGGAGCTTTTGCATATTGACACAGAAATGAGGTAAGCAGCACTCAATCATCTCCCAGGTGAGGTGAACCTCAGGTGATGTGAAGACTGTGTGTAGAAAGTGTGGGGCCTATTTTTGACTGACTGGCATCTGGCCTCTTCCATGAGCAGAGAAACAGCTCTACCTGCCCTGGACAGCTGCTCAGATACAGGTGCTCATGGCAGGAGCACTGTGTCCCCAAACATGTATGTTCTTGTCCCCATGTTAACCTCTAGTGGACAACTTGACCATGGAGCAGAGCCTCCCACAGGGAGTGTGGTCCCTGCCTGTGGCTCTCTCCATACTAAGGAGATGGCCCCATTCACCTTCACTTCCCAACACTCTCTGGGCTGGACACTTCCTGAGAAAGCCCTGGCTCCTTTTGTGGCATGGCTCTGGAATTCAGTTTTTCTTGTCCTGAAGACAGTGACTTCCTGGGAAACCAGGAATGGGGCAGGAAGACTTGAAGGGCAGAGAAGGGTGCAGCTTTGGGGCAGGGAAGAGGCAGTAGGAAAACACTTCAAATGCTTGAGGCTGTGTGTGCCTGGGGGCCATCTGCGGGTGACCTCCCTGTGACCATCACAGGGGAGGAGATGAAGAAGCTTACAAAGTTTGCATTTTCCGCAGCAGCCTTGGGAATCTGGGTGCACCTGCTGGCTTTGGCCACTCCCAGCATGCTCCAGGCCCAGCAGCACTCTTGGGCTAGAGGGTGTTGTTTGAATGCAGAGCAGCCTGGTGCAGGCCTCAGATCCCAGCACTTGTCAGGCCCAGTCAGGCCCAAGTCACTTAGGATTTATCAGGACCCTGTTTTAAGATGAGAAAGAAAAAGGCCTGAGGTGTAGCTTAGTGCAAAGTCCCTGGGTTTTCAATCCCCAGAACTGGTGCAAAATAAATCTACAATAAAATAAGCAGAGACAGACCCATCCCAGGCTGAATCACAATGTGTGCTTGTATAGCACTCCAGAGGGATGTAGGGGATTTGATTTTAAATTTTTATTTTATTAGCCTGGGTTCGCAGTACTTGATGATCATATTCCTGGTGGGGAGTTGGCGTGCGACCATCATGCGTCTCCATTCCCCTGCCCTCCCCCAGATCCTGTCCTCCTTCCTGCACTGCTGCAGGCTGAGTAAAGCAGGAAGGTTTGGAGCTGCTTGGGAAGGAGTCATAGTGGTTAGAGGACATGCACTCTAGGTGTGGGGCATGGAATCTTCACCCAACAAATGGCCTGTCTCCCCCAGTCGCCACCTCTGGGGCTGAATCCCAGTGCTCAGCCTGGACACTGTGGTCAGAGGTGTGGACACCCCAGGTCTGAGTTTTGAAGCCAGACTTCATTGCCATGGTTCTGTGCCTAATTCTGCCTCTACTTCTGGATTCCTGAAGCCATACAAACAGTCCCAGCTCCTGGAGCAGCGCAGCTGCAGGGAAAAAATATTTTGGAAATTTCCTGAGGCTGCAACACCATTGAGCTTCCTTCAGTCTGCCTGTTTCTGTCCTGGGCAGCCAGCTCCTGAAATGAAATGCTCCCCACCAGGCAAGGCTGGCTCCACAGGGCAGGAGGGGGACTGATCAGTCCTGTCAGACTGTGGGACACACAGAGGTGGAGGAATTGGTGCTCCTCCCAGAGAGACAGAGAGAACAAGCAGGCAGAGAGGTAGGCTGAGGCATGGTTAGATCTGCACCCACAAGCTGAGAGGCTGGGGACACACAGAGAACTCTTTCAGCAGAAAGGGTCGAGTTGGAGAGCCTCAACTCAGGAAGGTTGTGTAATGTCCCAGAAAGGGCATGAGCTCATTGCCATTTGATTTTTATCCTTTCTGATCACTCTTGTGTGACTGTGGCAAGTTAGTGAACTTCTCTGAGCCCTGTGCTCCTCTCTAAATGAGGCTCCAACTTTTGGAAGGGCTGCAGAAGAAATATAGCTCCTAACCTGCTGGATGTCACACGTGCCATGTCTGTTTCCCCTGAAATTGAAGAACAAATTCCAAAGGACACAGAGTACGAGGAATAGGGACAGCTCCTGAGAGACAGAAGGGGTCCTGAGTGGGTTGCCACCACGGCCCTTTTTCAGGAGTAATTTGTACAGCAAAGTCACAAGTATGGGTCACGGTATAATCAGCTAATAAGATTACAAGTATAGCTGCTTACCTAATATTGTTCCCATAAGGAAGCAGGGCACACAGCAAGGGTATATTGCTGACCTGGATAACCTTGCTTACCTATGACCTCTAAAACAGGAACATTTTGGGAAGGAATGTGTCCAGGTGTTCTGGGAGCCCACCCAGCTGTCTGCTGCATATCTGGATTTCATGGACCGGGTGGTACCAATTTCAAGTTTTCATTCATCCTCAGGGAATTATGCAACTCTGGCCATGTGACTTCATCTTGAGGCCTTGCCTTCTTTGAGTCCACCCCAGCTACAGTGTCTTTGTACTATACTCTCATCTTTTGCACTGATTTTCTTGGGAGCCTGTCCCTGACTGCATGTTAATTTCTATCTAATTTAGCTGCCTATACTAGAAGGCATGAGACCGTGGGCATGTAGATGACTGGATAGTGTGGGTCTCCTCACCTGCCCCTTCCTGAAGTCTCTTCCCCTCTCTTTCTGAGTTCTTCTTGGTGGTTTGTGAGTCCCTACCTTCCCTTCCTTCAACTGTAAATGCCACACCGCTTAATAGTTATTCATGCTTCCATAATCCTAAACCTTCAACAGTGGAAGCCTAAGTTACTGAGTTTATTTTCCCTTCATCTCTGCTTGTTCCTGCTACCATCCATGATCTTCAATAAAGTAACTACTTACTACATACTATGAGGCGCACCATGGCAGTTCTTTCCTTGTCTTACACAAGAACCTAGGCTACTTTTGACCCACTCAATAAATGCACAGCAATCCTCCTACCTCAACCTCCAGCAGGCTGGGATTTCAGACACGTACAAACACACCGGGCTCTTGCTAAGTTCTTACAACTATAAACTATAAACTAAACTTAATAGTTTCAATCTGATCATTGGGATCCATCAGAAGAGAGCCAACTCTTGAGTACATAAAATCATGAATTTGAAGGGTATATTTTAAAATAAGAGTAGCTACTTGCTGAAACCAAACTGTTTCCTAGATGATATATTTTGGGGACCTGCTTCAAGGAATAGACCAGAAAATAGCTAGCATATTAATTATTTGGTAGCAAATAATTATGGTCTCCTTAAACCATAGATAATTAAAGCATTTTGCTCTAGCATCTGCTGCCTCCGTGCTGCCCATGACATTTCCGTTTTCCCTCCAAGCTGCCAAGGGAACCCAATCTGTGAGATCAAAGGTTGACCTCTCACCAGAACACTGATTCTAAGGACATCCTTCTGCAGTGGATTCTGAACTGTAGGTATTTCCTTTGCCCCAAAGGCACTTACAGGTCAGTGTGAGGGGAAATGTTCCAGAGTTCTCTCATATAGGGACTGCAGGAAATGGTTACATTCATCTTTCCCCAGGGCCATTAAAACATCTATTTTTGTTCCCTACCCTAACACAGTGCAGCTTACTTCCCTCTCCCAGGTGTCCCTGGGGATGCTCTAAGGTTGTCCCATTTCTGGGAATAAGTCTTCCAGCCATTGTGTTTGCCAACACCAAGTAGACAACAGGGATATCTGGTACCCATCTGTGTCCTTCACACCCTTTCTCCACCCAGCCCAGGATGCCATCTGCCCCTCCCTGGTACGATCTGAGAAAATGCAAACTGGGCTCCTTTACCCAACACAAAACCTTCATGTCTCCCTCATGTCACAAAGGGGCTCAGATGCCAGAGAGACACCACATGTAATTCTTTGAGTCCTGCAGAAGATAAGCACACGGGAAGAGATGGGAATTGTTTGCCTCTCAGTCCAGTGCCAGCCAATTTATCAGTCAGCACCATAGATCACATCCAGTGGAGTAATCAGGAGGAGGAGGGGAAGCTACAACAACACAAGATAGGCCTATTCCGACGCCACCATCAATCCCCCTTGACGCGTATGCCCGGGCAGAAAGTGCTTAGGTTACAGAGCAGCCCCAGGCTGCTGGTCCTCTGTATTCCAGGCTGCCCAGGGCCTCTAGGATCTGTGTGCTCCTTGGCTAGGTGTCATGTCACCGAGAGGGCTGGAGACGCTTCCTCCCCTAGCCTTGGCAGTGGCCTGGAGCCGGAACTGGTACAGAATAATATTTAGGCAGGGAGCTCCTTGAACCGTGGGAGCCTCGGCATTGTCTAGGCCTCCCTCCTCCTGCAGGCCTGGGAGCTGCAGGTGATAAATAATCTCTGTAGTTGTGGTGTGTCCAGTGTCTATTCAGTGAGGCCACCATGTGTGAACTGCAGTCACATCAGTGGAGGCTGAGGGACTGGTGACCGTTTCCACGGATCCCAGGCTTTTTAGCTTGGCCAGCACTACTCCTGGGCACTGTGGTTGGAAAGATGAGGCTCCTCTTTCAAGCAGCCCTGTGGAATTTGGGGCTGCTGTGAAATGTCAAGGCACAGTGTACTGAGATGGCAGGGACATGAAAGCCCTGATGGGTGCATAAATCTGTCCGAGGCAGCCACACCCTTATTCTGGCAGTGATTTGCTTTTATAATAAATCACCCTCATAACCCAATGGACTTAACCCAGATTAAATGTCCCCTGGTCATATGGTCTTACTTACATCCTGGCTTATGGAAGAGACAGCCTGTGTCTCCAGTGACATGCACAGTCTGTGTCCCCTGCTATTCACGTGTCCTTGGGATAGCAAGACGAGACCCAGGTGGCAAGGGCACCCCTTGCAAAAGTGCCATGGTGAATGCAGAGCTTGAAGCTCTGGTGCCCTCTAAGCCTTGGCCATTGAGCTACACACAAACCCTTGGGGAGTCAGCTTGCCTTTCCAGGCTCGTAGCTTGCCACCCCTTGATTGTGCACCTTCTCCAGGAAATGCTGAAATTCTCAAGATCCCCAACATCTCCTTTATCTGTGCCCCTGGAAGGGCCCATACTTCTCCTTTGGGCTTCAGTGCTTTTCTTTCTGATGAAGCTTTCTACTTAACCTTCAAAATCTAATTCAAGGGTGTCCTCACTAAAGCATGGAGCCATCCTTCCTCTTCCCTTCTCTCTGACATTGCCTGAGTGATCCTAGGGCAGGTATTCACCCAGGGCAGGGCTTGTCACTGGATATGAGCAAGATCCAGCTCTGTCTTCCCACTCAGCCTGGATGTCTCAGGGCTGGGTGCCTGCTCATTTGTCCCTGTAGGTCCCATTGCCTTCAGTGTTGGATTCCCACCTTCTTTTGAATGACAATGACGAACACAGGTCACAAAACCAAGTGCCAGTTGTTATAGTATCCTGGGCAGTTCTGAGGGTGAAATGAGATCATATGGAAAATTCCAACTGTCTTCTTAAGCTCCCTCACAGCACATTCAAGATGAAGGGACAGAGGACAGACTAGAGACTCACCGATGGAAGTAGGGACCCCGAAGGCTGTTCTGTGCAAGTAATCCTCATCCTTATTTTGGTTATTCAGTTTATCCCCTCATGAAAGTTTCTCATCTGTCATTTTTACCATTCCAAGCAGTGACAGTGTAATTTCTGAATGTTTCATTTCTGAGAGGAGCAGGGCTGGACTGACAGTAAGGATCTGATTCTGGCTCTGCATCCATCCTTAAGCCATCTCTGTTTTGTCTCTTTGTCTATGGACAGAGTCACTCAGCCCATGGCGATCCTGTTCCCTGAAGTTTGCAAAGAGGTTGAAACCATCAGGAAAGGGCACCAGGTTCACTCCTGAGTGCCTGGAGTTTTGAAGAACAGTTTCTCAGATTGTCCCTGCAACCAGCATGGCTCAGAGAAAGCTGGAACAAGCATGACTCACATGGCAGTGTGATATGACACAGCCAAACAAGGCCACAGTCCTTAGTGCACACTGGGACTCTGGATGGACAGATGGGGCACAACTTTGTTGGTATGAAAAGATCCAATATCTCCGCCAAACCAGAGGTAGAAAAGCTACGGGTCACTATATCCTGTGGGTCCAGCTGAGTAAGTAGTGTCTTCTTGGGGACACTCTAGGAAGCCTGCACCTATTTTATGCTTCTCACTGGTGCCAGTGTGATCTTTGTCGAGTGCATCTGGTGGTAACTACCCACCACTCCTAAAAGCTGCCCGTAGCTCCCACATGTGCAAAATATCCAAGGTCCTCACTGAGACTGTCAAAGCCACTTAGGGTCTGCCTCATAGGAAAGCTGCACACAAAGTCTTTGTACACATGGCAAAGGCCACACTTCTCAGACTGTGTCCCACAGGCCACCGGCTGCAAATCTAGGCATTTGGCAAAATGTTTTCAGTCCTGAACCTCATCCCACAGGATCAGAATCTCTAGGATGTGTTTGTGAATTGGCATTTTGTGTCGATTTTTAGAAGTCTAACACTCTTTAATTAAAAAAAGCAAAACAGAAAAAAGGGTAGAAATGATACAGAATTTCAAAAAATAACATTAAGAAATCACCAGTTAATATATTACGTATTGCTATCTTAAAAATAGTTCGTTACAAAATCAAAGTATTAAAAAATAACATTTGTTTTATTATACTCTTAACTTTCCAACTTAATGTTTTTCTTTTTTATGTTTACGAGTCCATGTTTTTGTACATAATGATCACATTCCTTGTGGGGAGTTGGTGCATATACATAACACATCATTCTTTTTAAAACCTCTCCCCCTTCCTGGCCTCTCTTTGTATCTCTAGTTCCTCTTCTTATTTGCAGAGTATCTGTCATCCTAATCAAACTGTCTTTTATTTTGTTCTTTATTTTTCTCATATAAGACAAACCATACAGTAGTGAGCTTTCTGAGTCTGATTAACTTCACTTAACATGATAGTCTAAAAGTGCACCCATTCTCCTACATGTGACTCAAGCTTACACTTTCTTATGCAGAGTAGTAGTCCCTGTGTATGCAAATGCCTGATTTTCTTCATTCATCTGTTGTTGAACATGTCAGCTGCTTCCAAGACAAAGCTGTTGTGAACTCTGTTGCGGTGAACAGCAGTCTGCATGCATCTCTGTGATATGATACCCTTAAGTCTTGGGAAGATACCAAGAAAGAAAGAGCTACATTTTAAACAGCCCTGGGGCTGGGGATTTAGCTCAGCGGCATAAGCGCCTGCCTTGCAAGCAGGCAGTCGTGAGTTCCATCCCCGGTACCGATAAAAAGGAAAAAGACAAAAAAAAAAATAATAAAAATAAAAAATAAACAGCCCCACATTACTCTTCTATGTACTCAGTGGCCTCAACCTTGAAAATCTGTGCAATGTCTTCCAAGACTCCATCTTTCTGAGAATTATATTCTCATTATGAAGAAAATAAATACTCAGAGTTGTTCAGCCTCACCTACTTCTTTCTTCCCGGAAACTATGTAAGGTATCCCTGGTCTCCTTCCTCTTCAGTGTCTGGTGTTCTGTGCAAGCCTGCATGAGATGACATATAAACCCTCCTGTGGGGATGCATGGTCCCTAGTAACACATGCACATACCTTCACACACACACAGGATTCTCAGTGTGCAACAGTTCCTGTAAGGCCCGGTAGGCACAGTGTCAGAAAGGAAATGTGGGTTGGATACCTTCCTTGTTATCTGAGTCACAGAATCATATCCTTGGGACGGGTTCCCAATGGGCAAGTGCTGCTTCTTTCTTAATCCATTCTATAAAGGACTGGGCAAGCCTTTCGCTGGAAGGAGTGGGGTGCAGGTGGTGAGAGGACTCAGGTTGGGTTTTAGGGCAAATTTGAAGACAGTGGGAGTGGGATAGAGAGGGCTGGAGCACAGCCCTGACGGGAGGACACTGGTTCACAGTCTGCCTGCTGCAGGGCAGCCTCCCACCAGGCCTCCTCTATCAGCATTTGTCTCCCTGGACATTAAAATAACAAATCCAAACAGGGAAAACAGAAGAAAAAAAGGCAAGAGGAAGAGAGTGGGGAAATGGAAAGAAATGTTTCCAAATAAAAGGAAACCAGAAAGTTACAAGGAGAATAAAACCAACAGCATTTCCAGACAGACCAGGGGGAAAAGGGAAGGAACAAAGTACTGGTTAAAAATAAAACTGGAAGTCTTTGGAAATAAGACCTCTGAGATGTAATGGCTGGTATTTAAAAGGAAAGATAAATGCTTGGAGCTAATGTGATAAAAGGTTAAAAGCATAGAGACAGAGACAAAATACTGAGATAAAAGGCTCAAGAGATAAAAGCTGAAAATGTAAAAATAGGTGGGGTTAGCAATTAAGTTCAAGAATTCGTAACTAAGCACACGGTTGGAAATAGGAAAACTGTAAGACTTTGGAGTCTTCTAGATTGGACGTTTTAGGGCAATCATGGGCTCCTGGTGACAACTGCAGATTTTCCAGGGGCTTTGGTGAGGGCTTAGGCCTGGGATGTACCCTGCTAGGGGCAATGATGCCTGCAGGGTATTTTTTGCCTTCCCTGTCATTGGCATTCAGTTGGGTCCCTGAAGGGCTCCTCCTGGGTCACCCCACTCACACCATCAGACACAATGCAGGCCCCAGTGCCTAGGCTCAGCTAACTCTGGGCCTAGACATTGAGCCAAGAGCAAACCCTAGGCCTTTCCCCCTCTCTCACCCCTACCCCTAACACTCAGCTCAACACTGATCTCCTGGGAGCCATTTCTAAACTCATTGCCACTCACGGTCCGTCCCTGACCAGGCTGAGTTTCCCAGGTGCAGCATAACCATGCATGCATTTGCTTCCCACCTCTCCATGAAGCAAGGCTTGGGAACCCCTGACCAGGAGTAGAGAACAGAGATGATCACATAGCACTCTTTATTTTCTCATTATTTCCTCAAAACCCCACACAGCGGCCCCAGGAGCCACATTTCTAAGATTAAAAACAAGAGTTCAGTGATTCACCTCTGCAAAATCTTCCCTGACTTCTGTCTTGGTAGTTTTGTTGATGCCAATGTCCCTCTGGGACAAGTACAAACAGCCAATGATCTCAGGGTGGATGTCCCAGAGCAGATGCTGGCATGTGGCAAGGGCCTTATGCTGCCCCATCCCATGCTGGGCAGAAAGAGGGAGTTAGACTCACTCACCTGTATTTCATTCTCTCCTGTGGTGTTACAGATCCATCCTGGAGGTTGAGCTCCAATCACCTCCTGCCATCAGGATGTCCTTGGGGGTGGTTCCCAACACGCAAGTTTAGAGGGACACATTGGAACCTTAGCAGCTTCCTACTCTCTGCCAGGCATAGCCGGGTCCACACACTTCCTGAGTTCACCCACTCCTTTAGAAGTGAGCAGCCCAGGCCGTCTGACTCTGAGCTGGCTCTGGGGTTACTGTGCTTACCTTGCTTAGCACCCAGGAGGCGCTCAATGAGCCTCTGTCAAACTCAAAGGAACCATGAGACCCAGGGCCCTAAGGACCCAGCCCTACCTTCTCCAGCGCACCTCCTCTGACCCTCTAGGGCAGCACTATTTGGACGCACTGTGCTCATGTCTTAGGTCCTTCACACACCCTGATGAATAAGGTACTGTGAGTTAGAAAAACCCCGTGGGTAAATGCAGGTTGCAATAAAACTTGCTGGGCATCTTCCTCTGAGGCCACCGATGCCAGAGTTTTCAAGTTGTTGCAGTTTCTGGATTCATTTTCTACAGTCTGGGAGTGGAATGCATGGCTTAAGCAAACCCTATTAAGCCCAAATTACCCGTGGACAGGCAGCTACTGGCTGACTCCCGGTGTGGGGGTAGAAAAGTTCTGAGGGTCAAAAGCATCTCAAAGACAGTGCAAATGGCTCCATCCTTCCCCTTTCCCTTTGCTGGGAATGTTCATTTAAAACGCACTGAATTCCTGAGGAGGTTGCCCTTTTTTCTTTGTTTATTTTCTAACTTGTGAGTGTCACAGAGCATGAAATCTTATTTAGAAGGCTCTGTTCTTTTTTAAGAAAGACACCCAGGATTTACATTCTCAGCTTCTATGTTCAGACACCAAACGATGTAGCTCTGCCTCTTTCACGGGTGTCTCATGTTCCTTAAAACATGTCAGGGATTTTCCTGGGACAGAGTTTCAGGATGAGTGCAGACACTTTGTTGTGACATATAGCAAGCTGATTTATACAGAGATTGGTGAAAGCAGCCTCCACATTTTAAGCACAGAGAACTCTTCGTACTTAATCTATGTGCTATAGCCCCATCTCCACGTGACATCTGGACAGGGGACCAGATGGAAACCATCACTCCAATTGTCCCTGTCCCAGCACCGAAACAAGAAGCCCTTTCCCCTCACTTTTCAAACCACATCAGCAATAGTAACCTATGAAAACCCTGACAGACACCTTCAGGTGGCAGGGGATTCTAATGACCATAACTGCTGCAATGGGACTCCTGGAGCTCGCTGAACCAAATCATTAGTTCTTCTAAAAGCTGTCATATTCTTTCTCTTATTCAAAACACAAAAGGCCCTTTGTGCTTCCAGGAACTTAGCTGCAATTTGAAGTTCAAAAAAAAAAAAAAAAGTAAGTATTTTAGCTGCTTTTCTGCATCAGCCCTATCATCGGCATAGAAATGAATCGGTAGTATTTTGCCACATATGATGGATTATTGCCAGTCTATGTAAACAATTCTGGGTCTGAAATTGAGCCTGGGGACTCCCTTTACAATGGACAAATCGAGAAGCAAGGCCATCAGCTCTCACATTTTGCATCCAGTAAGTTAAATAACCCAGCCGAGATTCATTTCCAGCCCAGTCTAAGATAATCTGTGTCTGTAATAATAAATCACGATCAGGAGTACCAGGAGTATCAGGTGCCCCAGGCAGAACTATAAACCTGTAAACACTGCTGTGCTACACAACTCTGATCTCTTGCAGAAGCTGGAGCCAACTCATTCCTGGGTTTAAATCTCAGCCTTGGTTAGAATTTTATTCCCAGCTCCTGCCTGCCTCAAAAGCAGCTGGGTTACTGTTTGGACACATACAAGACAACAGCTTCTCCTTTTGTGGTTTCCTCTGTTTTCCCCTCCAAACTCAGGGACTTAGTAAGAGTTTGGATCTGCATTGGGAACTGAGTCACCGAGAGAGCAGGAACATGATTTATTCCAAGGAAAGGCAGCAGGGAAACATTGCATGGTGATGCTGGGTTGCTGAGCAAATGATCCCACTGTCACTGGTAGTGGCGTGCAGGTGCTGGTGAGGACCAGCAGGGAACAGGGCACCCCTCAGTGTTGCTCGCCTGTTTTCTTCACTTGGTTTTGATGGCATCCATGCAGGCTGTCACTAAGTGGGCCGTTCATTTGGGCACGGCCAGATTAGCACCTGGTCTGTATAAGATTCCATCAGAAACTGGAAATATTGTCAGTTGCAATGCATGTAATTCACCCAACTTACCAAACACTCCAGTGGGCAACGCAGTCACTGTAACGGATGGGCTGCTCCTCATAACTGAGGCTGCTTAGGTGCTGTGGGCCACTGCCCACCATGAGAGAATGAGGGATACATATCATGACCCTGGGCAAACGATCCAAATTCAAAAGCCTAAATATCTTCTACTTACTGCCATTGCTTTTGCACTACTGAAAAGTTGGAAAAATTATAATCCTATTGCAAGTCCAGGACAGTCACTCCATGAACAAGAACTACCTACTCACACAGAGGCTGGCGTTTCTGTGCTGTCCTTAATTTCTCAGCTTGCTCTAAAGTTCACAGCAGAGCCCAGGGATCCCTCTTATCAAGGAATTCAGTGCACACAAGAACTAAAAGCCAAAAGTGGGGAGAATGACGAGGAGGAGTTTGTCTTAGAGAGAATGGGGGAGGGGGGGTTGACGTGGAGATGCCTTAAAGAGCTAAAAATAGAAATTCCATTTGACCAAGCTACTTCCTTTCTCATCTTCCCCAAACAGTTAAAGATATCACATTACAGTGACACATGCACACCAGTTATTTTGATTTCTTTGTTGGAGAATTAGAAAGTGAGTGGAGCCTAAATAATGATGAAAACACAACTCCTCTAACCAGAGGCTGCAGTAGGACCTATTCCTGAATGCAACTTACTACTCAATTTGTAAAAGCCTTACATTGCTTACTTGTGCCCCTGTTTGCTTTTTTTTTCTTGCTTAATCTTTTGTTTCTTTGATTTATTTTTAGTTGTCAAATTAACATTGTACATATTTGGTTCTGTGCAGCATGGTCTGAAATCCATATATAACCATCAAGGAATTGCCAACTGGAGCTGAGTAGCAGATGCCCCACAGCACACTTTCATGTGTGTGATGAGGTCACTTCAAATGCAATCTTAGCAATGTTCAACGGATCCATCTGTGGAGGACAGAGCTGCAGGTACCATACTGTACACAGAGCCCTGGAATTACTATTCTTCCTGGCTCAGGCTTCATTCTCTTTTCACACTCACATTTGTTCTTTCCCCCTACTTCTCTGACTCTGCTCAAAGTAAACTATCAATTGTTCAACAAACACCTCTATCAACAACCTGCTTTGATATTATTTTTTCTCCAGAACTCATATTTGAATGCTTTGGTCTAGCTAACAAACTTCAATTTGTACTAGAAATTCATTTTCAGATTTTCATTAACCCTAGACAGCCTAACAGATCTTCTGCTCAGAGTAGAGTAAATGTTACTGTTGTGTTTCTCCAGCTAGAAACAAAGGAGCTCAGAGTTTTAGGTAGCAAGCCTATGTGGTCTTGTTGGGGATAAGTTCCACTTGGCTGTCTGAAGGGTGGAAACTGGTCATCGATATGCATCATGGCCTTTGATGATTTCTGGGACAGGTGACTTCAAACCCAGTTTGGGAACCAAATAACTGATTCCCACTTTCCTGGGTAGAAATTTTAAGTACAAATCTCCCTACTTAATCTTCTTCCTTGCTCACATTTGATCATACATTCCAGCTCTTAGCCCAGGATTAATTTCTCCTTTTCAGATGCTTAATTGCTCTTAATTTCTAGGGCCTCAGCGAAGTTCACCAACTATTCTAGGAAAAGACAGAATGCCTCCGTGTTTTTAAATTTGTTGTATCAGTAGGAAAAACAAATCAACTTGCTCCTCATCACTTCCTTTACTTGTGAAATAAAATCAAAATAGATCTTTGTTAAGTTCATCCTAGTGCAAAGAAGAAAGAAACTTGAGCCTGAAGAACTGATGATTGTGTGTACCCTGCAAATAGAATAGCTACAATAGTAAATAATAGCTAGCTCAGAGTGGCTTTGTCTCTGCCCATCCTGAGGCATGGACCTCCCAGCCCCCCGTGTACTATAAAAGTGTATCTCTTTGTCTTTTTTTTATACCTTTATGTATTCCTCTCTAGGCAGATCAGGGACTGATCAGCCCTCCATAACTTCCAATGCAACCCATGGCAAGAATAGAGACACTAAAGCATATTTATTTATATTTATATTTATATTTATATTTATGGAGAATCATGGGGTCTTGAGTCTAGCCATGCTGAAGATTCAGTGGATCAAAAGTCTTGACCCAGGGCGTAACCTGGATTTTATTAATATTTATATTTATGTGTACCAACATGGGGCACAAAGATTCCACTTGGATGAAAGGACCCATGGTGCATGAGGTGGCAAGAGGACTCCGCAGGATGACTTTAAAGCACATCCAAAGATAAAGTGCAACATTAAACACCACCACCTAAATATTCACTGCTACTTCAAGTGTGTTACACATACTGATCTTTCTGCATTTCTTTCTCTCTGCATATTGCAGTTGTGCTTTCAGGCTTCCTACATAGCCTAGCTGATAGTATTCATATATTTCCAGCTATTTTCACAGTCACTCATTCTTAAGCCATTCCCTTTCTGACTAATTAATAAAACCCAGGCTAGACCCTGGGTTGAGGCATTTTAACCTTCAACATGGCTGGACTCAAGTCCCCTTACCTCCCCATAAATATAAATATGCTTCAATGTCTTTGTTCTTGCCATGGGTTGCATTGGAAGTGGTAGAATGGAATTAACTCACTAGAGTTCCAATAACATTTCCATGGGATTATAAATCTAAACTTCCCAAACCATGATGAGGACAAGAAAGAGAAGTCCATAGTTGTGTTAACATTGTTGTTTAACTATAGAAACTCTCTAATTTCTTTAATTTCTTCTGTGACCCACTGGTTATCTAGGAGGATATTATTCAATTTCCATATGTTTATGAAGTTTTTGTGGTTTCTTTTACCATTCATTACTTTATGGCTTGATAATATGCCTGGGATAATTTCAGTTCCTTTGCACTTACTTAAGCATATTCTATGAACTAGTGTGTGTTTAATTTGGAGGGAACATCTGTATGCAGATGAGAAGAATGTGTATTCTGATGTTGTGTGGTAGAACACTGTGTAGACATCTACTAAGACCATTTGTTCAAAACTTTGTTTCAGCTCTGATATTTCTTTATTGATTTTTGTCTAGTTGATCTGTCTGTTTGTGGCAGTGGGTATTGAGCTACCTCGTTGCACTTGTGCCTTAGTTACTTTATGCTCCTCGGTGAGACAAAATAACTGATGCCCAAGTTGGGCAAGGAAAGGTTTATTTCTTACAGTTTTTGGAGGTTTCAGTCCACACTCATTTGGCTCCCAGGCAGGCAGGCATGGCTGGGCAGCCTTTCATGGCGGCCACAAACAGCAAGCTCAGACCAGCAAAGAGAAAAAGACACCTTCTTCCTGCCATTACATCACATCCTGGCTCCACCCCTTTGTGGGTGGAGCACTGACACCATCAATCCAAGCACTAGACACTGAACAAATAACAAATGCACAATTCAAACTCATGAGGTCTGGGGGACACAGACAAAAACCATGACAACTTGTATTAGTGCTTATTTGATTTTTCATGTCCATTAATATTTGCTTTATATGGTTGGATGTGATGGTACTTGGTGCATATATATTTATGATTGTTATCTTTTCCTTTTTGATTGCTCCCTTAACAAAGATATAGTGACTATCTTTTTTTGGTTGAAATCCACTTTGTCTGCAAATAGAATACCTACTTCTGCTTTTTTTCAGTTTCCTCTTGCATAGAGTTTTGTTTCTGTTCTCTTGACTTTCAGTCTATAAATTTATTTTTGAATTTAATGTGTTTCTTGCATGCAGTATGTTGTTGGATCTTGTTTCTTGACCTATTCTACCAGTCTGTTTCAGTTGGTGAACTGAGACAATTTATGTTGATGGTTATAACTGATACGTATTGATCTATCCTTGTCACATTATTTCCCTATTGTTGGTTGCCTGTCTTTCCCCTCTGTTTGTTTTCCTTGCCTGGTATGCTCATTATGTCAGGCTTTGTAGAGCTGCAGTCTTTGTTGTCTCTCCTTATAATGCTCTTCACAACTTTTTGGAGTGCTGGTGTGGTGGTCATGAATTTTTTCTGGTGTTCTGTGATATAGAAATATCTTAATTTTCCATCAATTCTGAAAGATAATTTTGTGGGGTACATCAATCTGGGTTAAAGGTTATTTTCTTTCAGGGCTTGAAATGTTTCACTCTAAGCTCTTCTTGACTTAACACTTTGTACTGAGAACTCTTGTAATTCTGACTGATTTTCCTTTATAGGTGACTTGTTTTTTTACCCTAAAACTTTTTTTTCCTGAAAATTTTAATGTTCTGGTCTTGTGTTGAATTTCTGGAATCTTGACTATTATATGTCTTAGTGTAGTAGTGTTTTATTTTAATGATGGCTAATTGGGGCTCTAATTTCCTCACTTATATGTATGTCAAATTCTTTTTCCACAGTTAGAAAGTTTTCTGTCATTTCTTCCAAGAACTAATTTTTATGTCATTTGCATTTTCCTGTTTTTTCATCAACTCTGATTAATCTTATATCATTCTTCTTTGCATCATTTAACAGTTGTTGGATTTGCTTTTTACAGTCCCTTATTATTTTTAAGAAATCTTTTTTTCATGATCACTGACACAGTCCTGTCTTCTAGATATGATATTCTGTCTTCACATTTGTTCATTCTGCCACATATAGCTTCAATAAAATTTTTAATCTCTTGGATATCTGTTTGAATATGTTTCATGAATTGCATGTCTTTTATATGTTAGATGTTCATAATTTCCATCATTTTCCTTCGCTCCTCTATTTATTTATCCATATCTACTCTAACCTCACTAACCATGTTTTTCATTATGGACATGATCTCTGTAATCATCTGAGAAATTATTTCTGATCCAATTTTTCTAGAGCCTTATTTATCTGTTTGTTACTTCTGATGTAACCACATCAGAGAGTCCAGGTGGGTGGCTTCATTTGTTCCACTTCATTGTCCCCTGGGTTTGTCTTGGGCAAGCTGAAAGTCTAGGGCTTCATCTTGCTACTGTGTCTCTTTATTTTTTTATAATTTAAGTTTAATTTCTTCATTAATACTTGTAAATTTTTTATGGTAGGTAGTTTTATTGCGAGCATCAAGAATCTTTAGAGAAGGAAAAAAATGTCCACTTCAGATTGTGTCTCTGCTGTGTCTGGTAGATCAAGGGAATGGTTAGAGCCCAGAAATGTGTTAATTGATCCCAGAAAGCCAAATGTAAAATTACAATGGGGTGGCAGATAATCTAAGTGAGCCTGCAACTTTGACTCCACTAAATTTCATACTGGTTCTGATTTCTGGCTGTGATGGTAGGATCTGAGATGTTCAGCCCACAATAATCCAAGTGCCTCCTGCCAATTTGAACTCAGCTCTCTGACACTGGGTGTCTTTCATGGCTGCACCTCACCCTTCAACTGGGAGCCACTAGATGATGCCAACTGTCAGCTGCTCCGAGTTCTGAGTTCAATTGGCTCCTTTCCAAAATACCAACCAGACAATCACCCCCTCTTGGGGACAGTCAAACCAGACTGGAATGGAATCACCCACCATACCCAATTAAAATGGTAAATTTTATGTTACATTATTTTTTACTCACTTAGAAATGAAACAAAGTGTTACCAGGTAGCCTAGTTCTAAAAGTGGCTCATGATCTAAATGCCACAGGCGTCTGGATAGCTCACCTCTCCTTCTGGAGTGAGAGTCAAGGTTCTTCTTGTCTCAAATAAAGAACTGAACAAAAGAAGCAAAAAGTAGTAGTCAAGTTTATTCAAGTCAAAGTGCAGAGTAGACAAAAGACTAGCTTTGCTGAGAGAACTTGGACCAAATAAAGAGAAAAAGAGGATAAAAGCAAAATTAGAAGTGCATGCTGTATGTGAGAAACAGCCTGGACTACTGTGAAAAGTTATAATAGCAAACTTTTCATGGCTCACCTTTCCTTTTACGTTGCCTGAATCTCAAGTGAATCTATGAGAATTTCTGTATATGGGGCCTAAGAGGAAATGCTGGTACCCCACATCTGATGCTAACATCAGGTGTAGACTATCCTGTTGAAAACCTGATCAAATTCTTACAAGAAATCTAGGTGAAGGGTTTTGGGAACTTTTCTGTGCAGGTGTCCCTGATCTTGTGACTAACAAGTCATATATTCTACCACAGTCAGCTTTACCATACCCTTATCTCCTATCCCAAAAGTGGGCAAATAAAAAACTTCACAAACTAAGGACACAGAGGCAGGAGACAAATGCCAACTGTCCTGGGTGCCATGGAGCAGGACCTGAATACATCCTGGAGACCACCTAAAGTGATCCTAGGGCTTGGGGAAGGGCCAGGGGAGAGCATGGCTTGAGTTCAGCATCACAGAGAAGCAGGCAGAGTCTCCAGAAAGGCCTGGGGTAACATGTGGGCTCAGTGTCTGCACAGGTGTGTTCTGGAAGGTCTCCTTCCATGGTCCCAGACACTGTCATGTGGCTGTCTGGCTGGCTGCAGTGACTCCCTGGATCTGGAGGGCAGGGTGACCATAGTGCACCCTCTGGGAGAGAAGCCAGGCCACAAGGTCCACATAACCCCAGTCCTGTGTTTCATATTTATGCCGTCTCATGTAGCCTGTTCCAGGAGCCAGACTTGGGGTACCAGCTGCCCTGGTTTCCTGACAGATCTTGATGCAATATGTGGACTTCATGTGCATTTTTCCTTGACACATGGCCCAGGGTCATGACAGAGCTCAGTTCAGGAGGAAACCAGCTTATTCCTAAAACAAACCAAATTGTATTTTTGTTTGGAAAACTAGAAAGTTGGATTGAGGAACTCATTTAGATTTTTTTTAATAAATCAAATCTCTAATGAATTGTTACTTAGGCCTGAATTTGGAACTACTAGATAAAACATTTTTATTTTGCTCAGAGAGCAAGGTTGACTTGGTCTACTCTGGCATAAACTTTTTTGTCTTGAAAAATACTAATAACAAATGCTATGGATTTCTGTATTGGAAAATCTGAGTCACCTCGGGGTGCACAGGAGCTTCTTTATGAAAATGTGAAATTAATTTTGTACTAAATAAAACATGAAAATCGTTTCAGTTACAGTGTGGGAAGGGATGTGAAATAAAGACAGTAATTCCTCTGTATCAAAGTCTTATTTTATTATTCAGAATTTTAAAAAATCATCACTTGTAGATACCACTCCACTTTATAAAGTTAGTGAGATTGTGAACATTAGGGATCACAGTAACAATGTGAATCTGTCCCCTGATGAAGAGTCCATGACTGCTTTGGATTCTGGGAGGGGAGAGAAGAAAGAAACTCACATTCACAGAGCGTCCACTGTGTGCCAAAGTCCTGGCTAGGAGTTTTCACATCTGTTCTTCATTTAGTGCCTGTGACTGAGATAAATACTGCTAACTTCAAGTGTTTCCCAGGGCAGGTAGAGGCTCAAAGCCTTCCCATGAGATGCCCAAAGAGACACAAAGTGTAACTGGCAGAGAGGGGAGTCAAGCCTAAGTCTTTCTCTTCTGTGCTAAGGCCCATTTTTCTTTGCAACCATAGAACCTATGGTAACACTGAGGAAACTAGACAGTGCCCTTGGCACTGGACAGGACAGAGACATGTCCCTGGAGTTCCCTTCTGCAGCCTGGATTTGAGATCATTGTTGTGTGCCAGTCTTTGTGATGGATGAGGAGCTGTGGCCTTGGGTACAAAGTAGACAGAGCAGAATGACTTTGCAGCTTTCAATCTTGGTGTTTTCATTTTAAAATAGTTATAACCACACTTGACTTTTGGGGTGACTGTATGGTTTAAGCAGGGCCAAGGGTAGTGAACCTGGACTAAAAAAGGAGATCAAAATATATTTTGATTTGGGAAGAGGTGAATGAGAGATGTTGTTACTGACAGGGAAAGTAAGATGAGGTCAAGGCGGGATGGAGTTTCCTTCCACCACATGTGGCATGCCTTGACTGTTCATGTGTGTGTACATTTACACATGCACAAATACACATCCATGTGTGTATACACACATGGACTCATATGTATTTGTATTTGAAACTGAGTGCAAAATCCCTTCTATCAAGGTCATTTGAAAGCAGCTTCCTGGTAGAATTTCACAGTGGTCAGAGAGAGGCCTGATTGGAAATGGCCTCCTTGCCACGCTTTAAATGAGATGACACTAGTGTCTCCATCTTCACCACATCGTCATAAAAAGAATGCAAATCAGAGCAGAAATGTGTGACATTTCCTACACTCTAACGTACATGAGAAACCTCTGTAAGACCCAGGTTTTCCAGAACTAAATGGAGCCTGTGTTGTTAAAGACAAAACAAAGCACTTCTTTGTTGGTGTGGCAGACCCCTTTCCAGAGACCTGAGCACTGACAAAACAAAAAACACAGAGCAAGAGAAGGCTGACTATGTCACCTGAACAGATCATGTGGGTGGGGCTCAGCAGAACTCATGGGATCAATGTAGAGATTCACCAGGGTCTTGCGCTGGGGTGGAAGAAGCACTCACCTGCTCTGAGTTTTCCAATGTGTTTAGAGCACTTCATATATGTCACATGCTGTCCTGGACACCAGTGCAGGACAAAGAACAGAAAACATCTTAAGCAGAATTCCAGACCATGATGGGTACTGTGCTAAGTACTTCCCATGACCTAACCTCACGTGCACTGCAGGGATACTCTAGGAGATACATGCTCTTACTCTTCCACCTTTTTGGTACAAAACTTGACTTCCTGCTGCAGCTGGGCTTTTTGTCTTTTAGTATTGTGTGCTTATGAATGTTTATAGCACGTTGAGGAGAGTTAGATATAAAAGAAATCTGATAAAATCCATTTGGAGACCATGCACAGATACAGGGGAAAAGCAAAACATAAGAGCACAAATAGTAAGAGACTTCACATTTTTAACATTCATTGATACAAATAAATCACAGTAGTAGCTCACATGTCTGTGGACATTGTCACGGCTGTACTGCTGTGTGTTTGCTGTGCAGTGTGATAGTCCATAAAAGCACAATACAGTACTGTTTAGTACTAACTGTATTTTTGTATATGTATTTGGTTTTTTATGATTTACCTTGCATAGTTGTGTAAATGAGAGTATAAGACTCCCTTTTGCAGACTTACAAACATATTGAACTTACAAATATTCTTCCAGAACATTTTATATAAAATCATATTTTGTACCATAAATATATCTAATTTTTATTTGACCATTATATCTCAGTAAATATGGGGAAAATAAAAATATAACAGGGCCTGAATATGATCAATATATATGAGAATAAGCCAGAGTATAAATATACTTTATAATATTATATTGCCCATGGTAAATAGATATTGTTTAACCTGTCAGTTAGACAATAATTTGAAAATGCTAGTGTCTTGATTATTTTTTACTCCTCACTGAGGCAAAATACCTGATGCCCAAAGATAGAGAGGGAAAGCTTTATTTCTTACAGGTTGAAGGTTTCAGTCCATACTCAGCTGGCTCCAAGTGGCAGGGTTGCATGGCAGGCCACCCATTCATGCCTGGCTGCAAACAGCAATGTGCAAACTGGCAGGAAAGAGACACACACCTTCTTCCTGCTGATACATCATATCCTGGCTGCACCCCTGGGCGGGTGAAACACTTACACCACCAATCCAAGCACTAGACAATAAACCAATCACAAACACTATATTTGGTCATGTCCATAATTGCATGAAGCTTGGGAACCACTGACATAAACCATAACAGCTAGAAAGGTTTTCTTTAAGATTCCCCAGGGATTTCAATTCCAACTTGCTTTTCATCATGAGGAAACATTTTTGCACTTCAAATTTACCAGCAAGTCTTCCTGTCACTAGGATATGGTACCCAACACTCACAGCCTAAACAAGAGGAAGTTCATATGGCTCATAGTTTCAGGAGATTCAATCTGTGGCCAGCTGGCTCCAATATAGGAGCATCATAGTGGGAGGGCATGATGGAGCAAAGCTTAGCTTACAGCATCTGGGAAACAATGCCAGAGAAGAAAGAGACTGAGAACACACCCCCACAACTCTCTAGAAGTGTGCTCCACTAATCCTACGGCACACCCCAAAGCCAGTCAAGTTGACACAATTAAAGTTAATTGGCATAACCAGCGAAGTGGTTTGTAAACTGTGTTCCCTGAATCTCAAAGATCCTCAGAGGATTCACCAGGGGATCCTCTAGGGAGAAGGGTACAGCTAATCTAGACGTGTTATCAGTCAGAGCCTCCTCATGATCCCCTTGTTATGCCTCCACTTTAATCAGAGCAACCTGGCTTTTATTGATTTTGTATTGGATGTCTCCATTCGGTTTAGGCAGGAGCAGTTACAATGCAATGAATTCAAATCTAGGCTTTGAGCATGATAGCTCTTGGAAACCAGTTCAAAAAGCCAAGGAGATTTATGGAAGGTCAGTGGCTGGGAGAGTTTTATCTGTAGTAGGAGGAGCTAGAATCTAGGGACACACATGTCACTTTCCAAAATCACGTCAGCTCTCAAGGCTAAAAAGACACAACCATCATGAGAAAACAGTACAGCAGAGCAAGAACAAAATGCAAAGCTCCATCAGTGAGATCAAATGCCCTGCAGCCACAGTCTCACTGACTGCAGCTCTCTGAGGAGGCAGACAGAGTGGGGCAGGTTGCCAGGAAACTCTGGACATCTAATTGCTTTTGCTAAGCCATCCTGGCAATATAATAAAAAGCTAAGGAGCCCCAGGAGAGGGCTAGGAAAGGATCCGTCTGTTTCTCTACCCCTGGTGTGGACCTTTTTCCATTAAGAAGTGAAGTGTGAAGGAAGTTATTGGAGTGAAATCAACTCAGAAAGAAACCTTTTTAGACCAAAGCTCCAGGAAAACTAATAAAACCAGCTGGGCTGCTTCCTGCTTATCATATCACATGTGGTGCATGGAGGTCAACTTGCCTTCAGCATGGCAGAGCCTCCACATGCAGAGAAATTCCAGTTCTTCAGAATGATTTTCAAGCCCCCAAAGAAAGGTCTGGATCTTTTAAGGAACAATTGCTAGGTACAGTGCAAGTTTAAGCAGATGAGAGACTCTGAGTGACTCAAGTACCATGTCACCTCGTGTGTGCATAAGGTGCACACTTAGTGGAGAGAAGCAGCCACCCAGTGCGGAACAGCAGAATCGGTTCTGGCATTTATAGATGAGGAGTAGGGGGAGGTGCTCAGCCCTGGGGCCATAGCTGGGCTCAGGAAAGTCAGGATCCAGGGCTGTGGTGGACAACACTTTCTTTCCCATGGACAGTGGCTGTGCCCACTCCTCTCTGGCTGTAAACTTCTGTGTTCTAAGAATGAAGGAGACAGCTAAGTATGCTCCTCCTCCATCTCTACTCCATCCCCACACCTTCCTGGAATCTTCATTCACTGGCTTCTGCTCACACGATTTAACTGGAAGAAGATCACAAGCCATTCCATCTGCCAAGGAGAATTGGACATGTAGCTTTTTTATCTGGATGTGTTGTTGTCAGCAAAATTGAGGCTCGTTTCTAAGGAAGAAAGGGAGCAGACACACCATCCTGTCAGCTCTCAAGTGTGAGACCTACCACAGAGCCGTCTTTTGAGCTTGCAGTGCATCCATCTACGCTGTGACCTCCTTTGGGCCACTCCATCATTCTCTATGAGCTGATTTAGCCATTACCTGTGAATCAAGATTATTTTTTAAAAGCTCAGGTCTGCCCTGAACATGCGCAGACTCTTGTTGTTTTTCTCTTAAAACACAGTGTAACAATTTCACAGCAGCTACAATGTACAAGGTGCTTAATGCTCACAGGAGATGAGCACAGATGCCTACACACTTACAGGGTCCTTCAGAAAGGACTGGAGTGCCTACAGGCTTTGCTCTCTGAAGGGATCCTGGGGCTGATTCTCTGTAGGAGACTGTCCTTGCTTCTCATTGTGATTTTATATTTTGCAATGTGTTCTATGCACCTCCCTGGCCTCAGAAGCCTCATTGGGATGGCATCCCAGCCCTGCACAGTGGCCAGCTCTGACTTCCCGCTATGCTGTGGTGCTATCTGTTTAGATGATCTGCTGACTTCCAGTGGAGCTGTTGATACTTCATTATAAAGGGATTTTTAAGAAGCAGAGTCTTTTCAATCAAAGCATTCTGACAAGTGCTCCTCCAACAAAACATTGTACAGTGAATAAATTCCCGAGGTCTAAATCCTTACCCACTTACTTCAAGGAATATTTGACAGAGTAATAGGGCAGAATAACTAAATAATCCTGGTCTCCACAGAGTGCTTTTCACAGGATTTGATCTTTAGTACAAATAACTCCTTCTTTCATTTGCCTCCCAACACCCAGGACCCTCATTTCTGACAGTCCACGCTGTGGGCTTAAGTACACTTTAAATGCGACTGTCTTAAAAAGTCTTTTGCACCTGTATTTGTTCTTAAAGCAATGTTGCTGGTTGGCCGGGACACTGGCTTTGTGGCTCTGAGGACATAAGACACTTGGAAGTTTTCCTGATGCTGAACCAAGAAAACCCCTCTCTTGTACTCGTCATCTAATTTGCTTCCTGTCATTTTCATCTATCCTTCTGGCTGTTTCTAATTTTTCCTTCAACCATGGATATCACTTTCAAAGTCTAAAATTATTAGGATTTAGAAACTTTGATTTAAAAATAAACTATAATCTTAAATCAAGGGTAGGGAAAGGGAGCAACCTTTGCAGATTTCTCCGTAGAAGACACTTGTGACCAATATTTATTATGATAAATGCTTTGTTTTCATAACTTTCTGTGATAATTTTGGAGGCCAGAACACAAGAAGGCACACATTATAACACCACTCTGGGGGCCGCTGACGTCCATGCACTGAGAAACACAATTATCTCACGGTCATGCATGCCTAGCAAGTATGTTGTTACTTTTGTTTTTTATAGCTTGTAGAATATTTTCATTGGAGGTGAAACATCAGACATGTTTTTGTTCAAGGGAAAAGAAACAAAATGAAGCTTGTGTCTGCTGCATGGTCTGAGAACACCCTGTTGGCCTCAGGCTTTTTAGGTGGGAATAATTTATCCCTGAGTGTCTCTCAGGCTCTGTGACATCCAGCTTTTGTATCTGTGCCAGGGTCTTTTGGTATCTGTGGCACGAAAGATGTCTATTTTTGGACATGGTGATCAATCAGTTTGAATGAGGTTCACTTATGGCCCTGGGACTGTACAAATACAGTGAAATTAGTGACTAGTAATTCTTTAAAAGGCCACACATGGAAGGTCATGAATACTATTTCAGATATGATTCATCCTGCAGTGTATGGATGATACTGTTAGACTTCAAGGAAGCAGGACCCTGGGTCTGACCTGATTGTGACAGAGCACAAGGAGTGAGTGGGAGAGGAACTCAGAGTATGTGAGATGAGGCTAACAATGTGCTAAGGCAGAGAGACCAGCAATGGGGGAAGGGACAGATTCTCACTGCATTTACAAGGACAAATGGTGATGAGATGCATTGGATTTGAGGCTTAAGGAGGACGGAGAGCAATGCCTTTATAAAGAGCCCCAACTTGAAAGAGTGGTTTGAACTGATTTTGATCTTTTACATCAAAGGCAGTGAGATAATTCCAAGTGCAATCCCCTATCTTACCATTTCAAGATCTGCTTTGTTCTTTGTTTTCTACAGAGGCCAGGCAGTCCGAGCAGAGCTCTGAAGCTGGACCTGTGCACTAAATAGTCAAGAACTCAGCTGGGCTGCAGAAAAGCTGTGGAGCACAATGCAGAACCACGCTCCGACTCCATGGGTACCAAGCCCAGGATGTGCTCATTCTGATCAGATCCACAAGCTTCATGTACCCAGCTGCATAAGCAGAGACACTGTCTGCTCCTGGCACATGTGACATTGACCTTGATGCCACTGGTGTGGCCAGCGAGCAGATGGCCCTCTCCACCTCAGCCACAGCTGTGCAACCAGAAAGCAAAGCCAGTCCCTCTACCTGGCCTACCATATGCACACATTTGTTCTCTCCTTGTCCTTCCAAGTAGTCTCTCCAGACCCAGGAAGAAACTTGCAGGTTATCTATGAGAATTCGATGACCTCACAGATACAAACCATGTTGTAATCTCTGAGGTTTCTTCCATGTGGTTGATATTGTCATGGATGTGATTCTGTTCTGTTTGGTTATAAAACTTAATACAGAGAAAGCCCTGATGCTTTTGCTTCTCTAAGTCAGGATATGTTCCCTTTTCTCACCATGATGTTCCCTCATAATTTGCCATAGAATCTGGAGATGAAAATTTGCAGGAGCTTCTGCTCAAAAAGGGAGCCACAAGGGCTACTGAGGCAACCTTGTAAGTGTCCCAGATATTCTGAAAATCAAGTCTGGAGGCCTTTGGACAACTTCTCTGACTTCCTCCCTATTCTGGATGAAGCCCTGGGTCTTGGGATAGGTTTCTTTTGCTGTGTAAAAATTATACCAAACACCAGGCAGCTAAAAGAGAAAAAATAAAAATAAATAAAAATAAAAAACCAGTATCTCATGCTTGCTATGGGGCAAGAGTGGCTTCATTGACTGCTTTTGCTTCAAGATGGCCATCCAGTCATTGGCTGGGCTTATCCTCATCTGGAGACTGGGAAAGATCCATTGTAGTGCTTGGTCCCACAACTGTGGGCAGAATTGACTTTCTTGCTCTTGTCCACCCAGGCCTTGCTCAATTCCATGATTCAGAGGACCAAATTCTCCCACAGTGAGCAGATCTCAGAGCAAGTGTGCTAGTCAGCCTTCTTGTGACTGGGCACGCACCCACAAATTAAGTCAGGATTACCTTGGCACATGGTTTTAGAGGGTTCAGTCCATGGTAGGTTAACTCCAAGCAGAGAACTGGTGGAGGAAAACTGCTCACTGCACAGGATACAGAGAGATAG